>NC_090695.1:63865570-64240570 GCF_013368605.1 Nyctibius grandis | reverse complement strand
GTGCTATAAGCAGATAAAGACTGATGAACTTGACACGGAGGGTGAGGAGGAGGGTGTGCAGTAGCAGCATGGAGAAGCAGCAAAGACATGTTTCTTTCGCAGAAACGTAGTCTGCTCTTTGCGCAGCTGAAAGAGGCATATGAAGCTCATGTCTCTTTCTGGCTTACTTCTAGACTTTTGTTCTTATCCCTTATTAACAGTATGTGTTTCTACATCCTTCTGAAAGGCAAAGCCAAAGCAAATCCCTTCTCCTGAAGAGAACTCATGAATTAAAAATACATTGATTGAATCCTTTCTCATTATAGCCACAGTTCATTTAACACTCCAAATGCTATCTCCATGCTTTGGGGCATTTTTAATGCCACATTCAACAAAGATGTATATTCTGAGACGGAAAGAAAAAACAACTTCAAAAATATTTTTTCAATAGAAAAAATAGACAAGTGAGATATTGACAAGCAAAACTTTAGATATCTCTGCACCTTTTCTTCAAAAACCTCCTTCAATTCTCTGCACAATCAAACTTACAGTATCTGCATCAAAAACACTCAGCAACAAACTCAGGATAGATACACAGTACAAAACACCTTCGTAACATTACAAAAGCAACAATTTCTAGCTGATTCAACAGCTGGAACACAGTACCTATTGCTTGTTGTGCAACAGCAGAAATAAAAATAATGGCCTTAGGTAGTACTCAGGTATTTTCTACCACTTGTTGGCGAAGCACAAAACAAACAAGGAAAAACACTCCTCCAACATTTTACAAACTCTTCTTTGCTCTTCCTTAATTAAAAATAACCTTAAAAAATTAAAATAGGTGTTTAAAACTAATTCCGAGTGCCACAGTTGGTTGAGAAAACAGGAGTAAAGAAGTACGTCTTAAAGGAGCTAAAGAGTTGGGAAGAGAACAATCACCAAAACAGAAGTGGATTTCAGAAATAGATTACATCATCAACTTCACTGACTCTCAACAGTGACAGAAACACCTGCCCTCGGATGAAAGCAGAACCTCCATCTCCCTTTGAAAAAGAATCATCTTCTAAGCCTTATGCTAAAGTTCAAAGTTTTAGTTACCTCTCTGTATATGTATACAAATCTATATATATGCATATTCACAGAATCACAGAATGTTAAGGATTGGAAGGGACCTCGAAAGATCATCTAGTCCAATCCCCCTGCCGGAGCAGGATTACCTAGATCATGTCACACAGGAATGCGTCCAGGCGGGTTTTGAATGTCTCCAGAGAAGGAGACTCCACAACCTCTCTGGGCAGCCTGTTCCAGTGTTCGGTCACCCTCACCGTAAAGAAGTTTTTCCTCATATTTATGTGGAACCTCCTGTGCTCCAGCTTGCACCCATTGCCCCTTGTCCTGTCAAGGGATGTCACTGAGAAGAGCCTGGCTCCATCCTCATGACACTTGCCCTTTACATATTTATAAACATTAATGAGGTCACCCCTCAGTCTCCTCTTCTCTAAGCTAAAGAGACCCAGCTCCCTCAGCCTCTCCTCATAAGGGAGATGTTCCACTCCCTTAATCATCTTCGTGGCTCTGCGCTGGACTCTCTCTAGCAGTTCCCTGTCCTTCTTGAACTGAGGAGCCCAGAACTGGACACAATATTCCAGATGCGGCCTCACCAGGGCAGAGTAGAGGGGGAGGAGAACCTCTCTTGACCTGCTAACCACACCCCTTCTAATACACCCCAGGATGCCATTGGCCTTCTTGGCCACAAGGGCACACTGCTGGCTCATGTCATCCTGCTGTCCACTAGGACCCTCAGGTCCCTTTCCCCTGCGCTGCTCTCCAACAAGTCTGTCCCCAACTTGTACTCATACATGGGGTTGTTCTTGCCCAGATGCAGGACTCTACACTTGCCCTTGTTATATTTCATTAAATTTCTCCCCGCCCAACTCTCCAGCCTGTCTAGGTCTCTCTGAATGGCTGCGCAGCCTTCCGGTGTGTCAGCCACTCCTCCCAGTTTTGTGTCATCAGCGAACTTGCTGACAGTGCACTCCATTCCCTCATTCAAATCATTAATGAATATATTGAATAGAACTGGTCCCAGTACCGACCCTTGAGGGACTCCGCTAGACACAGGCCTCCAACTGGACTCTGTCCCATTGACCACCACTCTCCGGCTTCTTCCCTTCAGCCAGTTCACAATCCACCTCACTACCCGATCATCCAGACCACACTTCCTCAGTTTAGCTGCGAGGATGCTGTGGGAGACCGTGTCAAACGCTTTACTGAAATCAAGATAGACCACATCCACAGCTTTACCATCATCGATCCACCGGGTTACGTCCTCATAAAAGGCTATCAAGTTGGTTAAGCAAGACTTCCCCGTGGTGAAGCCATGTTGACTGCCCCTAATGATCCTCTTATCCTTGATGTGCCTAGAGACAGCACCAAGGACAAGTTGTTCCATCACCTTTCCAGGGATGGAGGTGAAGCTGACCAGTCTATAGTTACCCAGGTCCTTCTTCTTGCCCTTTTTGAAGACTGGAGTGACATTCGCTTTCCTCCAGTCCTCAGGCACCTCTCCCGTTGCCCACGACTTAGCAAAGATGATGGAGAGTGGCCCTAGCAATGACTTCCACCAGCTCCCTCAGCACCCGCGGGTGCATCCCATCAGGGCCCATGGATTTATGGACGTCCAGGTTGCTTAATTGGTCCCTGACCCAGCCCTCATCTACCAAGACAGATTCCTCCTCTATCCTGACTTCTTCTGGGGCCTCAGGAGTGCGGGGCTCCTCAGGACAGCCTCCAGCAGTATAGACAGAGGCAAAGAAGGCATTCAGTAACTCTGCCTTCTTTTTATCCTCTGTCTCCAGGGCCCCCACCTCATTCATCAGTGGGCCTACATTGCCTCTAGTGTTGGCTTTACCTGCAATGTATTTGAAGAAGCCCTTTCTGTTGTCCTTGACCTCTCTTGCAAGGTTTAATTCCAAGGAGGCCTTAGCTTTCCTAGTTGCCTCCCTACATCATCTGACAGCAGATTTATATTCCTCCCAAGTGGCCAGCCCCTCCTTCCATGATCTGTACACCCTCTTCTTCCACTTGAGTTTGCCCAGCAGTTCCCTGTTTAACCATGCAGGTCTCCTGCTACCCTTCCTTGACTTCTTACCTGCTGGGATGCTCTGATCTTGAGCTCGGAAGAAGGAGTCCTTGAATGCTAACCAACTATCTTGGGTCCCCTTACCTTCTAGTACCCTGTCCCATGGGATTTCCCCTAGCAATTGCTTGAAAAGGCCAAAGTTGGCCTCATATTCAACTCACAGGCGTTTGCCTGAATCTGCAGCGAGTCTGAAATAACCAAGTTAACATGCTGAAAGATGTAAACTGAACTGTGCATCTCAACATACAGTTATTTCAAGACATACTATGCACATAAAGAGAATAACGTGCTGCAGATGAATAGAGCTGCACACTATGGCCCTCTCCATAAAAGCAGGTATAACATCATGACTCAAAAAATAAATCCTCAGAAGCGGAGCTTGCACTTACTGTTTCTCCACCATTCCTAGCCCTGCTGCACCCAAATGGCAAGGAAGTGACAAACACCAAAGGAGGTGAAACACCTCCAAAGGAAGAACACCTCCAAAATCTGGTGAGCACCAATCTGGTGAGCACCAAACCAGAAGAGGAACTACAAAGTGTCAATGTTGTGATGCATTGGTTCCAGATCACTCTGGAGCACAGATTTTCTTTCTTTGTTTAACCAGGTGGGCTGAAACAAGACTCTTGGTATAGTTTAGTAGAAGAAGGTCAGCAGCAGTTGACAGCACTAAAAGCAAGGAGGAGGGTGAGATGGTTACCAGGAAAGCAGCATGAGATGAGCAAGAGTGCTGAAGCCACACTTTCCAGAACAGAAAACGTCGATACAACTCCTGTGTCCTTGTCTGCCCCTGCACACAAGTAAGTAACAGGCGTGGGAAGCGGCACGATTGTAGCAGTTTGTCACTCAACTTTATTTTCTCCCATTAAAGTGGCCAAGAGATGCCAGCTCAGAAAGGTGTGCCTGGCACACACAGTGCACACTGTGCAGCGCTCTGAAAAAGAAGAGCCAGGAGAGAGCAAGCTGGCCTAGCTCCGCAACAGCCGTGCCGGCAGCTCCTGCACCCTGCGACGAGGCCTCCGGCCGAGGTGCGCGAAGGAGGAGGAGCCGCCGCTCTCTTCCCGCCCCTCGCCGGCGGCTGGCTCCCCCCGGGACCTCCCCCTCCCTCCCGGCCCCGCCGTGGCGGCCGCCCCACCGTGCCGCGGCGGCGCGGAGGGGTCACCCCGGCCCGGCGGCCTGTGCGCTGCCGGAGCTGGGGCAGCGGGGGAGGGCCGCCCCGCCGCTGCCTTCCCCTCGTTACCTTTGTGCTCGTCGTCCAGGTACCGGACCCGCAGCTCCTCCTCTTCCTTCGCCTCGGAACCGTAGCTCCTCCCGGCCGAGGGGAGAGCGGCGGCGGCGCCTCCCCGCACCGGCGCCCGATGGCCAGGCCGGCCGAGGGAGGAGGTCGCGGCGGCTGCGGCTGCCAGCCTGACTCGGCCGTGCAGAAGGCCCAGGCCGCCCAGCGCCGCCGCCATGCTGCTGCCTGCGCCGCCTCAGCCGCTCGCCGCCGCCGGCCCCGCTCCCGCCGCCCACGTGACCGGCTGCGGCACGCACGGGGCGCCGCCGGCCCCCTCCTCCCCCCGCGCCGGCGAGGCGCGAGGACCGCGCGCGCTCGAGGCCGCCCGGGAGGCGTGGGGGCGACAGCGGCCGCAGGCTGAGCCGCGGCGGGGGCAGCGCGGCGGCCGGGCTGGGCTGGGCTGGGCTGGCATCGCTGGCGGTGGCGGCCGGCGGGCCGGGCCCGGCCCGGCTCTGGACGGTGCGCGTTTGAGAAAAGACTTGTTGGCCTGAAGAGATCTGAGACTTCTTCACACACGGCTTGAAATACACTGGCGCGTGGAAAAGTATCTCATCGGTAAAAATTGCTGTTTGGTTTCACTGAGAGTTCGTGATCGTGGTGGAAGTCATGCAGGACATTTATTTGTGGTGAACTTACCTAGATCCCATCTTAAAGCCAACATGCGCAGGCTTTGTTGCACAGTGTGAGGCGGTACCACAATGAACATAAGGTCAATAACATAAACCAGCTAGCACCTGGTGCTGCACGCCAAGATAAAAGGCTGTTTGCATTAATTTCCCCTCTCAGTCTACACCCGCCGTCCTCTTTGCAAAAGTAAGGATCAAATTAATAGGACCTGGTGTTCAGAGCTGGGTTAAGTTGTGTAAGCAGCACCGCCGTGGTGTCTGGTTGCCCTCCATGCACGCTGACAGGCCCACTGACATGAAGCAAGTCAAAGGATATAAGCGCTAAGGGTGTAGGTAGGTAGTTGCCATCTTTAGTTGCAATTTCACGTGTTACAAGACCACCGACCTGTTTCAAAAGGATGGTAGAATTTCAAAGATCAGTGTGTCAATACCGTAACATTTAGTTGGGCCAGAGTATACGCATATATCAGATATAAATAAAGAAGTTCACTTGACTCCTTACACAGGACTTAGTAAAGGTTGCTATATCTGCGATTAATCCGGGAGAGCAATGAGGCTTCTAAAGCTGTGATGTTTATCATCTTCTTCAGGTTTACTTACTTAGAAGAATTAGGCCTTGAGAATTGACAACATGCCTTTCATCAACCTGCTGTCATTTTCGAAACTCAGTGTTACTTTATCGGAGGGATAAAGCTGTACCGCTTCTGAGAAGAGGCTGAGATGGAGCCATTTTGGTTGTTGTTTGGGAAAGCTAGCTACTGCATTCCTCTCCTTCATGCGGTTGCTCAGCAGCTCCTCCACTGCCTTCCTTATGGAGAAATGAAAGTCTAAAAATAATGTCCTATTTGTTCTTGTAGTTGCCCATGAAGGGCAACTGTGGGGGGGAGGAACAGGCAGACTGTCACCTTGCATTTATTATGTTTTACTATTTAAACAGGACTATAGCTTGTGATTAACAGCCTATTCCAGTAGTGCCTGCAGTATGCTAAAGCCTTTTCCAACAGAAAGGAATAAAGAATGCCTGTCCTGGAAATTTTGTTCACAGTCGAGGAACATTTTATTTAATGAGAATGAATTTTGAAAGACCATACCCAGTTATGTCAACAGAAACAGAGAGACAGCACTATTCTGAAAGACAAAGGATAAGGTAAAAAGACATGAAAAGCAGAACTAGATTGGATACGGTACCATAATGTTGCCTTGAAGCTGAAGGCAGGCGTGTTGTACCTGTACAGCTGTCATTTGCAATGGTTCCCAGACTCAAGGACTAGCAAATGCTTTTCTGAGCAGAGGTCAGCATATGGAATCAAGCCCAATAGCCTCATATCTGTTGTACAAACACCCACAATCATGGTTAAAGCTGAAGGAATTTTAGAAGTACAATTTTCTTTTACACGTCACTGATTTTACTTTCTTAGCATAAGAAGTGAAAAAAAAAAATTAATTTCTATTCACTTTTTCTGCAGTGTCCCACATCTGCATTTCTATGGCATGTTTACACCTAGATAAAAAGTGTTGTTTCCAATGACCAGACCCGGACAATCAACACATGGCTCCGAGGTTGGCAGAACTTTGGGTTTTTCGATCATGGGATGGTCTGTTCGTCGCCAGGTCTACAAACTTCCGATGGGATGCACCTTTCCCAGAAAGGGAAACGGGTACTTGCTCAGGAGCTAGCAGGGCTGATGATTGACAGGGCTTTAAACTAGATTGGAAGGGGAAATGGGGCAACACCAGGCCAGTCAGTGACAAGACACGGGATGGCACGACATAGTTCAAAGAGCTGAGTGCTAGTGAAATTCTTCCAAATGCTATAAGAGGTGATGGGCACAACGAACCGCATTTGAAGTGTTTCTACACAAATGCGCGCAGTATGAGGAACAAGCAAGAGGAGCTAGAAGCATTGGCCCAGTCCCAGGGATACGGTATTATTGGCATAAGCAAAAGCTGGTGGGATTAGTCTTGTGAGTGGTGTGCCGTGATGGATGGTTACAGACTCTTCAGGAGGGATAGGCAGGGCAGGCGAGGTGGGGGGTGGCACTGTATGTAGTGGAAGGGCTGGAATGTATGGAGCTTACAGTCGGCGATGGCACAGTTGAGAGCCTCTGGGGAAGGATTAAAGGGTAGACAAATAAAGTGGATGTTGTTGTGGGAGTCTACTACAGGCCACCCAGACAGGATGATGACACAGATGAGTTATTCTTTAAGGAACTAAGAGATGCCTCTAAAAGTCATCTGCCCTTGTACTTATGGGGGACTTCAACTTGCCAGATGTTAATTGGGAATACCACACAGGTGGTACAAACAGGTCCAGAAGATTTCTAAACCATCTAGATGATAACTTCTTGGTTCAAGTGTTAAGGGAACCAACCAGGAAAGGGGCCTTCCTCGATCTGTTGCTTGTTAATAGAGAGGGTCTTGTGGGTGAAGTGACGGTTGGTGTCTGCCTTGGCCATAGCGACTATGAAGCTGTCAAGTTTAAAATTTATTGTAACAGGAGGAAGACAGCCAGCAAGACCTCTACTCTGGATATGACGAGAACAGACTTCAGGCTGCTCAGGGAACTACTTAATAAGGTTCCCTGGGAACAAGCTTTTGAAGGGGCCGGGGTCCATCAGTGCTGGTCATTTTTTAAATACCACTTCGTAAAAGCACAGGAACAAGCAATTCCAAAATGTCAAAAGTCAAGCAGATGAGGCAGAAGGCTGGCCAGGCTGAGCAGGAGTCTTCTTGAACTACGGCAAAAAAAGAAAGCGTACAAATGCTGGAAGCAGGGTCAGGCAACATGGGAGGATTACAGAGATGCTGTTCGCCACTGGAGGGAGGACATTTGTGCGGCCAAAGCTCAATTAGAGTTGAAGCTGGCCAGTACTGTGAAGGACAATAAAAAGGGCTTTTTAAAATATATTGGTAGCAAAAGGCAGGTTAGAAATAACAATGACCCATTACTCAGTGAGCATGGTCACCTCACATACAGGGACATAGATAAAGTGGAGACGTTTAATGCTTTCTTCGCCTTGGTTTTCAACACCAATGATGGGCGCTGGGACCCCCAGAGCCCTGTGCCTGAGATCCATGACTGGGAGAGTAATACACTCCCAATCAACCCCGAACTTGTGTGGGATTTGCTGCTCCAGCTGGATCCCTACAAGTCAATGGGGCCCGACAGGATTCGTCCAAGGGTACTTAAAGAACTGGCTGACGTGATAGTGAGACCTCTCTCAATGATTTTTCAATGCTCTTGGGATTCTGGAGAGGTCCCAGTTGACTGGAAGTTGGCAAACGTTGTCCCAATCTTCAAGAAGGGCAACAGGGATGACCCCGGTAACTACAGGCCTGTTAGTCTCACCTCAGTGCCTGGCAAAATTATGGAGAAAATTATTCTCGGAGTTATTGAAACACATATCAAAGACAATGCAGTCATTGGTCCCAGCCAGCACAGGTACATGAGGGGAAAGTCCTGTTTGACAAATTTGATTTATTTCTATGACAAGGTTACCCACCTAGTTGACCAAGAGAAGACAGTCGATGTAATCTTTTTGGATTTCAGTAAAGCTCTCAAGACTGTCTCTCACAGTATCCTTCTGGGCAAAATGTCCAGCATACAGCTGGATAAACACATAATGCAATGGGTGAACAATTGGCTGACGGGTAGGGCTCAAAGAGTTATAGTAAATGGGGCTACATCGGGCTGGCGACCGGTCACTAGTGGAGTTCCTCAGGGATCCATCTTGGGGCCAGTGCTCTTCAATATCTTCATTAATGATTTGGACACAGGACTTGAAGGACTACTATCCAAATTTGCCGATGACACAAAATTGGGAGAAGCTGTTGATGCTTCTGAGGGCAGAGAAGCCCTGCAGAGAGACCTAGATAAATTAGAAAGGTTGGCAAACACCAACCGCATGAAGTTTAACATGGGAAAGTGCTGGATTTTGCACCTGGGACATGGCAACCCTAGATGTACATACAGACTGGGGAACGAGAGGCTGGAGAGCAGCCCTGCGGAAAGGGATCTGGGGGTTCTGGTCGACAGCAAGTTGAACATGAGCCAACAGTGTGCCCTGGCAGCCAAGAGGGCCAACCATGTCCTGGGGTGCATCAACCATAGTATTGCTAGCCGATCAAGGGAGGTGATTGTCCCGCTCACCTTGAGTACTGTGTGCAGTTTTCGGCACCACAGTATGAAAAGGCTATGAAGATACTAGAGAATGTCCAGAGGAGAGCCACAAAGATGTTGAAGGGCTTAGAGGGGAAGATGTACGAGGAGCAGCTGAAGTCACTAGGTCTGTTCAGCCTGGAGAAGAGAAGACTGAGGGGAGACCTCATTGCGGTCTACAACTTCCTCACAAGGGGAAGTGGAGGAGTAGGTGTTGACCTCTTCACCCTGGCGACCAGTGACAGAACTCGAGGGAATGTCAGGAAGATATGCCAGGGGAGGTTTAGGTTGGGTATTAGGAAAAGATTCTTCACCCAGAGGGTGGTAGAGCACTGGAACAGGCTCCCCAGGGAAGGAGTGATGGTGCCAAGCCTGACAGCATTCAGGAAACATTTGGACAATGCCCTCAGACACATGGTGTGAATTCTGGGGTTGTCCTATCCTGGGACAGGAGTTGGACTCGATGATCCTTGTGGGTCCCTTCCAACTCAGGACATTCTATGATACTATGACCTCTTTAGTGTTTTTTGAAAACAGAATGGTTGTGAAGAGTGGTAATATATCTGTCATTGTAAAATTTTGAAGTTAAAGCTCTTGAAGATTTTTTGCAGTCTACGAAGTAAACATTTTTTTTTTAATTTCATTTTAAATGTTTGTCAATAAGAGACATAAAAATGCCTGCTTTAGTGGGTCATTCTGTTCTTCGAACTGTGTCTCTCTGTATTAATGCTTAAAATTGCATGATACTCAGTGTGTTTTATTTTTGTAATTTAATACTACAGTACGTTTTGTAATATATGATTGAATACTGTGTCCGGTTCTGGGCCCTGCACGTCAAGAAAGACGTTGAGGTGTTGGAGCGAGTCCAGAGGAGGGCGACCAAGCTGGTGAAGGGGCTGGAGGGTATGACCTGTGAGGAACGGCTGAGGGAGCTGGGGTTGTTTAGTCTGGAGAAGAGGAGGCTCAGAGGTGACCTTATTGCAGTCTACAACTACCTGAAGGAAGGTTGTAGTGAAGTGGGAGTCGGCCTCTTCTCCCAGGCAACTAGCGATAGGACAAGAGGACATAGCCTCAGGCTTCGCCAGGGGAGGTTCAGGTTGGACATTAGGAAGAATTTCTTCTCAGAAAGGGTCATTAGACATTGGAACGAGCTGCCCAGGGAGGTGGTGGAGTCACCATCTCTGGATATGTTTAAGAAAAGACTGGACATGGCACTTAGTGCCATGGTCTAGTTGACATGGTGGTGTCAGGGCAATGGTTGGACTCGATGATCCCAGAGGTCTTCCAACCTGATTGATTCTGTGATTCTGTAATACTATGTATTCAGTTCCTCCCATTGCACTGACATTCAAGCATGAATCAGGACTCTTGGATGGAAGCAAAGTTTTCCGTATTCCCTTGTTCCCTGATTTATTCACTGTGGTCTATTTCTAACAACGCAACTTTAAAGTCAAAGTAGTACACGGAAAGCACATTTAGTTACGGGGGAAAGTATATTGACATGCAGATTATTATTTAAACATATCTCCTAATAAGAAAAAAAAATGGAGCAACTGGAACAAGACTGTTAAGTAACTACCTAAATAACATACGGCATTGCTTGGTAACCCGATTGCTGCTGCACACAGAAATCCAAATATTAACACTTGGTGATGGGTAAAATAAATTGATTTAGCACAACTGTATAAATCTTGACTCAGCCTCCTTTATGGCCAGAGAAGCAATGTTAGTGTGAATGAAAATAGAACCAGTGTAGATGGAGAATAGCTCAGCAATTCTCTGCACTCAGCTGTTACTTTTAATATGGTCACTCAATCATAATCTAATCCAAGGGAAAAAATGTGAAGGTCCTTCACCCTAATTAATTTTACATTTGGAATTACCCTGGAAAACATCAGGTTGCAAGTTCTCACAGTGCACAGGACTGAGACTGAAAAGGGAAATGTGCAGCCTGTTTTTTAGCCTTGCTCACAGTTTTTGTTTGAAAATAGAGTCTGAAGCTTGGGAGGATTTGGGGTGGGAGCGGATTGTTTTTCTGTGTTTTGATGCAGTACTGTTGCAGCTTGGGCTGCACAGTGTGCAAGTGCAGAACTTGGGACACTGCCTGCAAGGCTGGTGGAGACAAGTTTCTTCAGAGCATCATTCAACATGCTTCCGTGCAGGGCATCTGCCATGATTCACTACCTAGAGGAACAATCTCACTTTTAGTTAAGTATAATGGAGGAGTGTGGCCTCTAACCTTAAGATCTAAATTAGGTACCTAAAATCAAGGAATGTGAAAGTACTTGTGGATGTTCAGTTGGGCATCTAGTATTATTAAAATACTAATAAAACATTTGAAATGAAACAAAAATAATTGCATGTGTATTTATACTAATATTCAATTTTACAGGTAACAAGGAAAAGGTGCAGATAGTGTGTACAACGAAGCGCGAATAAGGGCAAGAGGGAATCTCACCTAGTTCTAAGGTGCTTTGATTTTCTTACATTGTGCATGTAGATGAGGTGTAATGAATAGTTTCATTTTCCTTGGATGAGGACATCAGTGGCAGTGTATAACTAAAGTGAAAAGGGGAAAAATGGAGCACCCAATTTTGGCTTTTTGAGCTAAATCACTTGTCTTTCTTGCGAGCTGGAAATTAATTGTCTCTGTAAAGTGACTGTTGATATTTGAGAGTGAGATCCATTAGCTACCTGTTCTCTAAGTTGGTTTAAAAAGGTTGTTTCAATTTCACACCACCCACCAGGAGCTTTTGTCTCTTATAATTTTCACATATTTGCTTTTTATTAATGGCAGAATTTTGCTGATTATTATGTTACCCAGTTAGCACACTTGTGTTTCCAGTCTTGATTTTCAACTTTTTTTAGAGCCTTTTTGATCTTTTAACACGGAAGAAAAGTCCCTCGTTGTTATGTATTACTAATAAGCATGTAGCACACACAGCATGTTCCCTGGCACTAGGCCTATTCAGTATGTTTTGCAGGCAGCTCTTTCCTTAGATTGTCTATTTGCTCTCTGCTCAATGCAGCTTTGAGATTATAATGCTAAAATATATGATGTTTTTACAGCTTACTTTTTCTCTTCAGAAATAATTCTTACTAAACTCAATCTACTGGGGTATGCTTACAAGTTTCCTTACATGGCACTTGTTAGCTGGTTCCAACACATATTGTTGAAAAATGTACCTGTGTCACTCGTGCCTTGGAGCACAGGACAGATTTTGCCTTTACATTCACGTCAACCCCATTTATTTATGCTTATACTCTTGTGTCTTGAAAATGGAGACAACTGCATTGGATTGATTTAGTGGACAAGCGCCTGGCATATGTGAGCCAATTGCAGAAGGGACTTCTTAAATCCTACTTACCAAACATGGAAGGTAGAAACAACCAAATTGTCTGCCCATTCTCTGCAGGTCACAAACAAGGCAGAATGCTAAAACAATTACAGGAACATAAATGGGCTGAGCAAGGCCTCTTGCATGGGTAAATTGGCAGTAGTGGCCACAGAGCTACAATCGTGTAATATTGGAAGATCAGATCCTAAGGAGGGCCTTAGGTACTTATAACAGGAATTGGGCTGATAAAGAAAATATACAGAATGCTTTCATTTGGGTCAGGGAACACAGTTTATCCCAAAAGGGCATGAAACAAAGATATTTATTTCTATGGGGCTCGATGTAAGCAAAGATAGTGGAAATAGAGAATTGACCAACAGTGGAGATTCCTAAAAACTGAGGTACTTGTATCTAATTACAACTGCAAGTCTTTGAATGCTGATATGTCTCTTTTTGCCAAAGCTTTTAAAAAGCTTTCTTGTGTTTTTAAAGTAGCTCAGCAGAGCAGATGTTCACAGTCTGAGTTAAATAACCATGCATTCAGGCAGACTGCAACCAAACTGCAACATCATTGAATACTTTTCTTACAGTGAATGTATCCTGTTCAGCTATTTATAAATATTGTTAAAATCATTTATTTTCTTCATGATCAGGCTTCTAGACAAGCCTTTGTGTGAAGCAATACTCCTCTTTCATCTTTATATCCTTTTGAAGAACTCCAGAGCCAACATTATTGTTAACTGTATCTTAGAGGATCTTTGCTTTGACAACTGAGAAGGCAAGTTCTCATATAGTATAGGGGGGTCAGTGGAAGCTGCACAAGAAACACAGAAACCAGGTACAACACTACTGATGTAATTGGCATTTGATTTAAGACAGTTGATATGAAATTCTAGTAGAAAATGGATTTTCCAATTTTATCAGAGTGCCTTTATATGTGGTAAAAAGCTATCTGGGCTGCTGCTAAGGAGGCAGTAAAACAATCCTGTCAAATCTATGCTGTCTAGAGGAATGAAATAGAACTAGGTATTAGCCCAGAGAAGGAAGCATTTTGGAACAAAGGATTACTAAGTTAATAAAAACAATATCTAAATACAGAGAGTGGGGGTTCCATCGAAACAAGCATTTGATGAAATAAAGGAGCAATTCATTTGAATAACATTTTTTTGTTTAAAAGTTTTTGAATTAAAGTAATAAAGGACATTTCAAAAGAACTGTCAATGAAACAAATTAAAAATTACTGTCATCATCACAATCAGGAGACGAAAAATATTTTAATGCTTCTGTCCTGATGTAATGTGATTTCTAGTGGAAAGAACTTACTGGAAAACTCTGCACTGTTTAAAGGCAATACCTTTGTCATGAAATGCAGGTCCCTACTAGGAGCTAAGAGAAACCTGGTCTTTTATGCTCAAGTTATAAAATGTTATAGAAAAATCAACAACACTTCATAGACGGTTTTTGTCAGATGTAATTCTTTATTACTGTTCATGAGCAAGCCAAGAGTTAAGATGTATATTACATTTCTGAATGGCATAATTACATTTCCCTTCTGTTCAACTAATTTCTTTTTCTTTTTTTTTTTTTAGGTGGTTTATGTCTAAACACAATAACCGAGCTTACAGTGGATGTACTGTAGATAATATGTGAAGTTTAAGAATTTGTTTACCTTTTTGCTAAAACCTGCAGCATTTTTGAATAAAATCAATTGCATAGTTACTGCTTGAAAAATATGACGCGTTATGCACAAATCACTTTGAAGATAAATTTTAAGCTGTTAATGATGTAAAATGTATTTATGTTCATTGCTTTTCCTTTTTAGTCTTCTATGATTAACAGTATGTCATGCACAGTTCTATTGAATATATTTCTTTCTTTCTAAGAAATGCCTCACATTCATTTTCATGCCATATGGGGAAAACACTGGGGGCTTTTTTGATCTTTTATTCAGTTTCATTAGACCAGGTTGTCTTTTACATTCTAACATTAACTGTATTTTCCTGCATTCTTTACTCCCTACATACTAATGCAATTAAGACAGTCTGATAAGCTGAATAAGCATTTTCAGTGAAAGCTTATTCTGTCACATAGAACTCTTCTAATGTCAAAGAATCTGAATGACTGTACAACCCAAATTGTCAGGACAGAGCAAAAGGTTAAATAATCACAGTCTATATCTCACATGGATACAAGAATAGATGAATTGGGATCTACATGAGCTAAAGACTCTATGTTTTGTCAAAATGGTTTCATCATAACCTTTTTTCTAGTTAAACACCCCAATGTAAGTCATTTGTCTATGTGAGAAAGCAAGGTCCTTAAGATCAAGAATAACGAACCTAGCAATTGGTATGTGAAAATAAAAGAAAAATATATGCTAAGCGGGTGGTAGTTTGTGTGCCTGGGCACAGACTGAATACAGAGTTATTCACCAATGCCAGTAAACAGCCATTTACAACACAGCAATTTTTCAGATTTCTGTTTCTGAACATTCTTTAAAGACATGTTTTTGTAGATCCTCAAAATTAGAATCTCCTCTAGGAATCAGTTTTTGCAATTTGTGAAAATTAAGCGTCAATTAAAGAAAAATTATCTGACAAAAATTAACCTGTCTTCAGAGTCATAGTTACCACTTTCTTTCTAGATAGTATCTTTTTGTGTATGTCACTTTATGTCTGGAAGGTGAAACTGTATTCCAGTTGCATTATGCACTGTGAAGTACATTTTATCTGCTAAGCAGAACACAATCTACTGTGACTTCTCAGCCCTGGCAGCAGCTGGCAAAAAAAAATGTTTATGTATCTAAGCACCTCAATAAAGTGTAAGAAAGACTTAAAAAAAACTAAACCAGGTTTCTAAGACTAAGCCAGAATGTTAGGCTAATATTGCACACCGTCTTCTACTTCAGAAACGACCCATAACTTTCAGAAATTTTGTAGCATCTCTGCTGTTTCAAGAGTATACCTGAAAAAAAGTTAAGAATATTATTTCCTTCTTCATTGAAGTCTTTCAAATGTGCTGTTTTCATGTGGTATATGTCATCTAACAATAGGTGGAAGAAGTAAAAATGTGAACAAGAATGAGATATTTCCATGTTCTGAAGCAGTATTTTAAAACTGCTTAGTGAAAGAAATTCTCAAGGTGTTCAGAAGAGCTAGTGAACTGTGAACGCTGGAATACATATTTAATACAATTAAGTATATTGGGTTAGTTCTTGGTGTTATTCTTAATCCATGTATTAATCAGATTCTAATTATGACCTCAAGATTGATACTTCTTGCAACAGAAATATGGAATATCCTTGGCATCGTTCTCCTTCCTAATCCTGCGCCCTCTGCCAGTGAAGCTTAAAGGAGGCATGCCATACTACTTTGGATTCATGCATCTTGGGCAGAGCAGGACAAAAACTGACAATCCTTCCAGTGGCCACTGCACAGAAACGTAGAATACCATAGCTTCTTTAACTATAGCATGAAGGTTTGTAGTTTTCTTTGTAGTTTTGATATCACCACAGCATCTGGTTCCTCAGTGACTATATGAGCCTTGTCAGTATAGCTTCACTTGAGCTACACAGTATAGGATGAGATGGGAACAAGATGAAACCTCTGAGATGTCACTGCTTACCAGGGTCTGCTTTGACCCTGGAATGAGATTTTTAGTAAAATCTCTAATGCAACCAGTAGCCCTTTAGCCTGTAAAAAGTGGAGTAGGAATTTGACCCAACAGAAATCCACATCCACGTGTGTCTGCATTATACTCGAGACACTTCATAATAACAGAATTCAGCTAGAGAGAATGTAATTTACAGAAAAGAGCATATTTTTTCAATACATAAATTAGATTCTGCTGGACTAAAAATATTTTTTAAAATAAGTGGGTTTATGTCTCTTGATATGTTAAACCTATGGCATTTCTTAACATAAACTTAGGAAGACAAATTAATGTAGAGCCATATTTCCCAACAGTTGCCTGTGTTCACTTTCTCAGAGTTCAACCTGAAAAGTTTTAAGCATGATTTTTCAGAGGTGATGAGAGCCTACTAGCTCTACTGAGCTTATTTACAACTGCAAGTAGTCATGAAAACCCACTATGTCTTACATTAGATACGTAAGAACAAGACTAATGAATATATCTGAAACTTTTGGCAATGTCTAAGTGCCACAGATGTTACATCAAATATTGTGAACATCTGAAATAAATAACCACAATGTATGGACCATCATGCAGAACTGTCATGTTAAAAAGTGGAAGTGCATTCAGCATTTGTATTCCTTTCTCCACCCTTTTAACAGAACACCGTGGTGCTCCAGTAAAATCTTGCTTGCTCATAGTCTTGTTTTCCTGTTACTCGATCCTGTGTTGAATTCATCATAATCCTATGTTTAAAGCGTGAGTCTGTTGCCATGGAAATGACTGATGTCACAGATTCAGTTAGAACTTCATGACAGGATCAAATACAAAAAAGAAAATGTATTTTCTACAATAGAAAGGCTAGAGAAGAAGAACACCATTGTTCAAACAGCAAAGCTTAGGTAACAAGTTAAAAGGAAAAAATACACAGGGATATACAAAAAGTAAGGCCATTTATTATTTAAGTCTATTGGAGAAAAATCCTCCTTTAAAATTTTCTCTTTCAAATACAGAGTGATGTTTTTAGAGTTATGTGTAAAAGCGTGTATGCATGTATCATAAAACCAAGCTTTCTAAACTTTTACACCTGGAACTATTGCATAAACCAAAAAAGAAGTATACAAAATAGCCACAATAGTGAACAAGAAGTGAAGATAAGTGGATTTTCATAATGAAAACAATAGGAAAATAAATAAGTTTTAATTAAGAGATGGTACATATACTCTTTGTTCATTACTGGAAAAATTAATTGACATACCATTTAAAGATTTATTCAAATTAATTTTCGGCATATTCACAAAGTGACGTTTCTCTGAGATCATATTTTGCATCTTTTTGCGTCATTTTTCTTGCATCTAAGAGCTCAATTTCATGGGCTGGCTGAAAACTTCTTACTGGCTGTATTATGTGGTTTGTCAGACTTGTCAGATACAGTATGTCTTGGAGAAAAAATGCACTTACGAGATGCTTAGTGGCACCAAGTGAGCTACTTTTCCATTGCCAGTATAGAATGTAGCCAGCTGTTACACTGTTACTAATAGAAAACTAGCAACAAAGGTAAGAAACAGAGTAATGATAACAATTTGAAGACAGAGCAATTTTTTGGATAAAGAAGGTGTAAAGAGATGCTGCAACCTTTCAAATATATTTGTAAAAATCCCAGTAAGTGGCAAAGTAATTGCTTTCATAATTATAGGACTAAGGAGCCTTATGAGTAGGATAAAATTTTTAAAAATTATTGTTTTCCTCAGTATTTCCCTGTTGGGTAGCTTAGATTGTTTGCTGCTTACATTGCTTTTTGGATAACACTCTTTAAGTGTCCACTTTTTCTCACGGACACATGGGTTCCAAAAGCCTATAGAGCCCAGCAGAGCAGCTAAGTGTCCTAAAAGTTAGGTGTTGAAATGCTCTGTATCATGATATCCAGCTCACTTTTTGAAGAATTTAGCAGTAAACTTCACTTTTTATGCCTGAGAAAACTGACGAATATGAACTGTTTGTACAGAGTAACAGAGGCCACAGTGCTTACATTAAAGATGCATCATACAGGTAGACCTCATAAAAGGTGCAGGTGAAGCACACTATAGACCCTTTCTCTTCTGTACCCTTTCTATAAAAGGGACAAGTATGCCCAGATCTTGCCTAAAGTGGAGCCAGGAGGTAGTTGGAATGTGCAACTAGACCTGAATAGGTGGAGAACCACCATTTACATTTACATATGACCTGGGAGATCTAAGAAAAAAGGAATAGATATCCTCTTGTCCTCTCCTCTGTCTTCTGGGTTAGATTATTGTACAACATAAATTTATAAACCACTTGTTCTTATTCATTTTGTGCAGTATTTGAATACTTACCCTGTATTAACAACAGCTGCACATCTACCCCAATCCAAAACCCATTGGAATCAAATACTCTGTTAAAAAAAAAAAAAAAAAAAAAGGTCTTGGCAATATTATAAAGTTGGGCACTCTGAGGTTACATACTGCTAACGTATCCCATCTTCATAATAAGAAAGAGTTTATGCTACCTAAGGTTAGCTTGTTGGTATCTAATTGGAAGCCAGGCATAAACTTCTTTCAGTCAGCACTTCATTAAATTTACAAGCATTCCCACACACACTTGTGTGTGGGATGCAGAATAGATTAGAGACATTTAACTACTCGGAGGCTGGCTTTGGCACAGAACTATTCATCCAGACCCACTGGGTTTATTCCATATGTGAAGGGCAAAAGCAGAAAACTATTTCATGTTATAGTCAGATGCCACCTACATTTGTCCACCTGCCCACATCATAAAACAGTTTACAATTGTAATAAATGTAGCCATTCGGACTGAGATTTGCCATGGTGAATGCCTGCCTCAGGCTTTGGCTAAGTTTAAACGAGAACGGCTCACTCATTTCTAAGCTTGGCCTTGGAAGAAACTAATTGTCTTGAAAGATATGCCAGCCAGCCTTATGTGTCATCTCCATGTCTTGTTACAGAGAACTGCACTTTGTCAGTGAAATCATTGGAATACCAAGAATGTGCCTTTAGCTAACTTGTCACCTATCTGTCAAAGTCATGCAAACTGGCTAAGTTGCAGTATTTCGGTCTTGGAGGGCCTACAGTTTAGAAGTGAGCCATGTGAAAAGACAGGTATGTTCTGGATAAAAGTGGTGCTGTATGGTAATATTGAAGCAGTGTCATAGCAGGAGTTAAATCCATGCAAATATCTGTTAAATCTTTTTCTACTCTGTTTGAAACCACTTTTAAAGCTACATTTTTATATAGTGACTATACCAAGACAAAGTACTGTCTTTATACATTGCTGCTTCTTTTCCCCTCAGTGGAGCAATGTTCTAAAGTAACAAGTTATTCATATAGCTGTGCAAGATTCTCAAAAATAATATGAATAACATTGTATGACCTATTAACATCAGTTCAGGTCATCTGCTCACACGGAAAGTTTGCAAGAGCTTAAAGATAAATGTGAAAAAATCTTTTGCTTTGAGGTGGCATAGCTATCCATATGAGAGGCATCAAGGATGGAGGGAAGAGAATTAGGAAAGTCACTCAGACTCTCAATTTGTGTTGTCCAAATCCACCTTATAAAAGTTTTCAAGCAATAAGGTGCAAGATCAATTAATTCTTTGCAATGATGGGCTTGTCCATCACAAATGACTTGTAAGATTTCTCAGGGAATTTGTAGGTCACCTTGTTGTCTTCCTTAGTCTGCCCCTCTAAGAAAACCTTGTGTACAGGAATCACAGGTAACACGGTTTCCATGAGGTGAAATGGAAAGAAGTAAATGCCGTCTGATCTCAACAACTCCAATACTCCTGCAAAATTGTTTTTACAAAGGAGTGGATACTTTTTCATCCTCTCCCAGGAAAATTCCAAAGAGATTGTAAGACCTGCAATTTTCCCTTCTAATAAGTGCTAAAAATACAGGAAAGGTCCTTTTGTAAAATTAAACTTTCACCTCTGACCTACATATTTGTTTTGTTCTTGTTAATGACAAATTGCACAAGCAAAATGACATGCATTTGCCAATGCTTTTTTTCCCTTAAATGGTTTCCTAGCATGCTCAGATTCAATTCCCCAGTTTATGCCTTAACATTGCTGGGTAAATTTTTTGTTATGCTATAATGCTACTCAATTATTTTATTTTATACACTTAAGAGTTTCCAAAGATTTCCAAAGAAAGTAACTCTTTTTACAAGACTTGGCAGATGAACAACAAAACAATTTTGGCAAAAAAAAAGTGCTATGTTTTAACTGACTAAACAGAAAATATTATTAATTTGGGGTTTTAAAATAAAGCAGACAACTGAAATTGGTTTATTGTTGGACAATTCATGCAAGATAATATTTTTATTCATTCAGCTCTATGACAAAGTAGTAGAAGACCTCCACTGTGTCTTCAGCTGAAATTAACTTTAAAAGTATTGGATATGTCTCAAGATAAACACAGTAAAATCCTGGTACCACTGAACTCAATGGCTATATTCCTTTTAACTACATTAGCACCAGGATTTCACTTTATTTTATCCTGAAAAAAAAATATTTCCTTAGTTTTTTGTGTATCATTTTGATCTGAATTCTGAATATTTGTTCTGCTTGCTCTGCCTTTCTGTTAAATTAGATGTATTTTCTCATAAACCATGTTACTAGAAAGACACAATGCAATTCCAGTCCCCTGCATTTGAAAGTGACTATGGATTTTAACTGTTTTAATCGGAGCACACAGAGGTCTTATTTTTCCAGAGTTCCTCAGTCTGAGAAAGCCATGCTCCTTAAAGGGTAAGGTAAATGAAAAGGAGTGACAGATGTAAAGTGGCAAGAAAAGTAAAGGTACTGAATCTAGGCAGATCTATGTTTATGGTGCTACATGGTACAGTTAAAGAGAAAACTTGTGTTTAAACTGGATCAGGAAAAACATTTGATAAGTAAGAACAAGTAACGGAATTACTACAGTATGAACTGAAAATCCAATAATTTGACAATTTTTAGATTAGCCAGGAAAAATAGTGAAGAATATGTTCTTTTGCATTGATGGTAGATGTGACTTAACAGGATTTTTCCAACTGTAGTGTCTGTGATTCATTGTCTGAAATTAAAGTAAGGCAATGGCTCAGGAAAAATTAATGTCTAGTCAAAGGAATTACAAAGTCCTTTTCTTAAGAATTACATTTTCTGAAAGTAATTCATACATTTTTTACTACTACAGCCCAGCTAATAAGTTTCAAAAACATCTTTGTTGGATTGTACAGCTTTTTCACATTATAAATGTGAAATATCACATTTTCTATTTATCTGCATTCTTGAACTAAATCAAGTTGCTAGTTAGATCTGTATGCAGATTTTGATCCAATGAGCTAAAGCTTTTTCAAGAGGGAATTGAGTCTTCTTACCAATATAATTCTTATTGCTATGCAATAAAATAATAGTAGGAATAATTTGACATTTCAAAAAGGAATTGATGAGGTGATAAAGTGTTTAATTAGGTAGGAATCAGATACAGGTCAAGATGTAATAGCAACTCTAGAAGACAATGAAAATAATTTATAAGTTAAATAATCCCTTCAAAAAGTGTGATTGTAATAGACACATATTTCTTAAATAGAACCATAATTCAAAAAGCACTCAGGGAGTAGAGATAGCTAAACCACTACCTGGTGGACATTTTCATGTATTATTAGGGAACAGTAAGTTTTCAATAGTGGCTGAAGTGAGATCCAGAGCAATCATAATGACTGTATATGCATTTTTACGTGTTATAAAAAGAAAACAAGTCACCCAATTATATTAAACTTCAGTATGTGAGCTTTTATTTGTAACAATAGTGATAAGCTGCAATAAATAAAAGATTTGATTAAATGGAAATGGGGAGAAGAGTAAAACACTAACATCTAATGGAAGCCAGACTGGAAATAATACAACCATCTTGCCCTCTCTTATTAAGGACTGGCAGTATGATTCCTTATTCTACATACCAGTGACTCTTGCAGCATCTTCACTACTACAGATATATTTTAGTCATATTATTTGGTTTTAGATAGTCCTGAGAGGAGCAAGGAGTTGGACTCAATGATCCTTATGGGTCCCTTCCAACTTGAGATATTCTCTGATTCTATGATTCTGTGATATTGCTGGCAATGGTAAATCCACATACAGGTGAGCCTATGTTCCTAAGTAGGGACACACGTGGTTTCTATAGCAATAGATAAGCACGTAAATTCCTTGACAATTACCTAGACATTGATTCTTTGATTGTACTTATAAGACAGCGATCTGATCAGCGCTATTCCCAAACACATTGCAAATATTGATTAATTTTGATACATAATGATTTCTGAGGCAGAGGAGGTTTGTTAAGGAGATAAGCAACTAGGGCCAAGACAGATTATGGAACTGCACAAAGGTGGGGCTAAATGAGCTTCAAGGAATAAACCTATTTATTCCCTGTCCCCAGAAAATGACATCCTGACAGATCTTTATCTAAAGTGCTCTTAAAAATTTGCAGCAATGATGACTTCACAGCCTTCACAAGTGATCTGGTCCAGTGCTTCTCAACCCTTTCTGTGAATTTTCCTCAATGTCCAGTTCTACTTTTTCTTGCTGTTGTTGAAGCGTGTTACTTCTCATCTTATCCCTCTTAAATAGTCAATAAATAATTACCTTATTCTTTGCAGCAACATTTTACATACATGAAGATGCTTATCCGTATTATTCCTTAGTCTTTTTTTTAGGTTAATTAACCTCATTTTTTCCCAGTCTTTCTTGTAGGTCCTGCATTTGATGAGCTCCTTCTCATGGCCCTGTTGTGGAGTCTCTGCCATTGATTGGGTTTTGCTTCATGTTGTTCTTGAAGGTAGTGTCCAAAACTGAAAACACCCAAAGCCTTAATAAAGCAGAATTTCTGTCTGCATCTTGTAAG
The DNA here is from genome assembly GCF_013368605.1 of Nyctibius grandis. Taxonomy (NCBI): domain Eukaryota; kingdom Metazoa; phylum Chordata; class Aves; order Nyctibiiformes; family Nyctibiidae; genus Nyctibius; species Nyctibius grandis. The sequence goes on along the minus strand of NC_090695.1, from coordinate 64,217,499 downwards.
CTGTTCTCCTGTTCACATGTCCCAGTATGCTTTTTTCCAACCGCATGATCTTGTTAACTCATGATCAGCTGGTAACTCATTACAACTCACAGATCACCCCCATGGAGGCCTGTCGTGAGCCAGCTGCTGCTCATTGTGCGTTTATGCAATTGAACATTCTTCTCTGATATGGTATCTTGCATTTACTGTTGAATATTGTCCATTCAGCTGCATATCCTTTCTCCAATTTTGCCAACATCATTTTGAATCTTAAACCTGTCTTCCACTTCACAGTCAGTCTCTTTCAGTGCAAAATTGACTGCAAATTTAATAAACACATTATTACAGTTTCATAGTTTTAATGGAAATATTTAACAGATGAAATTAGGTGCGGACTACTGCAAAATCCCATTTGATCTAGCTTTTGTTTAGTGGTGAAAAACTGTCAACCCACAATGAGATATTGTCATACTGCTGCTTTTGCATCCCCATTTTAGCAACTTAATCTTCGTCGTACTTCTCTAGCCTACTATGCGTCTGTCATGTGAGACAGAAGACCCTTACAGTAGTCAAGATATGTACCATCTATTTATTCTTCCCTGCCACATGGCCTGTTACCCTGTGGTAGAGTAGCATAGCTTAATGTGTACATGATGAACTCCTGTTTGTTCTCACCTGTTTCCTCACTATCTTTCAAGTGTTTACAAATACATTGATGCATAATTATTCAGTTTGCCTCTCATTTTTGAAAGAAAAAATATATATTTTTTTTTCCCAGAGCATCACCCCATTTCTCAAGAACAGCTACTGCAATATTTGGGATAGCTTCAGATTATTGTTTAAGCAAGAATTTCACAAATCCTTACTTTGGAATCCAAAGTTGAAATTCTTTGGTCTTTGCCAATTTGAAAGCATCCAGCTCACTGAAATATTCTTATGCTGTCCTGTACAGGTATTGTCTTGGCCACATGCTTGCATTAACTTTTTTAGAGAATGCTAATCCAATTTGTGATTTCATTTTACACTGCTCCATCTCTTTGTAAACGTGATCAGCTCTCATGTCACAGTCACTCTGATCCACTTTACTTTGCACTCTCAACATTCTCAAACTCATTGGTTAGAATCCAACTTTAAAGACTCTTTCGCTATTTGCATACTTTACTGTCTGCATCAAAACATTATTACTAACTCGTTCCAAGAACTTGCTGAGCAGTCTGCGTACTGTCCTGGACCTTCCCCAAAGTCACACTGAATTTCCCTAGTATTTAGTTGAAGTTACCTCTGTTAACCACAGAACATTTTTCTCCTGTGAAAACCCGAATAAAGATAATAATGCATTCTTTGATCTAACATGTACCACCACCACCCCCACCCCATGCAGTTGTTTTGGAGGGTTAGAAGCAGAAATATTCTTCCCATGTTTGGAACTATTTTTGCTTGTTCCATACTGTCAGCCCTTCAAGCCGGATGGTAAGGGAACATAAGTAAGAAGAGCTTTTGCCACGCCTAAAATGCGTAGAGGTTGTTTGGGCTTGCTTCCTTCCTGCGACATTTTGGATACAAAAGGGAGAGTCCAGGGCAAAGTTTACCAAACAAAACCCTTAGATCTCGGTGCGTATCATAGCCTTGGTAACAACAGCATGAGACAGAATATTTGGTACATTGTACATTCGTAGGTCTGATCCACATGCTTTAATAATGGAGTAGGAAACTAGACCAGTTGGTTTTCCTAACAGCTGGAATATGCCTTACTTTGTAACCTACACAATGAAAATAATGAGATGATAGACCCTATGATTATTTTCTTAACTATGCATCGTATTTTATTCAGTAAGGCATGACTTTAACCTGGGGTCTGAAAGACTAATCAGTGAGCAAAACGCTCTAATTAAAATGTACTCTTAATGTTCCCTAACTCTTTAGCTGATGATTGAAATGCTTTTTTGATAATAATATATGCTATTTAATCTAGTTTTCTTTTTCTCTAGGAACATCTGTGAAACAGAAGGGATGAGACTTTCTCTTAAAAATTGTGGGAACACATAAAATATACAGTACACTTCCTGTTATAGAAGGCTATTTATTAGTCTAAATACTTGTGCAATATTTGGCAAATGATCAGAACTAGTTTCTCCTGATGTGTTTACAATGTTCTAAATTAAAAGCAAAGCCAGTTTTCAAGTGACATTTGCCGTACAAACTGAAATGTTTTTCTCATGGTGCATGTGGTTGTACTTTCTGCTTGACGGGATAAGCTCCACATGTTGAGTACAAAGTTTGCAACAAAGTTCTTGTGAGAATTAGACTTGCCATCTAGCAATTCTTCTTATAAGAAGAACCAAAGGAGTCTTTCCCCCAGTGTAGGATTTTTTTTCTATGACTGTATGTTTACTTAACTTTCTGCCTGATGCTGTACTTAATGAGCTACACTGAGAGAAATTCTTTTGATTTCATTGCATATTCTGTTGCTCTTTACCCCATTTTAATGTTCTTTCCCATAACCTTTGAGTGGTAAAATGGTCACAGACAAGAACAGAAGAGCTCCCATTTCTCTAGCAAATGCTTCAGAAATGTACTAAGGCATAAATTTAGCCAAAGTTTTGAACAGACACTGTCTTCTGCATCAAACACTGAAAAAATAGCTTGGAGTGCTACAGAAATGCACTTTCAGTGTTACAAGAATTACTCAGCACCATATGAAAAACATCTTCTTTTCAACTCAGGTTCAAAACCTGAGTTATACAAACCTGATTATTAATTATCATTATTGTTTCCTAAGGGTTTTTGACAAGCTTTGAGAGAAAACTGGGTTGGTTCGTAAAAGCAGCTTTTCAGTGTATTTCACCATTACATATGTATTCAAAACCCATGCAACACTTAACATGTTGCACAGCAAAAATGTGCTTGGGTCATGTTTCATGTTATAAATAGACAGGCAAACACATACACTGTATCATTTCCAAGAAAAACACTTCATATTCCAGTAACCTGTCCCTCTTTTCATATCTCAGATTTAGTAATCTTTTTACTGAGTTGCAGACTGCCCTTGGACTTTTAGTCATCCTTGAATTTAAATAAAAATTATTTTCATCTGTAGTTTTATTTCTTTTTTTCCTTTACCTAAGTGCTTTAATAACCATGAATGGTCCTAATTGAAATTCCAATGAGAGAATCTGCTGTGGTTCAAGAAAACTGCCATTTGCCATATGTAGGCAACTGCCCTGTGGATATTTTAGGACTGTAGCTTCAGCTGAATCAGGGATACTTGGAAAGAAAGTGAGTTTAAAAAGTGTGTGTATGCAATCTTAAAGAAAAAAAAAAAAAAAGATGTCCCAACTGTTGAGTACCTCTCTAAGGAGTACCTCTCCAAGGAGCACATTTTCTTCCTGTTCTAAAAGTTTCAAGTGGCAACAAAGAGGTTTTTTTCCTATGAAATATCTAAAACATAACTAACTACAGCTTTTGGAGCCAAGCATTTTCAGAGATGGTGCAGAAAATATTTAACAAAGCTGAGGCGACAATCCAAGAAAATAATACTGAAAGCTAGTTATTACACCACATTCTGTAAAGAAAGACTTGTATAATAAATAACAAATATGGCCCAAGCTATCAAACCACAGTTACATGACAAAGAACACACTGTTGTTGCTTTGCTTTTTTACATACTCCCCATTGCCAGCACCCCTATTACCTTGCACAAAAAGATTCTACCATAACAAATGAGATCCTTGTTGAAGGTTGGATCCTATTTCCTTCATCTGATGTAAGTATCGAGTAATACAATGTTGCCAGAAAATTTATGCCAAATTAAAGCCACAGTAAGGTGGTAGAATTGAGATTATCTCACTACACAGAAGTCAAGAAAAAATTTAGATGGAAAATATTCTGTGTATACAAGAACACACCATAATATTCAAATTGATATTGAGAGATATAGTCTGGGGGGCAGGAGTAAACAAGAAGGTCAAGTTTCTTTAGGCTCAGCTCTAAATATTTTCATTTCTAAAATTTAATTAGGATTACTCATTTATGCTTAGATACCCATAATGCTTTTTAAGGAGATATAGATAAACACAGTAAAGATGCAGGTGACTTAAGAAAGAAACATTTCAAACTAAGCAAGGATTCTGAAGTCAAGAGAACTAGCCTTGCCTAATTTGAGATTTTAGTCAAGGGTTGCTCATGGGACTGAACTAATGACCCTGTGAATTCCTTATTTTAGGAGATAGCTTCAGCGACTTACAGAAAATTTGAGCATCTGGAATCTGAACTAACTGCAATGGATGGGAAAATGAAACAGCTTCAACTAGATCGCTACTGGTACTGAGGGAAGTTTTCTGAGATCTGCCCATGGGAATCAACAGGAGGGAAAAAACATCTTAGTCAACGATTGGCAGACATGTAGTAATCACTCTTGAGCAGCAGCAGTGTATTTTAGGCCACTGTTACCCTGATACACTCCAGCACCCTTTTAGGAAAAAGGTCCATTTCCAGCCACATTACAAAGACATGGTGTAGACAGAGAAGACTCTGTCATGGAGTCTCTGGAGTCTCTCTGTAATCTCTTCAGGCCACACATGAAAAGAAAGAGAGTATCTTCCTTAAGGAGCATTATCGCATGAGTTTTATGTAAGCAGGATTATCAGAAGAGAAATAAACATTAACAAACACTGCAGACTCACATGAAAGCAAGCTAGTGAGTGAAAGCATCAGATTAGCAAGTGTCACATGGACAGATTGTAACAGGTAGTGATAAAATGGGTTCAGGAGGCTCTCAGGCTTTTGTTGCTACTCAAATTCATTATATCACATCCTACTTATAATCTTCTGACAGCCAGCTGACTTTTTGTACAATCTGACATGCTACTTAACTGTTTATCACATCAAGCATGATCATAATACATAAAAGTGAGGAGTTTGTAGCTTTTTTTTTAAGGTAGGGAAGTCAGTTTCCTTGTCAACCATAATCCTGCACTTGTTAAGAAGATGGGTAACTTCTGACAAAACAGGGTGGTTTATAAAGAACTCAGACCGCAGATGAGTTATTTTTCCCTCTGCATGTCATCTACAGGCCACACTTCCATTTTTTCCATACCTGAAGAGACTAATGCATAGATATTACATAAACCACACACCAGGGACCCAGTATAGTCATAGAATGTTCCATAGTTGACTCTCAGAGACAAGGCATTCCTTTTAATTTCCATACATCTCTTGCTGTGTTGCTAGGATTTACAGTGAAATTTGTTGTTGGTCTAGAAATTGATGTAGATTAACGCATAAACCAAAACCCCTTCCATACCTGTTAACACTAGCACTGAGAGTTATTCTATAGGCAATTAGGAGAAATCTCTGGATTGGTAGCCCTTGCCCTTATGGGAGATTTCAACTTCCCAGACATCAACTGGGACTACCATACTGCTGTGACAAGCAAGTCTGGTTGAAGGTAATTTCTTGTCACAAGTACTCAGTGAGCCAACTAGGAAGGGTGACCTCCTAGACTTGTCATTTGTGAATACTCATGGGAGATATGGTGGTAGGTGGCTGTCTTTGCCACAGTGATCACGAAATCGTTGAGTTTAAAATTTCCGGTGTAATAAGAAAAAAGTTCACCAGAGTTGCTATGCTGTATTTCAAAAGACCAAACTTTAAGCTACCCAGGGAGCTACTTCGCAGTGTCCCCTGGGAATCTGCTTTTGAAGCCTGAGGAATCCCACGAGTGCTGGTCAATTTTGAAGAACCACCATTTAAAAGCACAGGAGCAGTCCATCCCATTGTGTCGCAAGTCAAGCAAGTGGGACAGATGGGTAAACCCCATTTACTATAACTCTTTGAGCCTGACCCATCACCCAACTGTTCACCTAAGGTATGATGGACTTCTCCAGCTGTGTGCTGGACATTTTGTCCAGAAGGATACTGTGAGAGTTGGTATCAAAAGCTTTGCTAAAATCCAAAAAACCCACATCTGCTGGCTTCTCTTGGGCAACTAGATGGGTGACCTTGTCATAAAAGAAAATGAAGCTGGTTAAGCAGGACTTTCCTCTTGTGAACCTGAGCTAGCTATGACCAATGGCTGCACTGTCAAGTGTTTTTCAATAACTCCGAGAATACTCCTCTCCATAATTTTTCCAGGCACTGAAGTGAGACTGACAGGCCTGTAATTATCAGGGTCTTTCTTCTTACCCTTCTTGAAAATTGGGACAGCATTTCCCAGCTTACAGTCAACTGGGACCTCTCCAGACTCCCAAGAAGGCTGAAGAAAAATGGAGAAAGGTCTCGCGATGATGTCGGCCAGCTCTTTCAGTACTCTGTGATAAAGCCCTTAGGGCCTCATAGACTTACATGGATCCAGCTGGAGCACCAAGTCTCAAACAAGTTCAGAGTTGACTGGCAGTTTGTCATTCCCCCAGTCATGGTCTTCCAACATAGGGCGCTGGGGGTCCCAGGCCTATCATCAGTGTTACAGAGAGAGGCAAAGAAGGCATTAAATGTCTCTGTTTTGTCTACTGCCCTATTTATGAGGTGACCGACCTCATCAAGTAACACACCAATGTTACCTCTGATCCTCCTTTTGCTGTTAACTTATTTTAAACAGCCTGTTTTTGTTGTCCTTCAGAGTGCTGGCCAGCTTGAACTCTGAGCTTTGGCGCACAAATTTTCTCCCTACACAGTGAACAGCATCTCTGTAGTCCTCCTGTGTTGCCTGTCCTTGCTTCCAATGTCCATACACTTTCCTTTTCCACCTAAATTCTTGGAGAACATCCCTGCTCAGCTAAGTCGCCCTTCTGACCTGCTTGCTTGACTTCCAACACGTTGGAATTGCCTGCTCCTGTGCTCTTAAGAGATGGCTCTTAAAAAGCAACCAGCATTCATGGACCCCAATACCTTGAAAAGCAGATTCCCAGGGCACCTTACTGACTAGCTCCTTCAGCAGGCCAAAGTCTGCTCTCCCCATATCCATGGTCAAAGTTTTGCTGGCAGTTTTTCTCCTATATTGCCAACGATTTGAAACTCAACTACTTTGTGGTCTCTGTGACCAAGATGGCCACCAATCACCACTTCGCTCATGAGTCCCTCTCTGTGTACAAACAAATCTAGGAGGGCACCTTTCCTAGTTGGGTCCCTTAGTACCTGCACCAAGAAGTTATCTTCAACGTGCTTTAGGAATTTCCTGGACCTGTTTGTGTCCACTGTATGGTATTTCAGTTGATGTCTGGGTAGTTAAAATCGCTCATAAGGACAAGGGCAGGTGATCGAGAGATACCACGTAATTTCTTGTAGAATAATTTGTTGGTGTTGTCGTCCTGCCTGAGTGGTCAATAGTAGACTCCCACAACAACATGCCCTTTATTTGCTTTCCCCTTCATCCTTATCCAGAAGCTCTCAACTGTGTTGTTGCCAACTGCAAGCACCATAAAATCCAAGCCCTCCCTTGCATACAGGGCCAACCCCCCGCCTTGTCTGCCCTGCCTATCCCTCCTGAAGAGCCTATAACTGTCCTTCATGGCACACCGATCACAGGACTCATCCCACCAGGTTGCACTTATGCCAACAATATCGTAGCTCTGGAACTGGGCCAAAGCAGTGCTGGGACAGCAGGCTCAATGTGCATCAGCAGTGTGCCCTGGTAGCCAAGAGGGCAAACTGCATCCTGGGTGCATTAAACACAGTATGATCAAAAGAGGAGATTGTCCCATTGTATTTAGTGGTCATGCAGCATCGCCTTGGGTACTGTGTGCACTTTTGGGCCCCACAATTTAAGAAGGATATTAAGGTACTTGAATGCATCCAGAGGAGGGCAACAAAGACGGTGGAAGGGCAGGAAGGCATGTCCTGTGAGGACTGGCTGAGGACATTGAGGGTGGACAGAGATGTCTCCAAGCAAAGGACTGTGATGTCACCTAGCAATGGATTGTGACACGGCATCCTCTCCTGAAGTCCAGGGTGGTGAGCTGGCTGCGCACCCTCAAGATCCACAGGGCAGCAAGGAGGGTGCACAGCCAGCTCACCACCCTGGACTTCAGGTGAGCAGACTTTGGCCTCTTCAGGGACCTGCTTGGGAAAGTTCCTTGGGATAAAGCCCTGGAGGGAAGAGGGGCCGAAGAAAGCTGGTTAGTATTCAAGGACCACCTCCTCCAGGCTCAGGAGTGATGCATCCTGACAAAGAGGAAGGCAGGCAAAAACGCCAGGAGGCCTGCATGGATGAACAAGGAGCTCCTGGATAAACTCAGGCACAAGAAGGAAGTCTACAGAGGGTGGAAGCAAAGGCAGGTACCCTGGGAGGAATACAGGGAAATTGTCCGAGCAGCCAGGGACCAGGTTAGGAAAGCTAAAGCCCTGACAGAATTAAATCTGGCCACGGATGTCAAGGACAACAAGAAAAGCTTCTATAGGCATGTCAGTGATAAAAGGAAGACTAGAGAAAATGTGGGCCCTCTCCGGAAGGAAACGGGAGACCTGGTTACCTGAGATATGGAGAAGGCTGAGGTACTCAGTGACTTTTTTGCCTCAGTCTTCACCAGCAAGTGCTCTAGCCTCACCACCCAAGTTGCAGAAGGCAGAGGCAGGGACTGGAAGGATGAAGAACTGTCCACTGTAGGAGAAGATCAGGTCTGAGACCATCTAAGGAACCTGAAGGTGCACAAGTCCATGGGACTTGATGAGGTGCATCCACGGGTCCTGAGGGAACTGGCGGATGAAGTTGTCCCCCAAGAAGGTAACCCTTCTTGGGGGACCTGGGCATTTCTTCCACCCCTCTCCGGGCCAGCCCATGACCATGCCCTCTCTTCCTTTTCTAGCGTGACACCCACTGCTGCAGCGCTGGCGAGAGGGAGCAGCTCAACATCCCCAGTTCCCCCCAGCCCACTGCAGCCCGTGGAGAACATGGCCACAGAGCTGGACAACCGCTGTCCCATCTGCCTGGAGGGCTGGGAGGAGGCCAGCTACGTGATGCTGTGCCTCCACCAATTCTGCTACACATGCATCCTGCGGTGGGCTGAGAGCAAGCCCGAGTGCCCCCTCTGCAAGAGGAGGATCTTCTCCATCTTGCACTCAGTGCAGGCGGACAATGACTATATGGAGCATGTCATCACACCATTCGTGACACCACCAGTCATCATCCACCAGGCAGGAGGATCTCCTGGACACCCAGCCGCCCACGACCTCCATAACCCTGAAACACACCAACCATGGGCCGCAGAAGAGGTGCCCAGGGCTCCTGTGGGCAGCCTCCAGCCAGAGGAATGGGTGACCCTTTTCCGAGACCACCCAACCCTCCTCGAGACCCTGCAGCCCTGGGTCAAACCAAGGCTGAGGCAGATCTTTAGGAACAACCCGACGGAGGCAGCCGTGGTGGAGGGCACTGTCATGGCCATCCTGACCAACCATGGGATGGATGAAGAGCTGCTGGTCCGCACGCTGAGGGTCTCCCTCCAAAACCTCACAGAGATATTCGTGCAGCAGCTTCTCCATGTAGCCATGCGACGGTGCAGCAGGGAGGCCCGTCGTCTGTTGAGCCAGCAGGAGGGACTCCCGGCCCCAGCCCAGCCCCCTTCAACAGCCCTGTGAGATGCAGCGTAGACGAGCTTCCTGGCGCCTCATCCACTGCCGTTGGTGGGAGTCCTAGTAGCCACTCCTCTGCTTCCGTTGCCATCACCGCTGGAGCAAGAAGAACCCCAGAAGGAGCATTGAATAAATAATAGTTGAATATCTGGCAGCCTTCTCTTTTGTATGTGAGCAAGTTCCCTGTAATTCCAGTGATATGAATAAAGTGACTCATATGTCACTGTTGTGTCACAAGGGAGTTAGCCTTAGAGACAGCAAAATCAGTAGCAGTCCATGCCATGAGTGAACTGTAAAGATTCTGTCCTGGTAATGTGACTCATCTTGAGTAAGTCAGTCCCTTACTGCACACATAAAAAGTCTGCTTCATTAAGAAAAGTGGAATCTAACACTGAGTTAAAAGCCTTAAGATTTAGCCTAGTATTTTTAACTTTTACTTTGGTACTGTAATGGAACAGTATGTGCTAGTTGTTCTTATGTAATAAATACCAAAAATTGTTTTGTTGTATTCTTGTAGCTCATATTGTGCAATAAACTGCAAAAGTATTTTTAAAACAATATGGCGTTAATAAAGGCCATATTAATTGGATGCTCTGTGAGTTTTCTGCTAAATTCATTGTACACTGCCTGTTTTCAAAAGCATATTTACGTACTAGCAAGTAGAAAATGTTTTAAGAAGTTAGTATTTTAATAAAACTTCAGAAAAGTGTTTATAGTGCAATTTTACATTTCTGTTAAGTTCTACAGAAAATAAATGTTTTTAGTCTCATAAGCTTCTCACAAGCTTCTCACAAGGACATAAGGGCCGTAATGAAAACATCCAAAATCATAAGAGAAGATCAACCAGGAATTGCCAGTTGCCTGTCTCCTATTCATGAACAAGGGTATAATTAGCTGTACAGAATATTAATAAAATTTAAATATATCCCATGCAATATGTTAAGTTTTACTGAAGGCATAGAGGGGATTCAGAAAATCATAATGTACGCACTCAGTCTATGTATGGGCATATCCACATTTAATCTTTGTACCTACCAAAATATAGGTGTTGACAGAACATGAGGAAATATTACTGTGTTTATATATAATTAAGTTAGGCAGATTTGACAGAGGAGCTCATACTCATAATTCAGTGTTGATTAGCCACCAGTTGATGTCACTAGGAAAAAACTTACCTTGCTAATCAATAGTTATTTGACTTTTCTTAAAACTTTCCATGAAGCCCTTCATACTAACGATTATCACAGGCAAGGTTCAGGACTAGCCAAACTAATCTAGCATGGTAATTCCTGTGTTCCTGTGAAAAATGACAATTTATATTGGTAAGTCTCTGGAGTTCCCAGTTTTTGTATGTGGTCTTCCTTAACATTGTCATTTAAAGGCATACTCCACAGCCATTTTTCAGTTACTTTCTAGTCATCTGTGTTCCTTCACATAAGATTCCACTTTCAGCATGTTTTATGTTGTTTTGTCAGTTAATCGCTGAGCTTACAGGAGTTTTTATAATTTAGAGGATGTGACACCAGATATTATCCACTTAGGTAAAGCCCATTTTGTGCTCAAACTAACCTTCCGATCTCCAATGGAAAGACTAGTAGACCAGCCAAGGATATTCTTTTAATGGAGACTGATACTGTTTTCTACCGCACAGGGAAGGCAGGCTGGAAGGGCACAGCTACCCGATTCCCCAGCTGCTCCCGTCATATGCATATGTAACTATGTACCAGCCGAAAGTTGGAGCAGAGTGCCACTGCGTTCTCTCCCTCCCCCCAGGCAGTGTGACTCTCCATCTTTTCTGGTACCATCTCTCCGGAAGGAAAGCAGGCTAAAGATGGGTGAGGGTGTCTGGGTGAAGAGGTCATCTACACATTTCCTGCGGTGAGCAGTTGAGAGTTCCATCTGACCAGTTTGCAACTGTAGCCAAGAATGAGGCTTTGTATGTACCACCCACACTCCTGCATTTTGTAACTTTATGACATCCGTGGAAGGTACTCCAAATATTAGCTGCAGAAATCGTAACTTCAGCACAGGAAGATTTGTCATCTGCTGCAGCTAACACCTCTGTGGTGGACTAGGTCAATGAATGTAATAGAAAATCATGTTGTAATTAGATCTGGTTTTGAACAAAAGACAAATTATTTATTTCTTTCTTCAAATGAAGCATAACACTAAGGTATAAGGGGAGTATAAATAACATCTGATTGTGCTCCTAAGCTCCATGCTATAACTTTCTTGCAATGACATCCTTCAACAATTTAACTACATCATTACTGTTAAGTATTAATTGCACAAAACAGATACACAAAATATATAATGAGCTAGAAAGAGGACAACATTCTTCCATTATGACAAACAACTGTAACAAGAAATGGAAAAGAACCCGATAGACCTAGGCTTACACAGATGGCAACACTGAGAGTTTTAAGTCCTCTCCTTGAACACATTACATGTGATAAATAATATGCAAAATATTCAAAGAATTTTATTGTTGCTTACAGAAGATACTTAGCAAGCAAAGAGACAGCAGCAATCACTGCCTCATGTCTCATATCCCCATCATTCAATGCAAATTTTTACATTTCATGCAATAATCCTGAGCTTATTTTCAGTAACATTGAAATGTCATCTATATTAATTACCAAATACATACAGAGCCCAGCTATGGGTCTATTGTATTATTAAGGCATGAAAAAAGAATAACAGTTTATTAACTCTGAATGCCACAAATACAGCACAGCAGTTAAAAGGCTCAAAAAAGCTCAGAAAGTACCAGTGATTTCTGTGCCAAGGTCCTCCCAGAACATGACTGTGAATCATCAGCTCCTGAAAAGGTACAGAATCAAATCCTGGCCTTGCTGACATAAGGGAGTTTTGCCATTGCCTTGACTGCTGGACCAAGCTTCAGAGCTTTCAGGAGTGACTCAGACTCCTCTTCATATCCCCAAAAAATTGACAAACTTCCTCTCACTCAAGTCAAGTATGAATTTTAAAAACAATACCTACATATTGTTTTCTTAATTAGTATTTTAAATCTATGGAAAGGTTCCATTCATTATACAGTATGGCAATTAATAAAAAGCCTTTTCAGAAAAAGCTTATTTACTAGTCTGATTTATTAGTATGTTAAAAGAAGGGGGGAAGTATCATGAAATCTCTGCCAAGTCTATGCTCTATTTATAAACTATTTTTAATGTTAAAATGAAAGACTTGGGTAAGCCAAATCAAGGATATGTGATGCAATTCTAGTCTTCATGGTTCAATGGCTCTTCTCAAAGACAAAGAGCACCGCAGCCTTGTCCAGTCATCACGTGAAGAACTTATCATCTGCATAAACTGTAAGGGGCTAGTAATATCTGGATTGTGCAGTTCTTCACATAGTCTCTATTTTACATTTAAGAAGTTCTTGCAAAATGCCCTGTGGTGAGCCAGGGTATTCCAGTTCAGTTAACTAAGCCAGTGAAACCAAGGCCAAATTGGTGGTAAGACTTACTTCAAACTTACAACTGTATTACGCCCCACAGAGGGAACTAAAATAGCAGATGACCTCCTCTAACTGCTACTACTGTTGGCTGCCCCTTATATAGATAGCTCTGGTTGAGCTCAGAATTCACAGATCCAGTAGCCTCATCCTTCACTTACAGGTGGCCCACGGTCTGCCATGGAAAGAACCATTGTTTGCAAGAGGGACAGACTATTATGCAGCCTTTGTGCATACTTGTTTCCATGCCTGCACCCTTGCACACACAAGCTACCCCTTGCCAAGGATGGTGTTGCCCAATTCTGTCACTGCAAGGCTCTGAAAACTTTGCAGATGCACAAATCCAACTTAACTAATTTCATCTAAAACACCAAGTTAAAATATTGAAAAAATGGTTCATCACAATAAACCATTCAGGAAACTCATTACTCTCTCATTTGAGATAGGAGAAAAAAAGGTTGTTGGTATTAGAGTTACTGGGTTAGAATTTGCATGGTTTTTGGTTAACTTCTACTAATAAATAAGTTAAAGAAGACTAAGGCTATAAATCGGTACTGTTTAATTTATAAATATCCACTTTATTTCTATTCTCTTCTAAAAAATGTGTTAAGGAAAAGGGTGGCCAGAAGGATTACACATGTTGTAAATTGTAATTTGGTTGTTAGGCTGTAAAAACCAAACACATTAAGTGAAGTTGAGCACAGTGTAAGAAAAAGCCAGTTTTTAATTAACAACTTATTTACAAGTTCATAAAATCAACTGAACTGGAGTAGATGTTCTGTGTTTGTCACCAATATTTTATTGTAACTGGTAACTTGAACGCTTTATAGTAGAAGAACAAAAAGAAAATTAAGTTCACTATATACAGCCTTTGTACAGGCTCCTTGACTATACACAAGGCATAGTGATCATAACACAACCTAGTCTTCATAATAATTTGTGCACAAAAAGACACTAATCAGACGTTATGTGAACATTACAGTGAAACGACATCACAAGTCCAGTGAAAATTCAGCAAAATACAAAACATATTGATCTACTGCAAATGACATCCTTTAAATCAATAAGCCTTTATTCAGTAGTAACTTAACCAGAGTCTGATGCAGAGATTTGTTGTGTAGTTATAAGTCTTTTAAGTGAAGCAACCTCTGCAGATAAATTTGCTATGCCCTGCTTCAAATACAGGTTCTCTGACTCAGAGACATTGTAGATATTGTCTTTTATTTCAACAACTCCAGTTTTGCAACCACTTTGAATTTTTACATTGAGTTCCTTCTGATGCCAGAGTTCGGGTTTAAGTGACCAGTCTTGGATGTTAGTCACTTGAACTGAGAAGGGAGTGTGAGAAGAATGCACCAAATTTTGTGCACCATGTTTTTCAAGCTCAAAATGTCTTTTTGAGGACATGTCAATGGGTGATGACAATTTCTGTGTTGCATCATAGTCATTATCCATTGCTTCCACTTTAACTTGCATGGCTTTGGCTTTAATTCGAAGCTTGTGAGGCAAAGCTGAAGAATTCACTTCTGGAACCTTAACTGTTGCATGAACATTTTTATGTTCAACTGGAGAATGGATTGGACCCTTAGGAACCTGCTGTTCATCTTCTCCATCAGATGACTTTCCAACTACACCATCATCAGTTTCTGACGTTCTGGGGGAATTACTGGAGGACCTATTAACTTGCAAGAGAGGAGGAGAATGTGAGTATACATTGAAGGTAGCTCCCATGTAGTTTGGATATATGGATGCTTTATATGAACCTCTGTCATCTCTTGGCTCTCTCTCTAATTCCATGGGCTCCTGTTTTATAATCTGGAACTTATTTTCAGGACTTCTGCAGTTGCTTTGTATACAACTTGGTTGAGTATGCTCTGTGGCTGATATTTCAGACACATCAGACATTGAGCTTTGAGGAGAATGTTTGATGACAGAAATACAACTGCTACCAACTATAGATGGTTCATGTTCATCTACAAAGGAGTTAATATTTGATTTGGAACTCTGATAGTCTTGGAAATACACAGTTGTTGAGCTACTGAGTTTCTGTATCTCTTGGGCATAGGCTGCAGAACTAATTAAACCGAACTTTAGCTTCAATGAAAGCAGCTCCGCCTTCAAAGTGGCATTCTCCTCTCCCAGTGCAATTAGTTTGTTCTCTAAGACAAGGTCATTCAGTCGTCGTTTTTCACGAGATCTTTTGGCAGCTTCATTATTTTTCCGCCTTTTCTCCCAATACATAGCGTCCTTCTTTTCATCTGGAATGAATTCTCGCTTTCTCCGGCAAGCTGAAGATTTGCTTTTTCCATTACTTGCTTCAGTAAGTAGTATATCTTCATTTGTAGACAATTCTTCAGACACTTCTGCTAAAGTAGACTTAAGTACCATGATTTTGTCCACATTGCTACTTGTGTCAACAGGTCCGTGTTCCTTTTTAAGGGTCTGCATTTTTCTCAGCTGCATCAGAAACAATTTGCAGTAGATCTACAATGAGCAACAGAGCAAGCTATTTCCCCAGTACTTCTCACTCTACAACTTGATAAATACAGTGATTTTAAATCCACACACATTCTTCCTTTTCTTTCATAGTCTCAGATAGAAGCGTCTAGGAACCAATTTTCTTGGCAGAGGCAATGGGAATCTTCCTAAAAACCTGGAACAAATAGAGAATTTGATTACTATTTAGGAACTGCTGGTTCAGGACATGCAAAAGTAGCTTTTGATAAAAAGCTTAGACTAGTATTTGGTCTATTAAACCTGCAGTAATATGAAGACAGTTCAACACTGAAACAACTGACATTCTAAGTTTTATGATACCTAGGTAGCAGATTTGTTTTCAAAACAAACACAATATGATCCAAGGAAAAATAAATTTAAAAAATATTTGAGTTTTGATCCTACAGTAATGTTGTCACAGAACTTTCCATGATATCACTGACCAACCTAAACCTCCAACACTTAACACTGCAGGACACCAGGCATGCTGATGAGCAGCACTGGTAAATATCTTGTTCTTCCACATTGAAGCATCTCTTCTGAAAACAGCTGTGGTGTGTGACTTAGAAATGCTATATATTTGGGTCCTTCATGGATTAAAAATAACATAAGCTGATTTAGAGAAGCTGGAGTGCTTTCTGTTGTCTTTAATAGCTTTAATAGATAGTGGTGTTATTTTAAGATTTAATTATTGGTTTTGTATTCTATTAAAAAAATATGTACAGATATATATATCTATATACAAATGTTTATACACACACTTGGAATTTTAAAATGCCTTTTTGATCAATCATATCAATTCAAACAAGTAAATGCACACAATTTGGGCAAATACCTAACTATTAAAAAAAATTTATAAGAAAAAATGTATTACATAATTTTTTTCTTGTCTCTTACAAAGAAAACTTTAAAGTCAGTATTGGAAAATACCTTAGAGGAATAACATTTAATTAATCATTTGCATTTATTACATCAAAGTAAAGTTTAATACATTGAGGCATGTGCACCTTTAGAAAACAATGTTTGCATTAAAGTAGAAGTTTAGATCTAAAAGTCTTACCATTAACAAAGGAAAACTGGCTTAACATTTATCTTCAGACATTTTAATCATTAAATTTGAACTTAGCATTTAAATTGGCCTTTGTTTTATTTAGTCCCTTTTAATGCAAAAATACTTTATTCTCATAAGATCATTTGGTCTTGATCTCAGATATAGCTTCTCAATATCTCATTTTCCACAGTCAGTCACGTTCCTAGTAAAATAAACGTAGTACGCTAAGTACTTCTATAGAACTGGCTAGAACTGACTATAGAGTCAGCAGTGATTCTTGCCTGTATAACAAAAAAAAAAACCCAAACAAAAAAAACACAAAAACCCAAAAAACAGCCACTTCAGATTAATGTCACTGTTTATTGGGAATGTTTTTACAATGACTAATGAAAATAATTTTAACATTATCAGTTGGGAAAGTTGTAAAAGAATTAATGAATTGCATTCTGCCAGTTTGTCCTGTCTTACAAAAGGCAAAGAGGAGTGAGTGATGTAATGACAATTAAGCAGGGTCATAAAGACTCAGGTTTCAAGCTGTGTTCTGTTCTATCAAACCATGCCAACTCTTCTGTCATGAAAAATTAACACATTTAATAGAACAGCTAAGTAGAATTTCCCAAAATCTGTGGTTAATTACTGACATGTAACTATTTGTCTTTGATAATACAGCCTTAATGGAAAATAGAGCTATAAGCCAGCCACACCAAAGACAGCATTTAACATTTTAGCACAAAAGCAGCACCACAAATTGCCATGTTTGTAAAGGAGAAATGTATCCCTAATATACAAGCAATTACATAGTTAGATCCTTATCCAAAATTCAAACTGGAGTCAAAGGGAGTTTTCTGTCAAGCTAAATAGGAACTGGATCAGGTTTAAAAAACAAAAATAAGCCCCACAACAAAGCAACGCCAGTTTGCCCAAACATTCACTATAACTTGATTTGCTCAATAAGCTGTATAGCCATTCTGTCCATTTCACTGCTACATGTAATCAATGGTTTAGTTAATATGCATACCATTGTAAATCTAGTGCAACCCAATACTTAAAAAAAAAAAAAATCATTGTTGAACACATAGAATTTAAAAATAAAAAAAAAGAAAAGACAAGGCCACCTGAATTTTTGTGGCATTTGTAGAATATTCAGTTTCTGTACCACGACTCTACATTAAAAGAAGAAAAATACTGGGATTTTATTTCATTATCCTGTAGCATTAGGAATGCACAGCTATTGATCTGTAATTTTCTTGATATACTACAATTACTTTATTCACTTGTATCATTAACAACTTACGCGTTTCTGAGGAAATGCACACACCTACGGCACACAGCAGGAAGCAGTGTAACATGTACTGAATACCCATGAAATCATCACTTGTCTCTTAGTATGCATCTCAGCCAGCTCTCACTGAAGTCAAAAGGGTTCAAAACAACTTTTGTGAAATTTCAGGGCCTTACTAGAGCGCTACACTCAAACCCAAATAAAATTATGTATTCTCTTAGAAAAGGTATACTAATATGCATACATCATTATTTTCTATATATTTAGCTGCCATATACCCTGAAACATATACACTTACTTGAAACATTAGCAACAGCAACAAGTACTTATAAGATTTGTGTATATTTTAGAACAATGAAACTATGCTTACACAGATTTAATACAACTTTTTTTTCCCTCTTATATTCCAATCTTCCATTTCCACATGATATAGAAGCAATATGTTTAGTCTTGAACAAGACTGAGGATAAGAACTATCATAGAATCACAGAATGGTTTGGGTTGGAAGGGACCTTAAAGATCATCTAGTTCCAACCCCTCCTGTCACAGGCAGGGACACCTTTCCTCTAGACCAGGTTGCTCAAAGCCTCATCCAGTCTGGCCTTAAACACTTCCAGGGAGGGGGCAGGCACAGCTATGACTTTGTGTGTATCTGTATGGTCTCCAGCTCAAAGTGATTCCACTTTGGTGTTTGGCCAATACTGTGATATAGGAAAAATACTGATAATGAGAAGAAGCAGCAGCAGCGAAAAGTTGTTGGTTTCATTTTTTTTTCCCTAAATGAATGCAGACTAATGGCATCATTCATCAGTATGACCGTCTAAGTATCAGTAAAAACTCAACTGCATGTCCAAACAATCTTCTGCAGCCTAACACTGGCACTGAGCTGCACTTAACAACCCAACAACCCGCACAGTTCACGTCCCTTGTTTCATAGGAGTTCTGCAGCCTGGGCCATTACAGTGTACAATCTGCTCGCTGTAGCACTAGTAACTCCTGTTTTGGCCAGTCTCCCTCCTGTACACATTGTTCCTGGCACAAATAGACAGAAAGTAAGTAGCATGCAAGCCTACAACAAATATTAAGTGTGTATCAAAACGACCAGGTTTTTCATGCAATATTCAACTTCCCTCTCTGCCAGAGTCTATCAGTAAAGCTGTCAAGACAGACATGTAACCCACTGACATAGTCTTACTGGTTTGCTATTTATGTAGTTAGTTCTAATGCCATTACTTTAGTGAACTAACAAAACAACAATAAATCTTTAGCTCTTTCCACATCCGCCTTGAGCACTTTATCATGGTAACTGGAATTGCTGCTTCACAAACAGGAGTCAAAGCCCTTGTTTATTAATACTTCTCCATGTGGATCAGCCCAATGCTGGGTCTATAAACAAATTAAATTCCATCTGATGATAATGGCAAAATGCCTTCAATGAAACCAGCCATTTCACTTCACTTGCATTTTATAATTCCACTGGAAAACAGTATTTACACATAAATTAATGAACTGTAATGATTCCTCTGACTAGATTTCAAATTCCAATATTTTCCCTTATGATTAATTTTTCAATTGCTTTATCACTCCCTCATAAAGTGTTATAAAACCAACATTTAATACTGCCTTACGTTAGTCACTGTTAAAGATTTTTTTTTGGTTGGTTGATGTTAATGGCATTGAGTGCCAATTCAACAATGTAATAACACTCGACCCTATTAACTTAATTACAGACCCAGTCTTGCTCCCACAGCAATTTTGCCAATGGCTTCAACAGAAGCAGGATACAATCCCAGATCCAAGTAATAATGAGACTGTTATATAGAACTCGTGCTATTGAAGCAAGAAATTGTTATATGCAGAAATCATGAAAAGTTAATTTATCCATGGACTTCAAAACACTGAAGTGATCTGATTATGTCAAAATAGCACATTAAGGATCTGATACTGGGGATTTGTGTATTCGCACTGTAATAATTGAAATGTTTCAAAAGGTTGAAGGACAGGGCCAAAATCTTTCCTCTCTCTTCTGCGTAATTTAATTACATAAGTCATTTCTGCTTTAAAGAATGCACGTGAGCCTCCCCATGTACATATGTTACCCCACAGAGTAACTGCGGATTATTACTTGTAGTTAGCAAAATAATTCATTTTATCTCCAAGCATAATTTTTCAAACATATCCTAGAATGAGACAACTAATTGTTTAATTCTATTGCTCTAACATTTTGATAGCGATACTACGAAACTAAATGAAATCCCATTTCTAGCAGTTGGATGCTCAGATACAATTCACTTTGTATCACCATGCGTCCAAAAAATTTCTCTGTCCTTCAAAAATGGAAGAAAATAATGGCTAAGTACAACTTCTTGTTTTGAAAAAGAAACACACCTCTATCACCCTCACCACCATATGGCAAACTGCAGAAAAACAATAAAAGCTCGTATGCATGTGTGTCTGTGCATATTTTTAGTTATTGATGTCCATGTTTTGCATAGGTATCATTAATTATACTACTGCTACCATTCTGCCACAGGTTATCTATTTTGAAAACTGTCTACATACCCAAAGAGATGGTGTAGAACCTGCTCATAGATACCAAAATGACCAGTTCTCATTCCAAACTTTGAAAAACTGAAGAATGTAGTTTGCACTTCATCTTCAAAGTGTTTTAAAAACAGTTGGTATCTGTCTCAAGACTTTTATGAGGTACAGAAAAAATATCATCCTCATTGCACATGCAGGACAGGAGGCTGAATTTAAGCTTAGGTGATGAACACACAGCCTGCCTAAACACTGCTGAAATACTTTGGAGCCACTCTACCTCTACTGATTTTCACAGACAAAAATTATGCCATGAAATTCTGCACCTCTCAGGTCTATCATAATTCAGAAATCCTCTCCAACAGAGGATGTGGCTCCATTCCAACCTCCACAGAAATCCTTCAACATACTTTTTCTTGCCTTTTATCTAATGCTGTTAGGAAAATTATGTTCCTGTTGAAGAAAAGCTTTAATGCTGGCTCCACTGGAAGAGTGACATTATCCCTAGGATAGATTTGCAGGCAAGAAGGTCTAGGCAATGTAGAGCAAATGAAGTTCAAACTCCCTGGGAAAAAAATCTAGGTGACTGCATTTTATGCTATGATGGACAGATTATCCACAGTCACAAAGGGGAAAAGCATTTACAATACAAATGTTACCACCAATTACTGCCATTATATAGTTGCACTCAGAGACCATGAATCCATTACAACAGCATGGAGCAATGCAGAGCTATTGAGCCTGTACACAGTTCCCTTTTCTTACAACTTCATGGGCATCTTAAGTGCTTACGGTTTCAGGATCAACGTATAATTAGGTCAGTGGAACACTGATGATGATAGCTTTGTACAAGATGACCCATTTTTCCTAAAATGTTGATCATCTTACTGAAAGAAAAAAATGGGAGATGTCTACACAATATAGTCCATTCAGAACATCAAAAATCATTTATTATGACACTTTTCAATCAACTATT
The DNA here is from genome assembly GCF_013368605.1 of Nyctibius grandis. Taxonomy (NCBI): domain Eukaryota; kingdom Metazoa; phylum Chordata; class Aves; order Nyctibiiformes; family Nyctibiidae; genus Nyctibius; species Nyctibius grandis. The sequence continues at coordinate 64,196,135 of NC_090695.1, read as the reverse complement.
AAAAAAAAAAATGAAAAGATTGTCATGCAGCTTCATATTACCCACCTCCAAGCTATACCCAGAAAGTTGATGTCATATGTAATTTTTACAAAAGGCTTGCATTGTTAGAAAAATTACTTAAGTTACTGTTTATCTTAATAACTACAAATTAACTCATTAAAGTACAGCCTGCTTCCCAAAGGTAAATTACACAAATTATGCAAATATAATTATTATTTGGAGAGCACAAAACATATGTTATAGGTAACTGTTGCTCAAAAAGGTCAGTCAAGGTTAATAGGTGCAAATCTGACCTATATTTTCTTCCATTTCCTTAGGAAGACAGTATGATTCTATCAGATCTGTTCAATTTTTCCAAAACACGCTTTTTACTGCTTTGATTTAAGGGGGAGGGAACAAAATCTAATAATGTTACTGAAAGCACCAGGAAAAACTTTAAAATTGAGAAGCAAAGGAAATTTATATATAAATTGCATAAATATTTAATTACACATATATAATAGTGTGTGTATAGAAATCATGCCATTTTAAATACCACATCACTTTCCAGCATTTTAAATAAAACCTCAACAGAAACAATGGTTGCTGAAGTTACAGTGCTATGACAGTATGCTTCTCATTTTAATAGCTACTTGATAGCAGGAAAAACTAGACTGCAAAAAGCTATAACTTAATAGTAACAATGTTCTGGAAATACGATCTCAGCTTTCCCCTGGTTAAGAACCATAAAAAAACCCCCAACAAATTAAATGTTAATTATTCTGACAACAAATGGCTTTCTATTATTGAGCTGTGTTCTTAAAATGCCAAGCATGGACCAGACCTTCCACTGACCTAAATTTATACAGTGCTATTTAAAGGCAGCAGAATTATGTCAATTAATCCCAGCTGATGCTCTAAACATGCATCTTGTTATATAACAACTGAAGCACAAATATGTAAAAGAAGCAACGCCTGTAAAATGTTGGTATTTACCACTCACTGCAAATGGCACAGAGAAATAGTAATCTTTAGATCTCCAATTCTGCATGATGGTCCAGGCAGGAAGACCACTGCCCATGCTGAGCACCATTTTCTTTATTGAGTTCCATTCCACTCATAAGAAGAGGTCTTGCAGCACTGTCACGTAACTGCTAACTACTGTGCAGCCACCTCTGTGGCAAAAAAAAATGGTTAATTATTCAAATACTTCAGGACATACTGAAAATTACACCAAGATGGAGCAACTCAAGAAAGGGAAAAAAAAAACCCCTATCTTAACTAAGGTACTCTTTCTGACAGAAGACAGATTTGTGTAATATCTATCACCAGATTCAATCCCATAGTATGCCAATTTGGACATGGATCAATTCAACAAGTGAATTAGGAAAAAAACAGGATATCTAAGGAGGTCTTAATAATAATTCATTTCAGTTCTACCTTTTAATACAAGTTTTTAAGAACATTGCTATCATATTTTGAGTCAAGTTCAAGTATGCCCTTGCTTACGCAATCTTATTTTTGACAGTCATGCTTAGCATCAGCATTAGACAGTTACATATACCTTGTTATTTAAAAAGCCCAGATTTTTATTTATTATTTTCAAACACTTTAAAATACTGTAACATGGAAATCAACTGTCATTTTCTTTTAGAACAGACTGCAGGAATTGGCCATCTATTTGCATTTTTTTTCTATTACATATCCTAAGCACATTTATATCTCATAACTGGCTGTAATGATCATGGCAAGGTCACCTAGAAGAGTCAATTAAGCTGATGAGTCAGATACATTGCTTAACAGTGTATAGACTCAAACAGAGGATTTTATTGTTCATATTATTGCATCATAGTGGTGTTATAACAGCAGTGAGATTGCTGTCTGGAAAAAACTATTGCATAAGGATAGTTTGCATAACTATTTGTTAAAATAAGTCAATTTAAAATGAGCTAAAGGTTTATTTATGAGTTTTATTTCAAGATAAAGGATTGAAAAAAAAGCAGCGTGGTACTGATACCTTTCACAGACTCTAGTTAGACTTCACTGCAATAGAAAGAATGTCTGTGTGTTCTACAAATTTTGGCCAAAGCATGGCAAATACTGTTCCTCCTTAGGATGAGATAAGCTGTGAGGAGGTCACGTAAGTTCATATTGCTGATGGGAAGACTCTTAAGATTTTTGACACCTTTCAGAGCAGTTCCTTTAGAAAAAAAAATTTAAAAAAAAAACCCACAGCAGACACTTGAGGCTTTGAAGTCAAATCCAGGAAGCTGGATATTTTAAAAGCTAGTGAAGAGTCCTTTGGAGAACAAGAGGAGTTAAAAATATAAAGTAAATAAAAACGGAAAGTAGAGGCAGATCATTATAAAGAGTGTTAGCACTTCAACAGTCAAAGACATCTGTAACATGAGAACTTTCATAACAATAACTGTTAGTGCCAATGATATTACGGATCTTTATTCAGTAATCCTTGAACTTGTCAGTTTAAATCAGGTCTTTGGGCCAAAACCTGAATCCTTATTCATTCAAGTTTCCCATCAAAGTCAACATTTTGATTGAATAAGGACCGTAAAAGTGATGCACATAGCAATATTTTAAATGAGGCTCTGGATTGAATTAATTACTGAGGAGGGCAAAGATGACTCAAAGTAGGTTACATACACAGAAACAAACACAATGAAACTGAGTGCAATCATTCAAGTTACAAGGACAAGAAGAAAACAGGGTTGTTTTTAACACAACAGTAACTCCAAGACAGCTTCATGATCAAAGCTGTACTTGACCCCAACAACTGACTAGCAGAAAAGTTTATATGCATATTATCAAGAATATCATATTTTTAAAATACTTTGCAGCTATTACCTACGGCAGGTATACCGAACATAAAGACGGTGGCTGGGGTACTCAGTTTGGACTTTGGAGGTTTTGGTCACAAGCACAGTCACGGTGGTTTCGTCTGCTTAGAGGATCGTTTTAATCACACACAAAAATCACCTCATCTTGAAAGCCAAATTATCAATCAGTGACTTTCAAGCTATGCACCCATCCAGGACAGAGCACAAGCTGACACAAGAGTACGGGACATCCAGCCACGGCTTTCGCCACTGCAACGCCAAATTGACTTGGCAAAATAACAGAATTGGGCAATGGCCATTTTTGTTGTTGTTGTTGTTCGTTACGTAAGGAGAAAACCAAAAATACTCGTATGGCGGGAGTCAGAGGGGTTGGGCTAGGCGATCTCATGCCTACCTGCGAGCCGTAACCCTCCCGCGGGGTGCGTGGGGAGGGAGGCCTTTGTCTGGCGCTCCCTGCCTGCGGGCGACGGTGGGACAAGGGGGGGAGACGGGCGGGAGGGGTGGGGACGCTCCGCGAGGCCGAGCTGCGGGGAGGCGGCCTCTCACCGCGCCCCGCCACAAAGGCTACCCAGGCCCGGCCCGGCAGTCCCTTACGTGACCGGCCGCGCATGGCGCCCGGCCCGCTCCCCCTTCAGCACGGCCCCCGCGCTATCAACCCGCCGCTCCCCCCTTTCCCTCTCACCCACCCGCCGCCGCCGCCCCAGCCCAGAACAAAGGGCTGAGGGGGAGCGCCAGCGCCCCCAGCCCTCGGTCGCCCGCCGCCGCGCGGCCGCCGCGCCCCAACGGCCACCAACGGCTCCCAATGGCCGTTGAGGAGACGGCGACCGCCCGCGCGCGGCGCAAGCCCGAGGGGGAAGGTGGGCGCGGGATCGGGCTCCGCGTACCGGCTCCGCTCCTCCCCCCCGCCGGGTCTGTCACACTGACCTACTTGCGCTGCCGGCGGCTGCCTCCGGGGCCCGGCTCCGCTGCCCTCGGGGGCCGGCGGCACCTGGACCCCCGCCCGCCGCGTCCGTCAGGGCACGGGCGGGACGGCTCTGCCGCTCTCCTCCGGCAAATCTCCTAAATGCCTTCCTCCCTTAAATTACACGTTCTTTTTTTTTTTTTTTTTTTTTTTTTTTTTTTTTTTTTTTTTTTTAAAGAAACGGCGAGTGAAAGCCCGTACCGGAGAGATGGCTCAGCGTCTGGGCGAAATGCCTTCCTAAAAATACAGCCTTATCAATACGTCTCTGAAGGCGTGGAGTTAAAAAATCCGAGCAAATGGCCTCGAACGTCTACATGCACGGCTCTGGAGAAAAGACCAGAAATAACACATGAAGCCACAATTGCTAAAATGCGATGGGGCTAAATATAGACCCAACACAAATCTCGTTTTAAGGCACCCGGCACGCAGCCGGCGAGCGCGCCTTGCCTCCCCACTTACCCAGTTGTCTGCTTCCCTCATTAAACACACTTCAACAAAATCTGGTACAGTTAAGGGGTTTCGGGGGCTTTTTTTCAGGGCGAGATTGTCCTAGTTTCTTTGTAGCGAGATTATAAAATCGCATAATTAGCTCCCTCTTCCCAGCCCGGCTGCCAGCAAATTCCGTGGTTACATAATGCAACATTTCCAGGAACTATTATGCGATCGGTCCCGCAGCGCCTGAAAAACAGCGACAGAAGTGACGGGGAGGGCTGAGGCGAGCACAGCCCCGCACGGCGCGGGGACAGGGGCCGGGCCGCTGCCATCAATCCCGCTTGCCCGCGGGCGACAGAAAAGGGGGGTCTCGCCGGCAGGCTCCGGCAGCACGCAACTCCCGGGGGTTTTGGGGCCCAGGCGCAGCTGGCGCTCGGGACCCAGCCCTCCGCCCCGCACGGCGGCCGCCGCGGCAGCCCGCTCCCCGCCGGCACGTTATGCAACGCGGGAGAGCTGCTCCGGCGGCGCTGCCCCGGGCTCGCTGTGGGGAGAAGCGGCGGGTAGTGCGGCACGCCGGGAACGAGCACCCCCCGCGAGGGAAAGCCATCGGCGGGCATCTGCCTCCGGCGCCGCCACCCCTCCACCGAGCCGCCCGGCAGCGAGCAGAGCCGGCCCGCCCGGCGGACCCCTCTCCGCCCGGCGGCAGCCGGAGCCGGCTGGGCTCGCGTTATGTAACCACCGCCCCCAGCCGAGGCGGGGCGGCGGCCGCCGCCGAAGCCCGGGCGAACACCCTCACTTCATACCCGCGCACCGGTCCGCGCCCCTTCCTACCTGCAGCGCAACGCGGGGAGCCAAGCATCCCCCGCCCCGGGCCGGGCCGCGGCCGAGGCGAGGCGAGGCGAGGCGAGGCGAGGCGAGGCGAGGCGAGGCGAGGCGGGCGGTGGTGCGGTGCGGTGCCGTGCCGTGCCGGCAGCAGCGAAGCGGTCGGGCGGGCGGGAGCATGCGGCGGCGCGGAGGGATGTGTGTTAGTAGGTCAGGGCTGCGCGGCGCGGGGCTCATAGCCCGCATGCCAGCATCGCCGCGCCGTGACTGGCGGCGACATCGCCCCAATCGGCGCCGGGCGCTGCAGGAGGACGACCAATGGGAGAGGACGGGGGCGGGGCGGGGCGGGGCGCGGGGCGGTGTGTGGTACAGTAGGTCTGTGTGCTGGCGATTGCATAACCGCCGGCGGGGCGGGGGGCTGCGCGGGAGGGGCGGGAGGGGGGGGGAGAGCGGCGCGGGGGGCGCCGGCCCTTACGTAACCGCCGCGGCACCCCGCGGCAGCGCGCACTGGGGCGGTCGCCCCGCTCAGCCTCCGCAGGGGCGCAGCGCCGCGGCACCACGCCCCCCTTCCCGGCAACGGCGGGGGCTGAGGCCGCCGCCCGCGCTGCCGGGGACACGGAGGGCGGCGGGGCTCTCGCGGCCTTGGCGTGTGGCGTCACCGGGTTATATCTGTCTGGCGTGTAAAACTCCAGCCCTCGGCCGCGGCGGCGGCGTTGTCGTCTCGGAGCAATTGCACAAGACGCGGGAGCCGCGCTCCTGAGGCGCGTACCTGCCACCTAGCCACGCGTGTGGGCAGCCCGCCCGTGCATCGCGCTTCGGCGCTGACTCGCGGGAAATAGTAATTACAATCGTAAAAGGGAGGAGAAAAATAAAAGGGGGACGCGGCCCGCTGCTGGTGGCCGGGCTCCGCGCTGGGCGTAGGGTGCGCCGCCTGGCACTTCGCACCGCGGGCACGGCCGCGGCTTGCCTTCACTGATCGTCAAGGGTGACGGATTCTGGCCATATTTCTTCCGCCGGCTTCATCTCTGCCCTCAGCCCTGAGGCGGCAGCGCTGAAACGCTGCGCCAAAGCGGGGACGCGTTTTGGAGAAGCTCGCCCACGCTGCCCCTCGCCCTCTCGGGGCGATCCCCCCCCCGCCGGCGCCGAGGGCCCCGCCCCGCAGTCCCACCTCTCCCGCACCTTCCAGCCCGACTTCTCTCTGCAGGACGTTACAAAGAGCGGAGGTTCAGTAACAGAGTCTGGTGCTGGCTTGACCCTTTTTTAACCTTTCTTTTAGAAAATGACACACGGCCGGCAAGAAATCCAATTCTCCGCTCAGAATGTGTTTGAATGTACACACGTTTGATTAAGTGTGCGATATGTATCTTCTTCATTTTTTTCCTTGCAGAAGGTTTATCACTCCCTCTCTTTTTCCCTTCAGGAGTAAAATTTATGGAGACCACAGAAAATTTTCTTTATTAAATCCTAGTTCCAGAACATAAATGATTCCTGATTTCATTCTGTTAAACACTCTTACCGAAATAGCACAGTCCTCACTAACATAGCCCTGTTATATTACTCTGTCATCCCGTATTTATATGTCAACAGAGATAGCTCTCCAGAGCAAAGCAAGCCTACCAGAAAGCAAATTCAGACATCAGAAGAGTGCACTGAATACTTTTCGGTTTATCTCAGCCCTCAATCTTTTATCACACTTACCCATACCATCCCTCCACAATAAATCTAAGTGCCTTGAATTCATTTGTATATATCTCCCCAGATTATTTACTACGCCAGTCTAATAACCTTTACTCGCATCGATTTTTCCCTCTTCCCTCCCTGTTTTTAGTAACTAGGATATGGAGCTTTGTTAATGGTAACAGATGACAGAGCCCACAATGGCTAGAAAGGTGACGCAAAAGCAGCCCAAGTCCCAGAGATCGACCATTGCCTCCATCTGGGGGCTGCACAGTCAGTTTTTTTGCCATGCTTCTGCTTGCCAGTGGATGCTCAAAACATATAAAACAGTCGGAATCCTACTGGAAGTGTCAGGCATGAGCTCTAGCAATGAGCTTGAAGACCTGCTTGCTGCAAAATATTGGTGACGTGCTTAAGGTCTTAGGCACACTGGATAACCTATGCAAGGAAAATTTGCAGCACACATTACATTCTGTACTATGTGTATTGTACTAATACAATGCACTGAGAGTCCTCAGGACTGTCAAAAACTAAGGTAAATCCCAAAACTTCAGGCAATTTTTTAGATGGGAAGGTACATGCCATTTTCACCACGGAAAATATTTGTGATGAATCCTGGCCATATACTTTTAACAACTTTAAGTCTCAGATCTAGAAAAAAAATAAATGCAGTAACTCAAATCTGCCTTCATAACTTAGTTTCTTGAAATATAGAAAGAAGTCTCCAAGGCAATAATATCCTTCCTACATGGGTGGACAGTCCTGGAAATAATATTCCAGATGGAGTTTGGTTGCCTATTTGCTTATATGTTTGTCACTAATTATAATCAACCATAAAACCAGACCTGATCTTTCTCCCAGATTTGTAACAAAGGTAATTTCAATATTTCACATTACTTCTACTCTGTGGATGTCAGGAGAGTCAAAACGTTCTACAGTAAAATCTGTTCTTACTCTCCAAACCTTACAGTGGGTGCTTGGTAAATCCAAGGTGAGATGGACATTTGAATGCTGATGTGGCTGAAGGAACACATTCGTCATTTTTCCTCCTCTCCCGAGGTACAGAAAAAAATAGCCCAGATCAAAGCCATAGCTAGCATTCTGCACAAAGGGAGTCTAAGGCTTTCGGGAAAACTCTAAATAGAGAATCTTTCTATGATTATCCACCTCTGCTGATTCTCCTGCTGGAGGGATGAAGTAGGTCATGAAGATCTTTAGCTGAATTCTCAGCTGACTGTAGCATGGTAGGATTTATACTTGCTTTTGGATGGCACAATATTAACTTCCACTCCTTTAGATTCACCGGTATTTATTACTACATGACTTAAACCCTCTTAACACTACCTCTGGTTTTGGCTGGATGAGTATTGCTGAGCCTATACTGAGTCATAGTACTACATGGAGGGCCTAGAAAAGGGTCATATGAGAAGTAATGAACAAAAATATAACAGAAAGTAATGTCTGTCATTTCTAACATTGATTGGCTCCTTTGCATTCAGTTGCATCCACGCCTTTTGGGCTTTCTGTAACATAAGCTTTGTGTATGACCCAGCCTGAAATACAGAATCAGTTGAAGTCGACAGTAAAAGTCCCAGTGCCTCCAAAGAGGAAAGGCTTTAATTCCTCACCTTTATTATAGTCCACATACAGTACAATCTAATTGAAATAACATATAGTTTGGAGCAAAATAAGAATAAAATACTTTTTAAGATTATGATCTATTAAACATTTTTTAATTATTTATATACGTCTCTGTGTGTGTATAGACACACAAACACACACACACAATGGAATTAACTGAAGATATGGTGACTTCTGCTATAATCCTTGGTTTCCTTGCATTACATTCTTTATATCTGTAGAAGGTTTATGATATAGCAATGCAATCACAGAAAACTATATTCACCAATCTTTTTATACATTTAATGTGATCTGTGCTCAAAAATATTTAATACTAAGTCCTCCAGGGCTTCCTGCTCGAGATAAGTAGTAGTGAAAGTTCCATAAAATAGATGATATTGTGATTTTATAAAGATCAAAGCCAGAAATAAAATACATTAAAGAAAAAGGCAAGTCATTTGACTACAGTTCAAAGTATTAAGCAAAATATTTCCATGCGTCTGGGAACATTTGTGGAAAATGTACTGGAAAAATATTTGTGCTGTAATGTACTCTTGCTAAAAGCAAACCCAAGAGAAATAGATGTTCACATTGTAACCTAGGCAGACATAACTGAGGCAATATTTACTGGAGCTGTTAAATGTGAAGAAACACCATAAATTGCGCAATAAATGCATGGACTAAATAAAGAAAATTTACATGATACTTTTGCACTGCAACAACCAACTTAAGATTAATGGCTCATTCGTATCCTTCACACAACATAAAAGTGCAAACTCAATGACTATGAATGGCTTTTGTATTCTCAGACCTACAACGTAAAGCGCAAAAGTAAGAAGGTTATTATGTTCAAATATTTTAGATGAGTCTAAAAGCAAACAAAAACGTCCTGTTTCTTAGGACATAGATAGCAATTCTGCCCGCAGAGCCGCTAGCACTTTATCCTACTTAGATTCAGAGACAATCTAGAGAACAGCAATATCTTCAGGACTGAAGGAGGTATCTGATTTCACCTGTATATTTTAAACACAAAGAGGAAAAGTATTTTCAAAAAGGTTTTTTTAATTAATCAACACATATGCCACTGCCACTACTGAAATTCTGAGGTAGTGCTGCCAATACTGTGGAAAGTAGAAACATGTTATCGCCATTCATTTTCAAGATTAGACTGAAAAAACATCACTGGAAAGCCCTCAAGAATGTGAAAATGTGCCATTTTATGAAGTGTATGGTATGCTATGTATATAGAAAGCGGGAAGTGCTATGAATATCCCTGAAAAAAAAAAAAAAAAAAAAGGATGAGTTCTAGCTTCCCTCTATATATGACTGAGCAGCAGATATGACGAGTAGGAAACCTGGAGCGCATCACATAGAAGTCTTGGAGGAGGAAAGCAGCAGGCACCCTGCAGGGACTGAGAAGACAAGGCACACCTTACACCCACACACGTTTGAAAGGAAGGGGGAGATGGCACACAGGTAGGGACATCAGCAATTTCTCATGGCCAACAGGACAAGAGGGAGACAAGTGACATTGCAATGCCACTGGGAACAGCTGTTTTCAGCCCGTGGCGAAATGAGCCCACCAGGCAGCACGCTAAGCTCCAGCTTCATGGCACTTTGCTCAGAGGTTGCCAAGTACCAGGGGGGTTTGAAATGTGCAGTTACTCAGAGCTGCCTCGCTGCTGACATTTGAATCATTCCAATTAAATGAGACAGGCCAATAATTTGCAGGTTTTCTCATGTGAAATGATGATTTCTTGAGAAGACATAAGACCATTTCTACTAGAGAGGGACCTAAAGTCCCTCATGTCCAGAGGCTCTCCTGGTCTACAGTGACTGAACCAATTGCCAACAGGTTGTAGTCTAAAGCCCCAGCAAATTAAGCTTTCTGACACAGAAGCAATAACATCCACCACACTAGCAAATAAACAAAAAAAACACACAGGTTTTCGCATTTTCCTTTTAAGACAGTTTTCCGTCCACATAGACATGAGCAATCCTATCTCCAAAACAAAATAAAATTGTCTTGCGTAAAAGTTACCCAAATGACAGAGTTAACACAAGCCTGATTCAGTTAGTCATCTCAAGGAGATTACTCAGAGATGATGATAGAAGTCAAAAACTTCACCGCCCGGTCTCCAGCAAAGCCAAGACAAGGGAAAGTCAAAACTCTTAGGCAGAGTTTTTTACATATGACCTAACACTATTCACCGCTACTTTTCCAGTCATCTACTTTTCTGCTTCATTTGTCATACTCCAAGGTGAGAGATGTGTAAAGAAACCAGTGGGATGCTTTTTTGCAGTCATTTCTTATACAGATTTGAGGCTTGGTCTTGCCATTTAATCTTTGTTCACATTAGGCATCCCACTGACTTTGATTATTTACATTTGTGAGTAACCCTTGCTTAAGTGACAGCACTAAATCTGTAAGAAATGTACCTCACTTGATTTTCACCAAAATGTTTGTATGCTGGACCACTGAAGGCAGACACTGAGGATTTTTACAGCCACCATAACAACTAAGAATAGTAAAATGCGTATTAAAATACTGAGCAGTTGGCTCTCCTATGACAGTAATTATCAGTGAATCATTTGTTGAAGCCACTCTGCTTTGCAAAATAGTTGGAAATGTGTTCTATTGAAGTGAAAATTGAGTAGTAAACTTAAAGACATCAAGAGCTATAAAAAGTTTGTCACACAGCAATGATTAGCAGAAAGACAAGAAGAAGCCTTTGTTCTGTGCAGGGGATGTCTGTGCTACTGTTTTATGGTTATTGTATGTTAAAGCTGCACAAGCACTGGGCAAGCTAATTATAGCCTTGTGGGAGAATGAAGAATGGAGTCTTAGACCCTCACTTTCAAGGACCGTGGAAAGTCTGGAAAACACCCTTAACAGGGATCACTTAAAAGCATGCTCCTGGTTGTTCAACCGTTGTTGCATGGACTTCAATGGTTGTTCAGCCGTTGTTGCATGGACTTCATCATTTAAAGTCAGGCAGATGGCTTAATTCAAACTTCTGCTCCTGAAATTCTCTGCTCAGCTACTTGGTAACATTGGAGGACTAGAAATAACATTGCCATCATTCCTTTTCACCCTTAACATGGCCAGATGACTAAAGTTTTTCCTTCTGTGCATGCAGCAGGGAGGTGCCCTTCTTGCAGATGAGTCCAGCTGGGACCTAGAGATGTGGGAAACAGGGACCTCTTCTACTCAAGTCCAGAGCAGGCCTTTGTCTGATAGGTGTTTGGAAAAATCTCTACCAAGCGCTGCTGGTATAAACCCCTGTTGCACTGGTGGCATCCTAACTCTTGGACTGCAGAGTTCTAAAATTGGCATCCAGGTGGGTGGGTAGGAAGTGGCCTAACATGCAGAAAAAGAGTTAAGAAGTCACCAGAGCAGACGCAAAGAGCAAAAGTGATCTTGCCTTTTATAGCATAGCCATCAGGACATTCGCCATGGGAGAAGGGTATCTGTGTTTCACTGCTTACTTCAAGGACAGTTTATGCATTGAACGGGCTGGACCCAACCCTGAAGAACATCCTATGTTACCTGGGATAAATAGATAGTCATCGTGGATATGTGCAAAGATGTTGTATTCATTCTGTCCTGAACCATCCTGATTCCCTCACAGCGCACCACATGCAAAAAACTACTTACTAGCTAGCTCAAAAATAGTTCTTTAAGTATGATGGAGACTTACACAATAATGTATACATAGTTTTCTTCATTGTGTTTCATGCAAGAAACAGATGGCAAATGCAAAAAAGATCTGAATGTTGTAAGAGAGTGGAGTTGGAGAATATGGAGTCAAACGAAGCCAGTAATGCTCAGCAGTCTGTAAACAAAGCTATTTCAGATGTATCTTATCTGTTAACGCCTGTGACTTTCCTTTACATGGGAGATAAAAGTCTAGTGTGTTAATCTATTTCAACTACCATACTCTTGTTCTTCATGCATAAACACCAATCCCTCAACAATATTCAGTACAAATCTCCTATGTTAGAACAGGTAGACACAGATAAAATCTATTGTGAAATTAAACTGGAACTAGAGAAAAGGAAATCCTGATTTAGTGTTCCATATACCTATGTGGTTGCAACACTTAAAGAGTTACAAGTATCTTCTCTCCAGAAAAATTAATTCATTTATGACTTCAGAGCTGCTGCTAACACAAGTCATAGCAACACAGGAAAACATTAAGCTTGACTGTAATCCTGCTTTTACACTGAGCTGTCTGAAACAGAGGACAAAGTTTTGAAATAATGCAGTAAGTCAAGTAATGGTTTAAAAAGCCTGCAGTGTTAGTGGCAAGCTAGCTTTGCATAGCATTTCTAGCCATCCAGTAGCCCAGTGAAACATTTTTATGTTAGACCAGCTAGAGAAATTATTTGAATTAACTCTGAAAGCTGACCTGTGGCAGGCCGAGAAAGAATGGGGCAACAAACTAAAGGGATGGAGGTTTTTTCCCTGCCATCCCATTATTATTGACTGCACATGGCACACACCCTTGCAAGCCACCCAACCTCCCTTTGAAACATGGCGGAATCTATCTTTTATGTCTGCTGGTGATTACACATCCTGTAGGAATATTTTCTCGAGATTTGTTAAGTCAGCTTCCGAGGTGCCTTTCCTCATGTTTAAACAGAGAAGGAGACACCAGACAGTGAGAAGGACAGAGCTGAGGGGAGCTGGTGTTTGCCCAGGGTCAAAACCTGATGTAGCTGCATAGGTTTGTATTTGAGGAGTGAAACACTAGCTGTGAACTTCTTACCAAGCGATGAGAGAACCATGGTCCAGAATTAGGTCAAGGGGACCAGGCTTGCACTGCTGGTGATGAGGAATACAAAAAGATCCGGAAACTAAATATTCTCTCAAACGTCCCCAGAAAACATCTGAGGAAAATAAGGGATCAATGAAGCAAGACTTCCTGAGGGTATTTAACAGTGAGTAAACATGGAAAGAGTAAGAGATTGTTTCTTTTTCTAGGCCAAATCCCAAATGCTCTCCATGCAATTGGTGAAAATAAGCCTATAATTTATCTCCATAGTTCCTGTAAGTTCTAAGGACAAGGCCATGTTTTTAATTTGATTTTACTAATGTTTGGCTCAAAACATGTGCGAGAAGAAAAATGTTGTTTCCTTGCTACAAATAGTCTTCTCAAACATAAGCCTTTTCCCTTTTAAACTGAGTATATGTCTAGAAGACACAACAGACAACATCTTCAGCTATATGAGCTTAGGAAGACAGTTTTGGTACAAAAGTCAGCTAAGTGGCAGTTCATGCAGCTATAGTCCTGCCTAGTGTAGCTAAGCTAAACTCTGCTTGGGCTAGTTAGCTGTAAATTAATGTCGTCAAGTCTCAGAACAATAAGCATGGGCAATTCCTTTCAGACTGACATATTATTCTCTAACAAAAAAACTGGTTTAATTTTCTGTCAACAATTCTCATGGAGAAGAACTGGTGTTAGTTCCAGTGGCCAGTAATGGGAATGCAGTAAAATGGTCAAGATCACTTTTCATCCAAATCCCCAATTTGCCATTTTTGCTTATTGCTCCTCAGATATTGTTCTTAGAATAAAATATGTTCCCTCACAGATTAGAAAGAAAATGATAAAACCTACTAAAAAGAAAAGTTAAAGAAGTGTTTAGCAAGACCATTTTCTCAGCCACAAGTTCTCAGCCCTCATTCCTACCCCAGGCCACAGATGACCTACTCGCACAATTTGCGAACTGGTTTCCTGGGGAAAACTTGGGATCAATCAGGCAGCAAGCAGTGGGAAGAATTGAGTAGTTTGAGAGCTGAGAGAAGCCCATTACTACTCACTAGCTTTTGTGGGGATCCTTCATGTTCTCTTCCATTATGTTAATAGAACACACCCTTTAAAGGATGAAGGAAAAACTAAGAGGCCCCAAAGTTGCAAATAAAGATAGATTATCACTTCCACAGTGCCTCACCCAATGTACATCCTATTTCATTTTATGTTCCTGTGTTGTTCTTGAGAAGAGAAAAAAAAAAAAAAGACTGGTAGGGACAGGTTGGCTGAATTGCCTCTAGCACTTGGGATGTTTCTTGGGGCTGTCGCAGACCTGTGCATCATAGCAGGTGCATGGCAAGTCCCCTGCTGCTGGGAAGAACTTGGTCTACCATCCACACGCAATGCAGGCACTCTGCAGTACACATCAGTGAGCTGGGCTTGGTACAAGCACACCATATGACAAAAAAGGGGCTGTGCTGCTCTGTCCTCCCCAGGACAGGAAGAAGTTAAACTGAACCTAGAGGAAAAAAAGGTTGAAACACTTCTTTGCATACACAGAAACTTTGATAGATAGGAATCTTCAGGTAATTGAGCCAATTTAGTGCTCCCCTCCTCAATGGGTATCAGATCCAGAACTGGAACTCCCCCAAAACAGGGTCAGTTGCAGGACTAAGTAGGGCAAAAGGAAATGGGTATTTTGCTGTCCTTCTTGCAGCCTTGCTCCTCCTCACCCCTCATGTACCTTGCCTGTTACAGAACTCTCAGGCAAACATCTTTCTTGCCCTTCTCAGGGCAGACAGCCCTGGTCTTGCCTGCTGTTAAGGCTGATAACCAGTCTAGCTGTGTGATGGACAGTCTGCAAGCCTGGGGTCCCCCAGTGCTGTGGCACTTTGTTCAACAGGCTGCCCTAGCCCTGGGAAGTCTGGAAGCCCGGCATTTTGTCTCCCCAGCAGGCCACTGGGCAGACTGCTAAGGTCAGCAAGCTGGCATGAAACTGGGGCAGGCATTTGACTGAAACCTGCCTGGCAGGCAAGTTTGGAAATGAGCCTGTGTTTCGTCAGAAGATTTGTTAAAACAGACACATTCCCACGGAACGTTCTGATTTTGATTAATCAGCGTTTCAGGGCAGGTGTCTTGTTCCCCTGGAACACTTCTGACCATCTTCACTGATGATAAGCTGCACATTTACGATACACTCCATTGCAATGATCCTTCAGTGCTTCCCACTCAAAACGGTCATGCTGACAAGAGACTGAGTGCTACCCTGCAGGAACACTAAGCTCCACCGTGCCTGTCATGAATAAGGGCAGGGTATGACACAGGCAAAACTCCAGGCCCGGGCCGTTTGACATTAGAGGAATACTTTGCAGGCAGACAGAGAGAAAAAGCCCTTCCCATGCATTAAAGTACCTCACAAATATTCATAATTATGAGTTGCATTGCTCAAGTTAGTTCATCTCACACAAACCTGCTCTCAGTTTGCAATTTAATATTATGAACTGCTGAATTAGGAAAATAAGGATATGGAAAACATGATGCAGGTTAAAGAAAAACTCCTATCATTCTCTGCTTTGCCCTCTGCTTTTGTTTCTCATCACCTCCCCCTCCTCCACCCCAGTGTGTCTGGTGTACATATTAAAAGCCAATGTTATATGTTTTCGTCCTTGTCTTTTTGAGAATAACAACACGGTTCTGCTTGCTCTGACAAACTGAACTTATTCTCAGGCCTTGTATTTCAAAGCAGGATTTGACAGACAGGAAACTCAGAAGAGAATAAGCCTGTCACACTTGTTTTCCTTTTTGGCTCAACTGATTCATTTATTTTCTTTTAAGATATTGTAGGGTATGTAATGATTCTTCTGCACTTTCTTGCATCTGTGACTCATGAGGTAGGCTGGGTCTAAGAGAGGGGCCAAGCCACAAAGTTCACATACAGATTCCTGTTTTTCCAAGTTCTGAGGAAGTTCAGATTTGAGTTTTTTAGTTTGGACCATCTCAGTAATGTACAAAGATTCAGTTCCTAGCTAAGTAATTTGACACATTTCTGTCTCCTTTCCCTTCCATTCTTACCACTTTGGATTTTATTTCACTGATTGTCTTAGTCGTGATTGGAAAAATTAATGAAAAAGTCATCACTATTACTTTGTCTTTCTGCTGGGGGTGGGGGGTGGAAGGGAAAAGGAACAGAAATCTTCCACTGGAAGATAATAATATTTCCCACACTTGCAGTCATCTATGGCTAAATAGTTACAATATTGCTACTTATCAATAGTATATTTGAGTGTCTCACAGGTAATGTCAGTGGCAATGACAAAATCCCTAATGGACTGCAGGACCAAGGCTTTTCAGGCTTTTCTTTTTCAGGTCAGATATTTCTTTTGTTGAGGGGTGTGGAAGCTATTAGAGTCTGGCACTGAAAAGATATATCTGAAAGGAAACGTTTATGACACAAAGGCTGTCTCAATGTAGAGAGTTGTTCTTGTTTCTGAAGACTGTCAGTCTCAAGGTTTTCTCATCTTCTTTTCTGAGATAACTTAACAGAGGACATTTTGTTCCTAGTTATCAAGTGCTCATCTTGGACTTTGAGATCAGTATTGTCTGGAGGCACACAGCTGTATCAATGCATGGGCTGATTTTTATACTACTGTGAGACACAGTAGAAGCAGATAGCCCTACAGCAGAATTGCTCCAATGCTTTCTGTCCCACAGGATTGGGAGAGCAGCAAGTGTAACTTTTACTTCTTGAATTGCCCTTCATTTTGAAGTTCTACAGAGATCCACACCATCTCACAACATCAACATGAGTATCATGGACTTAGTGCTCACCTATAGATATTTGATTAATTGCCCCACACCAGGGGCTAAACAAGAACAAGTTTTCTCTCACCCAATGTCCCTTCCCCAAACGAGGAAGAAAATTGGGAGAGAGTGTCACGGTTTAAAGCTGGGCCAGCTATTAACCAGGTGGCAGATGCTCTCTGTTAACCCTCTCCCCCACCCCAAGGGAAGGGAAAGGGAAAAGGGAGAGAGACTTATGGGTTGGAAAGTTAAAACAGTTTTAATAAACTATAATAATGAAAAAGAATATAATAACAATGATAATAGAAATAACCAAATATATACAAATATGTACAAAACCAAGATCAAGAGCTTGGAAATCCTCCTCAGGCAGAGTTGCTCCCCCCAGTACAGGCAGAGGGGAAAAGGCAGTACCTCCCCCCAGCACAGGCAGAGGGGAAAAGGCAGTAGCTCCACCCAGCACGGGCAGAGGGCAAAATGCAATAGCTCCACCCAGCACGGGCAGAGGGCAAAATGCAAAAGCTCCACTGCCATCACACCTGCAGGCTTTTAACTGGAGATTTGGCAAAGCTGGTACCAATCAGTGGGAGACAGGAGGGCCCCTCCCTCCTGGGCCCCACCTCCAGGAGGCAGTGGGTTAGTGATAAACAGGAAAGTGAGAATGACATGTATGGGATGGAATACCTTGCTGGTCAATCCTGGGTCACCTGCCCCGTCCACTACTCCCCGCAGGTACAACCCCCTTCGGCTCTTTACTCGTAAGCAGTGACCTTGGGTTCTCTAAGACTATTTGGCCTGGTTTGAGCCAAACCAGGACATTCCACCCCTTATTCCATACCATTCATGTCATACTCAGATCACCACTACCTTTTCATTTTCAAATATATATATACATATCACTAGTCTATGATTCATCTTTATGCAAAAAGTCCATCAAGTTCATTTGGTTCAGGATTGTGGGTTTCCATCTGGTTAGCAGTCTCTCAGCAGTCTTTCTGGCTAGCAGTCTCTCTTTTGTCATGGTTCATGCCCACGGGTTGCAGGTTAAAGATGTCAGACTCGAGGAGGTTACTGGACGCCACTTGATGAAGCTAGCTCCGGTCTCATCACCACTGTCTTAACCTAAAAGACACTTATGCAGCAACAACATGCAGTTCAGAATTAAGTAGTCTCACCCAGAATCAGATCACCTTCAGGGACACATCGGACTTCACCATCTTGCAACATCACCCACCAAGTACATCCAGGTCCCTGAGCAAAAGCAATCCCACGAATGGGTTTACCTTTGCCCATTACAGGAAGAATCCAGACAGTTTTTCCCAATAGATTCCTTTCATGCACCACCGGGACTTTATCTCCTTCTACTGTATGTAGAAGGTCTGACTGAGCAGGGCCAGCTCGATTGATAGATCCCCTGGTGTTAACTAACCAGGTAGCTTGTGCCAGATGTTTATCCCAGTTTTTAAAGGTTCCACCCCCCATTGCTTTCAGGGTAGTTTTTAACAGCCCATTATACCGTTCAATTTTCCCAGAGGCTGGTGCATGATAGGGGATGAGATATACCCATTCAATGCCATGCTCTTTGGCCCAGTTGTCTATGAGACTGTTTTTGAAATGAGTCCCATTGTCCGACTCAATTCTCTCTGGCGTGCCGTGTCGCCACAAGATTTGCTTTTCGAGGCCCAGAATAGTGTTCCGGGCAGTGGCATGGGGCACAGAGTATGTTTCCAACCATCCGGTGGTCGCCTCCACCATGGTAAGCACATAGCGTTTACCCTGGCGGGTTTGAGGGAGTGTGATATAGTCAATTTGCCAGGCCTCCCCATATTTATATTTCAACCACCGCCCCCCATACCACAAAGGTTTTAACCGTTTAGCTTGCTTAATTGCGGCGCATGTTTCACAATCATGGATAACCTGTGCAATAGAGTCCATGGTTAAGTCCACCCCTCGGTCACGAGCCCATCTGTATGTTGCATCTCTCCCTTGATGACCTGAAGTGTCATGAGCCCACCGAGCTAAAAATAGTTCACCTTTGTGTTCCCAGTCCAAATCTATTTGGAACACTTTAGCAGCTTGATCCGCTTGTTGGTTGTT
Source organism: Nyctibius grandis (assembly GCF_013368605.1). NCBI lineage: Eukaryota > Metazoa > Chordata > Aves > Nyctibiiformes > Nyctibiidae > Nyctibius > Nyctibius grandis. The sequence continues at coordinate 64,177,137 of NC_090695.1, read as the reverse complement.
TCGATGTTCCTCAGTTGCCCGACTTTTAGGTACGTGAGCATCTACATGACATGCCTTCACGACTAGTTTCTCTAGTCGAGCAGCAATATCTTGCCACAATTTAGCAGCCCAAATAGGTTTCCCTTTATGCTGCCAGTTGCTTTGCTTCCACTGCTTTAACCACCCCCACAAGGCATTTGCCACCATCCATGAGTCAGTATAAAGATACAGCCTTGGCCATTTTTCTCGTTCAGCAATGTCTAAAGCCAGCTGGATGGCTTTTACTTCTGCAAATTGACTTGATTCACCTTGTCCTTCTGTGGCTTCTGTGACTCGTCGTATAGGACTCCATACAGCAGCTTTCCACTTCCGATGCTTTCCTACAAGACGGCAGGATCCATCGGTGAACAGGGCATACTGCTTCTCATCCTCTGGTAGTTCATTATATGGTGGGGCTTCTTCAGCACGTGTCACCTCCTTTTCTGGTGGCATTCCGAAGTCTTTGCCTTCTGGCCAGTCCATGATCACTTCTAAGATTCCTGGGCGATTAGGGTTTCCTATTCGAGCCCTCTGTGTAATTAATGCAATCCATTTACTCCATGTAGCGTCAGTTGCATGATGGGTAGTGGGAACCTTACCCTTGAACATCCAGCCTAGTACCGGTAATCGAGGTGCTAGGAGAAGTTGTGCTTCAGTACCAATTACCTCTGAAGCAGCTCTAACTCCTTCATACGCTGCCAGTATCTCTTTTTCAGTTGGAGTGTAATTGGCCTCGGTGCCCTTGTATCCTCGACTCCAAAATCCTAGGGGTCGACCTCGAGTCTCCCCTGGCACTTTCTGCCAGAGGCTCCAGGTAGGACCATTGTCCCCAGCTGAGGTGTAGAGCACATTTTTAACATCTTGTCCCGTACGGACTGGTCCAAGGGCTACTGCATGCACAATCTCTTGTTTAATCTGTTCAAAAGCCTGTCGTTGTTCAGGGCCCCACTGAAAATCATTCTTCTTTCTGGTCACTTGATAAAGAGGGCGTACAATCTGGCTGTAATCTGGAATATGCATTCTCCAGAAACCCACAACGCCTAAGAAGGCTTGTGTTTCCTTTTTGTTAGTTGGTGCGGACATAGCTGTTATTTTGTTGATCACCTCTATCGGGATCTGGCGACGTCCATCTTGCCATTTAATCCCTAAAAACTGGATCTCCCGGGCAGGTCCCTTGACCTTGCTTCTTTTTATGGCAAAACCAGCTTTCAGAAGAATTTGGATTATTTTCTCCCCTTTGTCAAAAACTTCTGCTGCTGTATCACCCCACACAATGATGTCATCAATGTATTGCAAATGTTCTGGAGCTCCACCCTTTTCTAGTGCAGTCTGGATCAGTCCATGGCAAATAGTAGGACTGTGTTTCCACCCCTGGGGCAGTCGATTCCAGGTATACTGGATACCTCTCCAGGTAAAAGCAAACTGTGGCCTGCACTTTGGTGCCAAAGGAATAGAGAAAAATGCATTAGCAATGTCTATGGTGGCGTACCACTTGGCTGCCTTTGACTCCAGTTCATATTGAAGTTCTAGCATGTCTGGCACAGCAGCACTCAGCGGTGGCGTAACTTCATTTAGGCCACGATAGTCCACAGTTAATCTCCATTCTCCATCAGACTTTCGCACTGGCCATATAGGACTATTAAAGGGTGAGTGAGTCTTGGTAATCACTCCTTGATTTTCTAATTGTCTAATCAGTTTATGAATGGGGATCAGGGAGTCTCGATTGGTACGATATTGTCGTCGGTGCACTGTGGTAGTAGCAATTGGTACCTGTTGTTCTTCAACCTTCAGCAACCCCACAACAGAAGGATCTTCTGAGAGGCCAGGCAAGGTAGACAGCTGTTTAATGTCCTCAGTCTCTACAGCTGCTATACCAAAGGCCCATCTATACCCTTTTGGGTCCTTAAAATACCCTCTCTTGAGGTAGTCTATGCCAAGGATGCACGGAGCATCTGGGCCAGTCACAATGGGGTGCTTTTTCCATTCATTTTTAGTTAGGCTCACTTCAGCCTCCAATACAGATAACACTTGAGATCCTCCTGTTACTCCTGAAATACTGATAGGTTCTGCCCCTTTATGATCCGATGGCATTAGGGTGCACTGTGCACCAGTGTCTACCAGGGCTCGATACCTTTGTGGTTTTAATGTGCCAGGCCATCGAATCCACACAGTCCAATAAACTCAGTTGTCCTTCTCCTCCACCTGGCTGGAGGCAGGGCCCCCCTAATTAAGAAATGGATTCATGCTGCTCACAGGGACTGGACCTTCATTTCTCCTATTCACACTTGGGAAAAAGTGATTTGAGGCCCATCTCCCCTGACTGGGGTCCTGCTCACTGGTAACTGGAGCAGCCATCCTCCTAGAAAAATTCTCTCTGGTATTTCTTTTAGCTTGCAACTCATGTACTCGTGCCTGTAGGGTACTGGTAGGTTGTCCATGCCATCTGCTCATGTCCTCCCCATAACCACGCAGGGCAAACCACAGGATACCTCGTGATGTGTTCTGTTTCCTTTGAGCTGGTCCTGTAGGAGAGCGTTTTCTCCTAACGGCTGCAACGCGCGCCTGTGTAGGTAGAGAGTCAAGTTTATTCTCGATCATGGACAGTTTGTCTGACAGTTGTTTAAATGAGTCCTTGTTCTCCTTAGTCAGTTTTTCCACAGCCGAGATGCGTGCCTGCAGTGGGGAAGAAATACTATCTTCATACTGTCTCATACAGTTAGCCATTTCGCCCACAGTAGAACGTGCCATATCATCTTCTCCCCATACTAATATTGACAATGTATGGGTATATGTCGGTGGAGCATTCTTCACGACCTTCCGGAACATGGATCGGTTGCATTCCACTTCATCAGGATCTACAGGATCTACAATGTCCCGTGGGTGTCTATAAATGATCTCTTGCACAGCCAGTTCTCTAAGGTAGTTAATACCTTTTTCTATAGTGGTCCATTTGCTTAGGTGGCTCATAACATCATCTTTATAGGGATACCTGCTCTTTACAGCTGACAAGAGTCGCTTCCAGAGACTGACAGTGTTTGACTTTCTTGCGAGCGCCTTATCAATACCACCATCTCTGGACAGGGATCCCAACTGTCTGGCTTCTCTGCCATCTAATTGCATGCTGTCTGCCCCATTATCCCAGCATCGGAGCAGCCAGGTAATAATAGGTTCACTGTCATAACGGCTGAAGTCTTTCCTTATATTTCTCAGGTCCTTCAGGGATAAGGAGTGGTAGGTTATCTCTACGTCCGAGTCCTCTTGTGATAGTTCTGCTTTAGAAGGACCTTTCTTCTGTGATGGGTCTGCTTTAAAAGGACGATCGAGGAAACCCCCATCTGTGTCAGGCCCTAACTCTGCCTGAGAAGGGCCCTCACCTGGGTCATATGATGGCTCTGCCTTAGAAGGCTCTGAGTCATCATCCTTCACTTCACGAGCTGATTTCTTTTGGTATTTCTTCCTGGTTACAGGAGCAATTGGTAGAGATTCGATAGATGCTGGAGTCTGAGTAGATGCAGTGGCTGTCTTGGGAGTGCTGAGAGTCTGAGTAGCTACAGTGGCCATCCTGGGGGGTGTAGCAGCTGTGGTACAGGCTGCCGAGGTTTCAGTGGGTTTAGTGGCTGTAGCGGCAGTACACACTGTAGGATCTGAGGCTGTAGCGGCAGTACACAGTGTAGGATCTGAGGTGGCTGCATAACACCTACAACTGTCCCTGCACCGATATTTAATCTTATCCCACATCAGAAACACATTCAGGACAACCAAAAATAAAAACATGCCACCTAGACAGCACCATCCTAATTTCGCAAAATCTAGTGGAATCAGCTTGGCAGAAAAGGAGAAGGTACTATTTCCCAAAGTAAAACTGGAAGTGTAATCATTAACAGAATCAGCTAAAGGACGCCTGGAGCGTGCAGATGAAGTCGCTGCTACTGATTCGCGATTAAAGCTGCCCATCATTGTGTCATAGAGATAAGAGATCGGAATAGTAACTGCCCAGTTTATCACAGCATAAATCAGTATCAAACCCCATACTAAAACAATACATTTCGACCAGCACCCACTGCTAAACTGCATGTAAACATTCATAAGAAGCAAGCAATAACACAGTGCCCACGGCAGGTAAGGCATCATTGCAATACTCAATTGTGAAAGAAACTCCATAAAAAGATGAGATAACACAGCATTCAAAAATGACATCACCATCTTCACTATCTGTTTTAACTTTCCAACCCCTTGTAAATCTCAAAGGAAGAAATCTGATATTCTCTCAGCTGAGCTCTCCGGGTCTCCTCCCACCAGAGCCAGGATTCAACTTATCAGAGCAACCTGTTGGAGCTTCTCTCGAGCCCCACGTTGGGCACCAATGAATCTGTCACGGTTTAAAGCTGGGCCAGCTATTAACCAGGTGGCAGATGCTCTCTGTTAACCCTCTCCCCCACCCCAAGGGAAAGGGAAAAGGGAGAGAGACTTATGGGTTGGAAAGTTAAAACAGTTTTAATAAACTATAGTAATGAAAAAGAATATAATAACAATGATAATAGAAATAACCAAATATATACAAATATGTACAAAACCAAGATCAAGAGCTTGGAAATCCTCCTCAGGCAGAGTTGCTCCCCCCAGTACAGGCAGAGGGGAAAAGGCAGTACCTCCCCCCAGCACAGGCAGAGGGGAAAAGGCAGTAGCTCCACCCAGCACGGGCAGAGGGCAAAATGCAATAGCTCCACCCAGCATGGGCAGAGGGCAAAATGCAAAAGCTCCACTGCCATCACACCTGCAGGCTTTTAACTGGAGATTTGGCAAAGCTGGTACCAATCAGTGGGAGACAGGAGGGCCCCTCCCTCCTGGGCCCCACCTCCAGGAGGCAGTGGGTTAGTGATAAACAGGAAAGTGAGAATGACATGTATGGGATGGAATACCTTGCTGGTCAATCCTGGGTCACCTGCCCCGTCCACTACTCCCTGCAGGTACAACCCCCTTCGGCTCTTTACTCGTAAGCAGTGACCTTGGGTTCTCTAAGACTATTTGGCCTGGTTTGAGCCAAACCAGGACAGAGAGGGAACAAAAACAGCCCCACCTCTCCCTAGCAAGCCCTCACTTTTATAGTGAACTTGATTGTTAATGATAGAGAATCCACCTGTGGGCCAGCCTGGGTCAGCTGCCCGGCATTGCTGGCCACAAACTGAAACAAAATCCCAATGAAACCAGGACACTAATTTAAAAATGACCACATGTAGACAATTAACCTGTTTACAGGAAATCAGGCTTTGGATAAAGACCAGCTGGTGTGAGCTGAGATCAGACAGGAGGGCTACTGTGAAAAGATTAACTGAGAGGCATGCAGGTCTTTGAATCAAACTAGCGAGAAACCCTGGCATTTGCATACCATGCAAGGACCCCCAAATGCCCTATTCCAAGTTCAGCGTGCTAAAAAAAGTCATCCCTTTCTGCTTGTGAGGAACCTGTACATCAGAAGATTCATACTGTGGTCATTGCTAGGATGGATGACTGTAACATGGAAGGTAGTGTTTGGGCTCTAACGCCTATCATGGCTGCCCGCCCTCTCTCTGACTCACGCTAGCATAATCAAATTAATCTAGCATTCATGTTCTTTCTATGGTTTCCACTCAGCTTTTAATGACAATTTAAGCATTTCGTTAATTCATGGATCAGGCTTCAACTTCATCAAAGACTGATTTTTGATGTAGGGCTAATTTTACTCTGGTTCTCTCTAGTTTTTGTTGTTTTCTGCAGCAAGAGATTAGAATCCTAACTCACCATAAAACGTGCAAGTGCTGCTAGCTCTTCACCCTTTTTATTTTATTTTCTGCATGTTGCTATGTGATACCCTCTGCAAACTTTTGTCTCAAAAATCACACATCTGCATGTACACTTTTGAAATATGTAGTGAATTTCTTCAGGCATATTTGCTTTTTCACGAGTGGTGGAAAAATTTTATGGCAATATAAAGCTTGGCCCTAGTACATAAGAACTGAAATAGAGATAACTGGAAGTTTAAGAGGGAAGAAGTGGAACTGTGTGGAACCAACATCTTGAAACAAACCTTGGATGTTAAAATCAAGAGAGTAGTTGATCCTGATAACTCAAATAAAACAAACTTAGTTTAGGAAAGGGCTAAAGACCATGTTATGTTTGCCAATTAATATTAATAGAGAAATACCAACTAGTTTTTATTGGCTAGAGATGCTACCGTCAGTAAAGTGGCTAGAGAGATGAGGAACTATGAAAAGTATGAAGTCTGGTGTCTAGTAAATGCACAAAGTAGATCTGCACATTGTGACTCAAACAGAAACATAGCCTCTTTGAAGTAAAATATCACACTATGGACTATTATGGTCAGTATGTTGATGGACCACACCAGCAAAAGAATCTAATAGGAAAAGGAGTCAGGAACTCCTCCATACAAATGACATGGCCAAGAGGTAATCTTCAGGGAAAAAAAAAGAAAAAAAAGTAGAGGAAGTAGCAAATTGATGGTAGTAAATCAGGAAACAGGCATAGGAGAAGCATGAGTAAACAGAGGTTATGGAGGTCAGTAAAGATGCCAGAAGGAAACTGGATGCACAGATTAACGGGGCTGGACTAAATGAGACTGACTAATGCCACTACTTTGTGCAAGTTACAGAAGACAGAGAACTTGACCGTGAGAAGCAGTCCAGTCTTTGGAGTACAGGAAGAGCCTGGAGTAAAAATATCAAAGGCATGGTATAGGAGAACCATATGCCACCAACCGGTGGCATAGCAAGCACTGAGGGTGTTTACTGTACAACCTGACCTCAGATGATGGGACACAAAAATCTAGTTTTCAGTTAAATGTTCTCAGTATGGAACTGGGATATTCCTTCCATGTCCACTTTTCACAGCTGTGCTTCATGACTCAAATTCGCCTAGTTTATTCCAGTCATAAATCTTGCCCATATCCTTCTGTAATTTGAAAAAAATTAGCCATAGGCATTCTAAAAAAAACCTGCCCTAGTAATAAACCATATCACTGGATGTAGAAATACTATTTATTGTATTATTCTATTTCAACTTACAGATTAATGGGAACATAGAAGGGTTTTTTCCTCCCATTCTGTTCCATCTCCTTCCTTCTTTCTTTATTTGCAACAAATAAAAATAAATCTATTTTAATCAATAACAACCAAATGCTTGTCACACAACAGTTTTCTGCAATAAACTAAACAAACCATCAATGTCAACACTTGTGCCCTGACTGACTCTACCAACCAAACCAATATTTAACTGACTGTTCATATGGAGTCTTTTTTATGAACCTTATGCTATATGGGGTGCAGTAGCACGAAAGAAAGAGGGTCTTATGTTGCTCTTTGCAGAATTTAGCGGCTCAGGAGTACACATTAGAGAAAACATCATTATTACAGCAGGTACAAATCTTTTGACAAGGGTATGTCCTGGTACTCCAGTGACTGAATTGTCACCTCTTATTCAGGAACATGCTCTGCCACTCTTTGGTGCCCAACCACCCTCTGAGTGCAGCAGCATAGCTCTCATACTTGCCAGTAGTTTTTATTTAATTCCTGGCTTCTACAGAGCAATGGCCACACCTCCTCAGCAGAAGAAATGAGTTCAGACTCCTCTGTATCACAGCATATGTCAAGGTTTAGCTCCAAGGACACCTCATAGCTAAAGAGCAAAAAGAAGCTTTTTGAGATTTGCACACCATTTTGTAGGTTGTGGTCGAGTAAACCCCATGAAATCTAACTTCATGTAGATCAGATGGAGTTTTAGCTTCCCTCTGTGTGGCTACCTGTGACCATCACGTCTGTATAATACTGCCAGTTTTCATACTTGGACTGCTAACAGAGATTTATGCAGTGAACACTGTGTCAGCACAGTGTGTTTTCTACTCCTGTGAGCTATGCTAGATGCAAGCTGCAGTGCTCTATGTTACCGTTCGATGTGGTCACACTCTGCACATAGGACCGGACCTCACCCAGCTGAAAATGATGTGTGTTCAGTGCTGACTGTGGGCTGAGCTGGTAGGTGTTTCACATCTGAGTAGAGTGAGCTCCAGTTTCCCAAGGTGAAGCACCAAGGCTTCTCCTACGGGCTCATTAGAGCAGAGGCTCTGTGAGTTGGGCAGCCATAAACTAGTTCTTGATTACTGTTACATCACTGCTAGTTAAGTTGTTGGTGTTCTTACTCACTGCAGGCTGCACTTCGGAGCCGGCCGATTTGGTGTTTGTACTTTCTTCTTCAGAAGCAAGTTTCCGTCTTTCTGTTTCTGATATCCTCACCACGAATACAACACCTACTCATCTTTTCAACATGTCTGAAGGTGATCTATCTATGGTTATTGTCATGGGTCATCAGCGGGGCTTTTGGGAAAAGGGACTATCAGACATACAAAACTTGTCCAGTTATAAATATCTGTATTCTGCTCCAGATCAGAGAGAGTCACGAGTATCCAGCTTCCTAGCAGGTTCACAGAAAGCTTTGCAATGGCTGGAAGATGAGAGTCACTCCTTGACTTCAGGAATGAAGCTATGAGACTCCAACTTACAGCTGGAAAAACCTCCATAGCACCTGAGGCCAGCAACAGGGGTTCCCTGGCAGCTGCTTTGTCCGACATATTTCTACGTCCTGTCCCTTTACAGAATCACAGAATCACAGAATCAGCCAGGTTGGAAGAGACCTCAGGGATCATCGAGTCCAACCGTTGCCCTGACACCACCATGTCAACTAGACCATGGCACTAAGTGACATGTCCAGTCTTTTCTTAAACACATCCAGAGATGGCAACTCCACCACCTCCCTGGGCAGCCCCTTCCAATGTCTAATGACCCTTTCTGAGAAGAAATTCTTCCTAATGTCGAACCTGAACCTCCCCTGGCGAAGCCTGAGGCTATGTCCTCTTGTCCTATCGCTAGTTTGTACAGTTCATGCATATCCCTGAATGATGTGGGCTTAAGCTTCTGAATTTAAAAATTTTATTTGCTCTCTAGAATAATATCAGGTGGGTATTTCCATTTCTGGGCTCTGTTTAAGTATCTGATCATCACCCATGCATGGATGCCAGCAATTTCTATTTCCTTTTGTGAAATGCTCAAACAAATCTGGGCATTACCAGCCATCTGTGTTTGTTGCTGAAGCTGTACATGATTGGACACTACTGGGCAAAAAGTCTCCAAGAAACACATTCCTCTTTGTCAGGGACTGGCATATGCTTCCTAAAATCATACAGGATTCACTTTCAAAGCGACTTATTGCTGTTACAGAGCAGGTGTCAGAGCTGTTACTGCACAGACAAAACTCAGTGTTGTCCTGGACACAATTCTATGAGGATGCCCATGTGGTTTGTCATGTGCAAGGAGAGCTAGCCAGAAGACTTTCATTTCCTGAAGCCTGAGCTACGTGCAGAGCCTGAGTGGCATGCAGGGCTGGGGTCAGGTGACTTCCTTCCCAGGGACACGCTGCGGCTGGGATGTGGCACGTCAGGCGCCCAGCGAGATGGGATGCCACAAAGCAGCAGCCTCAGCACGGCTTTGTTTTTAATAAAGTACGTCCCAGGCGGTATTAAGTACCGCGAGGAGATGCTCAGTTAGGAAAAGACAGCGTGTGGTCCTTACCACTGGGCTGGTGCTACTGAATCCTGAAGGGTCACTTATGCCACTGTTTTGCTACTTTATCAGCTTGCTCAGCTTCTTCACTCATCCAGTCATCTTTCTTCCTGACCCTCAGCTAAGTATTTGAAAAATAAGGATCATTACGTTGTTTTTACATTATGAACTTTATTTTACATTGCAATAGTTCTGAGTTTGATAGAAATGTAAATAAAGAGGCTAACTAGATTGGTGAAAAACTGAAGAGCAGTAGCATGATAAGAGAAAAAGAAGGAAGAAGGTGGAGTCAAGAAACAGTTGGCATGGTGGAAAGAGATCTCTACATCTGGCTGCACAAGCAAAACACCCTGCCCAAAACATGCCTTTCTTAGACTATACATATACTTTTATATATATTCAAACTCCTCTGGTTCTATTCACCATTCAGCCTGCAGCAAACTTGCAATGTAGTTGATATCGATGCAGAGGAGCTTTGAACGTACGCAGCCTGCTTAAGTTGAGTGTATGTTCTGCAAACCTAACCACCATGCCAGTGAGCAGCATTCCAAAGCCAGTTTCAGTGGGAGGACACTGATGTAATGGCATGCATGATTCAGGAACCCCCTGCAATGGTTAACTGCCATTTTTATACACTGATGTGACAACTGTAGTGGGGGAAAGGACCATGAGATGACAGAGGTGAGGCTTGAAATTTAAAAAAGGATTGTAGAAAGTTTTGTTTCGTGATAGCACAATACCAGACACAGCGTGTTCTCCCATCTCCACAACAAGCAGCATGTAAGTAATTTTGACCTTCACACCACGAGCTGCTTAATATTTCTAGATGTCTGTGTTTCTTAAACATAGCCACATTGCTGATCGTGATTTCCTATGAACTGTGTGTTATTAGTATTAGTATTGCAGCTAGATTAGATGCACAAGGCTGTTGAAGCTGTTTAAGATAGTGATGGCAAAAGCAAGTAACTCCTACTGTCCTCCTTAGACTAAACAAAAGCTTCACTTAGTTTTGCAAGTTCTCTAGTTTTAAAGACACACATTAAGTGCAGCCCTCAGAAATGTCTTCAAAAGAGAGGTAAATTTAAAGAAATAAATTGCATTTTCCTTTACCATTTTCTGTGTTCACAAATATGAAATTTCCATAATACAAACAGCAGGCGGAAAATAAGCAGTGAAAGAAAATCACCATTAAAGCACTAATTGTGAAGCTGACAAATGTATTTTCATAGTATTGTTTGAGTTCCAAAAATAGCCGTGAAAAAGGAGGTCAGCCTGGAACTGGGGCATTAAAAAAAATCTTGGTTAAAGACAGGAAAGGTCACGACTGTTTGCACAGTGCTCTACTTTCTCCATTTACAAAAAAAATATAGTTAAGGAGAGATGATGATTCAGTGCTGGAGGAAAAAAAGCAATGTGTGTGATTGGTGAGCACACTCACCCCATCTATGAAATCATCTACATGCGTGGCTAGATGAACATCTGCTGCATAAAGTCAGCACTGGTTTCAGTATGCTGCGAAAAAATTTGGCTTTTGCTTATTTTCTGAGGAACGGTACAGGAAGAATGTATGCTATACCCGAGTAGCTAATAATGTAGCATTTAATAATGACACCAGCGAGCAAGCAATGCTAATAAAATTCAGTATCTTTGTTTCAAATGTGTTGTTAATCCAAAATGATTCAGAAATGGATGAACGGGGGTGGGAAAGTAATCAAGCATGCTTGTTTACGCTATTTCCTCTATTCTTTATCAAGAAAACTAAATGCCAGCATGTGATCAGCTCTGACTCCAGCACACAGTGCATTTGCAATGACTGTTTTAATGGACTGCTCGAACTGATGGCAGAATGAGAAAGATCATCCAATAAATTCAGCGTATTCATACAATATAAATCTGGCCTGTATTTATCAGTGATTAAGTATGACAGCAAGTAGTAGCTTATCCAGGAAATTCCATATGCTACGTGGGCCAGATCCTCAGCTGGTATAAACCAGTTTAGCACCAGTGAAGTACTAGCAGTACAGTAGGGACAATCATAGCTGCCAAGTTTGATGCTGCACCATGTGTGATATTCTATGCCAATTATTAAACAAGCTTATTAGGTATTTGCATCTAATTTGCATATAACCAACTTCCTTTTTCAAAGCCTGCACTACTGCTGTGGGGGTGGAAAGCAGCCCTGCTGAACAAAACCCTCAGCTTAACTACTGAGCAGTCACCTGTGAAGGTTTTCATAGCCACTCACCTTTCTGTAGTCCCTTCCCTGTGACCGACAGACCTATGCTGCATCTTCTAGTGACTAAAAATGATGGCAAGGAATTTGTGTCTAAGGGCTGCAACTGAGAGTCCTTGCCTCTCCCATCCTGCTCCCAGCCCCAAAATCCTGTGCTTTATAGCAACCACAAAACATCAATTACATGTGAGCAGGTTTAACTCTACAGATCGAGGTGATATTTATGCTGGTAAACTACAGCCAAAAGATTATAATCAACAATGCTCCCAGGCATGTAATCTTCTAACAGAGTGCTAGTAACCTTCACGAGAGAGGTATCAGGGGTTCTTGGGAACCTTGGTTCCTCTGTCCAAGTGATGGCTGAGATTTGGGAGCCACCACTCTGCAGGCATACCTTATTTCAGTCGTTCTACCCCACCCAGTTCCTAAAAGTCAGCTCTCATCAACACAGCTATCAACAGCAGTAGACTGTCCATGCAAATTCACCTCTCTAATGCCATATTTACCTCACAGGAGTATATGTTAGGATGCTGACATGTACACATTTTTTTCTTTGACGTGGCTTTGGAATGACAGCCTAGGAAGGCGTTGCACAGTCGTCCTGTATTCTACCAGCAGAGGAACTGGTGGAGAAAGTCATGCTATTATCTGCTGGAGAGCAGCCCTCCAAGTGCAACACCCTTTGGAAGTGCAAATGTTGGGTTTCATGTTGGGTTTATTGTTGGGTTCTCTCCTTTCTTTGGGAGTAGATTTTAATTTAGCTGTCAGAAATGCTTTCGGGTTTGGGTAGACTGCAATTCAGGAGAATTCTTTTCAATCTATAGATCTTATCACTTGAGATAAAAGATCATGCACATTAAAATGGAGATTTATAAGCCACTATGCGTCGTCCAACCAGTGCAAGAATAAGGACCTATCCTGCATCGTGAGCTTGGCAGCATGGCAAAGTAGGGGAGAATGAAGCCTGAAATGTTGAGAAATAACTCTGTAATCTGATGGCAAAATAGATGAACAGTTGCTCGTTTCCTGATTTGGAGCAGGATCCATTGATTAGCAAGATCATGAAGTGCCCAGGAACACAAGAGGTTGTCTTTAAAATCCGTAGTTTCTTGGCTTGTGTCTCATTACACTTTCCCCTTACGTCACAGAAAGTATGGGAAGAGCCCTCTGTCAGCAAAAAGTAAGTGACAGAGTACCGCTGCAGAAGAGCTAAGACACACTAGTAAAATATGAAGGTCATATAGGGCCGACAACCCCTCACAGGTTTGATGAGGGACCAGGCTTTGATATACTCCTTGGTGAGCAAGGGCATCACATTCTGACCTAGATGGGAAGCTTGTCTGTGAGGATACCAGAGTGGTGATAACATCCCAGTATGAATAGTTACAGCCAGCATGAACTGAATGTCATACAACACATTCTCTGGAGTAACAAACTAAAATAAGATGAATGCAGCAGAGATTTTCTTCAGCAGGTGCTGAGACTGTCTCCTGCCTCAGTTTCTCTCTTTGGAGCTCTCTAGAAGCATCCCACAAAGCCTAGGTCTCAGGCAGTGTTCCTTCTTGTCATCTCATTTAATCCTTTCTCCTTTGCTGTGTTAATTTTCACTGTGTCCCTTCTTCTGGCTCTTCATACATTTGAAAGGCCAATATCAACACATTTTGGTACTTGCTTGCAAATACATGCCCAAAGTATGCTCAGCGTGGTATTAGCAATTCCATCTCCAGCACTGCCATTAGCTCTCAGTGCAAACATCAAATTGCAATACATAATCTTAACACAAAGCTGTCAACTGGTTACTTCATTATACCTACCGTATAGTATTCCCAGGCCAAGACTATACTAAAAATAGAGTTAAGACAGAGAGCATAGATTAAAAACATAGATAAAATAATCATTATAAGAATATTGCAGTTATCCCACAAACAAATATGAGAAACCCTTAAGATTCAAAGTTCAGTCTATACCAATAGAAATTCACAGTAAGGTCATCGAAACAACCTCAACTGCAACAAGTGGTGACAACCCTCAATAAACAAGCGAGGCAGCCTTAAAACACCACCAGCTGCAGTAGCATGAAATACTTCTACTGGTTTAAAGTAATTCTTTCTTCCTCATATGTTCTCTTTATAGTGAACCTGTATATGAACTGTAAATACATGTAGTTTTGTTTAGCAGTGTATGTGGTATGGCTTTTTTTCTAAAATAGAGTGGAAAATACAGGAAAAATGGTTGTCATGTTGGACATATAAGCAGCTTTGAACAAAAATTGTATGTCTTAATGCCAAAGTTTAGTCTTAGTTATGATACAAATGAGATCACCTGCTTTTATAATATATGTTTTGTCTTGCATTCACAGAGTTCATGACAATAAAATAACATGCATCCTTAGCATGTAATTACATGTTTGACTGCCTACAGTGGAAATAGTGTGCCCTTTAAAAACAGTTACTGGCATATAACTAATTAATGAAATTATTCAGGGTTATTGCCCACATACCAGCAATATTCGTTAGAGAACAGTTTACATTCAGGTTTAACCAGTTTGCGGCCCTGCTGCCTTGCCACATTATTTTCCATGATAATGCTTTTATCTGATTCAAGAAAACCACATTTTAAGGAAAAAAAAAGCTATGGTACAAAATAAGGCTGGAAATAAATAACACTGAGGGCAAAATCCAATCTTGGTGCCATGAAGCTGTGTGCAGTACAAGGGAAGAGCCTGTAGCCCATCAGGCTGCAGACAGAAAGGGTGAGAGCAGCTGCCTGGGGAGGAGGGGGCTAGGGGGGCACACATGCTTGGCAACAGCTTTGAGAAGTTGCATATGATCTCCCTTCTGGGTCCTGTTGGGAAAGGAAACATCAGCTGAAAGGAACCAGGAGCTTCCCCCATAACCTGGCACTCAAGGGAGTCCTTGGCTGGAAAAGGACTCCGTTTCTGTGTGTATTCTGCCATTTCTCTCTCTTTCCAAGTTCAGACTGGCCATTTGTTATCCCTTAGCACCCAAGCCCCAGCAATGTGAGCTAAGGTTATGCCGTGGGCCCTAGAACTGAATTTCCTTTGTGTCAGTTTAAGCAAATTCCTTTTAATCCCTTAATGTAATTTAAACATATAGTTGTGGGCCACTTGGGTGTAAACAGGCAGGTACAGCACCAGAAGTGTTCGCAGAACTGCCTTTGCTTACACCAAAGGCTGAATCTAGTCCAGTATTTTTGCACAGAAAGGCAATGTGTAATGTTACTGCAACACATTTTCTCTGGCACTGTCTCACTGCTGTTGGCACAGACACAACTCTTTGATATCGAGTAGGTGAGTGATTTTTCTTGCCAGCTTTCTATCTCTAACTTTGACTCCCAGTAATATTTACTAGCTGCCATCAGTATGGCAGCTTTTAAGTTTCTTTTCAGTCATAGGCCAGCCGTTAAAACAAAGATAGAGGTGGTGCCTGTCCTGACAAGTCATGATATTCTGTGGTGATGCACTTCTGCGTCATCTCACTATGACAGTATGTGCCATGAGGAAGAAAAGAAAGGGGGATCAGGCTTACGTCTGTATTTAGCAGAAAGCACAAACACACATTTCTGTCTTCATTCCTGTGAACAAAATCCATCCACAGATCTCCGGAAAAGGACAGACTACAAAAACAGTCAATAAAATTAGTTGGGGAAGGCTGGGTTTTGGGGTGGAAAAGGAAAAAGTTGAACAGTCATGAAATAGAGAGTTTTACCTCCTACATCTTAAATATTTTAAGACATTAAAGGAGGATAGTTTCATACCGACAACTACCCATAAGCCACACGAACCAAATTGTACTTTAACTGCAGCTTGTCAGCTGCGAGGTATTTTCTATCAAAACATCAACAAATGTGATTCAGCGTGTAGGGCTGACTGTACAAATCCTACGTAATTTATTGCCTCCCTTCTCTATGCTGACGTATTAGACTACTGATTTACAATAGAGTACTGTAAATACAATGCCTCCTTGAGTGCCTAATAGTAGAAATAATATTGCAACAGTACTAGAAATGATATTCTAATCAAAACATAGGAGCTGAATTAGAAAGATGCAGTGTTTCCCACCTATGGGGAAGAGTGTGCCTGACCAACAGGAGGGGGTTGGTGCAGGAGAAACAGGGAGGATATTTGGCTCCACACGTACACGTGCTTTGCTTGATGTGCAGTTTCACACCACAGCCAGCTGAATGCAACTGGGAGATTTGTTCAAAGGAGCCCCTGCTCCTTGTCCTCCCTCCCCAATTTGTTCGCTTGCTCCTGCTCATATCTCATCTCGCTCTCAGGAGTTGCAGGGCTGGCCAGTGAGCAGCTTGGACAGATGGTGGATTAGCCCCTGCATTGGTTCAGTGAACTGATCCAATGCACCCTCTGGCAGAAAGATCACTGGATCTGATGTACTTCTTACACCTGCATGTGTGCCAGAGCTGCAGCCGTCTCTGACTCCTCCTCAGGGACCTGACAGATGAAGTGCCTTGCAATCCTATTCCACCCCAGGCAGCCGCACAGCTCAGCTGGCTCCTTACAAAGTACTTTGAAGATACGTGGAGCAATAGAAATACTACTAAGTGTCATGAGTATGAAATGTAACTTTCACCTTGTCAGAAGTGGCACAAAGGGACCTAGGCTTACCCACCAGTTCAATGCCAAAGGAGGACAGTGCTGAGCCCAGGCTGAAAGGCAGTGGCGGGGCATGCTGCAGAACCATGTGACAGCTGCAGTCACGCCGACCCTCAACTAAAGCCGAAGAGCTGACTTGCATCTGTGGGGTTGACAATCAAGCAGCTATTCCCAGCTCCTACTAAATTAAGTTAAACAAAGACAGATAATTTTGTAAGTTAAAGTGACGGTGTTGACGTTGCACCCAGTGCGGCTTTTCTTTGAATGCTGCCCGTCAGCCTGCCCTACTTTCTGAAGGTTGTGGGGATGCTGTAATGAAAGGGATGCAAATATTTCATAATACTAGCACATCTTCATAAAGGCACTATTTCTGAAAATTGCCAATCTTCACTCGGGGCTTGCTATTGCAAGAAGCACTCGGGGCTTGCAGCCCGAGCAACGCCGCTGCTGCTTCTGCTCCTTTGCACGACTTGTTTGTCCTGTATCCTCCATGTCCAGAACGTTCTTCGCAGGTCAGATTGTAATCTCGGGTGAATTGTAAGCAGCACCGTGTACCTGGAAATGTCTGTGGAGATATATGATTATGCATGCTGTGTGCCCCAGATTAGAGCTTGGCCCGGCACCAGGAGTTAGGAAACCAGACCCTACCCAGGAATTAAGAAACTTGCTTACATTTGTTGTGTACTATTTTAAACATAAGAACAAAGAGGAAAACACTCTGCACTGGTCCTTGCTGATGTGGAAAGTCAGACTAAGACACCTATTTATGTTTCACAATGTTGAGGAATATCTATTACTTCAGGACGACAGTCGCACTGAGCCTGTTGTGCAATAGGGATTTACAAGAACTTCTGCAAACTTACCCTCTTAGGTACTAAATGAACTTAAGCCTCCCCATGTTTACTACACAAAGTTCATTTTCGCACTAAAATAGTTCGTGGCACTGTTTGTCCCATACTTGCTTCACACCCTTCAGCAAGTGGCACGCCACACGGGGCTGGAGGCTGATCCCTGCTGACATAAAGAGGACGGTCTTTGAGCCAAGAGCCGGGTCTCTTTCCGCGGGATTTTTCCACAGGTTTGTTTTTTTTTTTCTTCTTTTCCAAACAGAACAGAATAAAGCCAATAAAGCCTCAGAGTTTCCAGGAATACTGTTTAAATGGGGCAAACACTTTGAAACATCCCCTCTCTCATATATCAGAGGCTCAGGGGTTGTCTGGGGGTGGCGTCTGGTGGTCCCAGGTCACTCAGAGGCAGCCGATGGGGTCCAGGGAGGTGGCCTGGGACTGGGAGGCTCTCAGTGCAGTTGCCGCAGCCTGGTGGGGCCACTGTTTCCGAATCATAGAAAGCAGCTGCCAGCCCCAGTGCGGGCACCTCGCCAAGGTGTCTTAAAAAGGTAGATGGTGTGAAGCCCAGCCTGCTGGACAGACTTTCCCAGGATGCAAACAGCAATCAGGGCCTACACTCGGATCAGCAGTGAGCGCAAGCCAGATGCCCAACTTTGAAAGGTTTCTGGGCAAAGCAACATCAAGCCCTTGTAAAACTAGGTGCCGAAGTTGGGCTCTTACAGCAACAATTAGTTGCTCACATAAGTGACCCGATTTTTTATATGCGCTGAACATCCGACAGTTCCCATGGACTCCAATTAGGGCTGCTGGCTGCTCAGCAGTTTTGGAAATCAGACCATTTCTATGGATGCCTAAATATGGGCTTGGGGACGCTGGCTCTAGCCACTCCAACTTACAATTTCTAGTTATGCTGTTTCTGCAGCAGAGACAACCCCAAATTAAAGTGATCAGAGTTAGAAGTCATCTTAGAAAAGGAACCTGACTGCACTTTGAAAATGTCTGCTGACATTATCAATAAATTAAATAGAAATTCCTGTATTATTTATTGACAATTGTTTATAAGATAAAAGAAAAGTGCACACGTACTTCATCCTTTGATATTTGCTGTTCTGCTTGCACTTGGAGAGAAGATGCAGAACACCAGAAGCTGATTTTGAAAAACTGTCCATTTAGTATACATTCCAGTTGCTCATCACAAAACACAATGTACTTTACCATGGGGAAAGACTTGGACTTCCTTTCATAACAAAGAAAAGAGAACAGTGATAAATAAAAGGACTGGCAGGCAGTGGTCAGTGTTGAAACTTGTTCTCAGGTTGTTCTGCAAGACTTCCTTCCCTCAGCCCCGTCCTCCTTGCCCTCCACATGAAGAAATGCTCAGGGTGACAGGGAGCAACAAGCTTCAGAATCATTCTGGCAGTTACAAATAATTTTGCATTCCCCTTCAAACTTCCTCTGATCTGAAGGAAGCTCTTGTTTGCCATAAATAAAATAAATCAACATTTAATAGTCATCTAATAGTCACGTTAGCCAGGAGTGAAAGTGTACAGTGCAGTTTGCTCAGCTTCCTCATAGCACTGCTGTGCATTTGACAATCTCTGAAGTTTATTAAGAGATACTCATACCTTTGTTCCTTTAGCAAACCTTTTCTAAACACCTCTTCACTTCCCAGCCACTCTGCCAGCTCTCTCACCACTGTCTGTTTGATGTGCCTCCATGCTACACTGGAAACGTGAAAAAGGGGCTGTGAGCCAATGCAGATTGTCTGAACAGTGACAGAAAAGTGCTCTTGCTAGAGTTACTTGGCTTAAGCTTCTGTATTTGGGCCCCCAAAACAGGCATGCTTGGCAGGTTTGATGTTAAATGAATTACTAATACTGGCTTTCAGCAAATTTCTTGTAAGGCTTTTACACTGATTTATTTTCCTGGCAAGATTTTTCTAAGTTCTGAAAACATGTTTAGATATTATCACTAACTTATGTAACACTTACAGAGACCATGGCAAGTAGCATGGAAAGGGAGCTAATTTTCATTTGTATAGTTGATAAAATCACGTAACTATATGTTTGCCCATGGCATGTTTGCATGCTGATTCCTGTCCCCATAATTTTAATGTAATTATGTAGAATCTTCATCATGACTCACATAGGAAACTTCAAAGACAATGAAGTTCATTCATTTGTGTGCTATGTATTTCCCAAATTTAAACAGGAAAGTTATCATCACAGCATCCCCCAAGGGGAGCCCAAGTGATAACAGTTGCCTTCCCTTTCCTTGTAAGTACTGCTTAGAGTATTAAGTAACTTTCTCATGGACATTCCAGAGAGGGCAATGTATAACCTACACATTTACAGAAGGCAAAGAAATCCCTGCTCACCTCCTTTAATGGATCTCCATTGAATAAAGGCAATTCATTCTTAAGCATATTTACTCTGAGGTGACAGGGGCATTTCATAGCCTGTAACAGCAGTTTCATACAACTATCTATTTGATCAGGAGAGCTTTCCCTGCGGTACTGGAGATAATACTGCTTGTAATACTATTTCTCTCTGTTTTCATTCCCCCTAAATGTCTGAACACCGATTCCCCATCTTTTGGCGGGTGTTTCTTCTAAATAAATAGAAGAAGGAATAGTACTCTGGGGTTGGCTGGCATAAAGCTATGTTCTTTGAGAAAAACTCTTGTTGTTCAGGTTTTCGATCCTCTGGATGAAGGGGCCTGGGCATACTGCAGAAGAATTAGCCATAAGGGCTGACCAGGAGCTCCATTGCAAGGGGTTCAAAGGAAACTCTGGCTGTATACTCTGGAAAAAGGAAAGATTTTTCTGCAGTGTTGAGTGGCTCTTACTATTTAGAATAGGAGAATTTCTGTATTTTTTTCTTTTCGCCCCTGTCCCATCAGTGCACTGAAAAGTTACACTTAGAATTTGATTTATTGTTCTTTATTACAGATGGGAAGGAGAGTTTTTATTTTTTAATCAGAAAAAAAGGGAGAAAGCCCACTTTCACAAGATATCAAGAAATCAGGTTGTAGATCCAGAAGATCCCAGCAGTGCTACATGTATGCCTATAACTCATCAGTGATGTGATGTTCTCAGACAGGTGGCAAACTTTAGAGACTGAGCTGCTGAGACCTGAATTTAAAAGGCACCTTCACTCCCTGAACTACCTTCACCTCTTTCTCATCTGTCTCTGCCTTCACGCTGAATCCCGCTGCAGTTCTGTTGGTTCAAAGGAGGCTACAGCTCGTGCAAATTTCTAGCAAGTGGCTAATAGAGAGGCGTTGGGTGTAAGTATGTGCTATGCTTGTGTACAAGAAAGATCTTATCTCAGCTTTGATTGGAGGCCTTGAAAACACATTAGTGGCAACTCCTGCACAGATCAATGAACTTAATGTTAATAAACATATTAATTAAATATAATTCCAGTTAATGACTGTTTAGAAATAACAAGGTCAACCAAACTCCTCCCAATAAAATCTTCCTGTCAAACATTTGGCATATATTTTCTCTGTAGTTTATACATGTATTACCCACAGAAAACACACCTTAATACTGTTCTTCTAAAAGAAGACAAAGTTAAGCACTCAGGATTTAGGAAATCCCAGCATTAAGGCTCCCTGTGCAACCTTAATTCAACCTCTGATGTACATATGTATCGTCATCATGAATGGTGACACAGTCACATGGAGGTTTCTTCTCACAAGACTTCTGCCTCATTCAATTACTTAGGAAGGACAGTGCCCTATAGGTGTTCAATATTTTATTCTTTCTTGTTCAATATGCTCTTGTCTAATGTGTTATTCATCGAACACTATTCAAGCCTGCTCTGAAAAAAAGAATATAAAATTTCCTCAAGGGCTTTTCTGTAGTGCTTACCATAATAGCACTGGAGTGATACACAAATGTTAATGAATCATTTCACAGATTGAAGAGAGGCAGAGATATTCGAAGTTGGTAAGCAATTTCAAATGTCTGCAACCTGTTTCTTATGATTATTTAGCATTGTATTTTCAAAGCTCAGCTTCCACTAACTACAGCTGCAGCTGTGAGCATTCAGCATTTCTGCAACATGGTCCTACAGCCTCAAGTCAGAAAACTGGGAAATACAGGGAAATAAAATAGTGGCCAGGCCTGGGAAGTCACCTGGAAGTTGCCTAGTTAGGGCTCCCTCCTGGAAAAAGCCGGGTTTCCAAAACTGGTCTGAACCAGCCCTAAATTGAATCTCTCATCACAGAGATTCCAGTCTGGGCTTGATAAAATTTTGTCAGAACTGGAATGCGTACATGAGTGTCTTGATTTTGATAGACTGGCATCTTATGACAAAAACATCATGTAGAAAAATTCCCAAACAGCTTCAGTGGCAGCAAAGACACACCAGAAAACCAAATTAAGGTTGCCCGAGCAACATTCACTTTTTGGTATTTCTTAGCTTTCTGAGTGCTTTAGAGTACATCCTTATTAATAATCTTTTACCAATGTGTGTGTGTGTGCAACCTAGTTCCATATCAGTGAATGCAGACATGTTCGTATTTACATTTGCGCATAGACATAGATGTGCTTGGACGCAGTTCTACGTGGACTATCGGTATTCTTATTTTCATTTGCGTGTGATGATTAAGCAATATAGAAATAGTATATAAAATAGCAGCCTTCCAGCACCTGAAGAGGGCCTACAGGAAAGTGGGTGAGGGACTTTTTACAAGGGCATGTAGTGATAGGACGAGGGATAATGGTTTTAAACTGAAAGAGGGTAGATTTAGGTTAGATATTAGGAATAAATTCTTTACTGTGAGGGTGGTGGGACACTGGAACAGGTTGCCCAGAGAAGCTGTGGATGCACCCTCCCTGGAAGTGTTCAAGGACAGATTGGATGGGGCTTTGAGCAATCTGGTCTGGTGGAAAGGTGTCCCTGCCCATGGCAGGGGGGTTGGAACTAGATGATCTTTAAGGTCCCTTCCAACTCAAACCATTCTACGATTCTATGAAACAAGCAGATAATCTGCTACTTCTGACATTTTTTTTAAACAATGACATGAAACTGCCTTAAGCTTTAACTTACACTGGAGGATCTGGTTGTAGGTGATTTTCACAGCTATAAGCAAGTATATAAAGACAATTTAAAAATCTATTTGATTTCCAAAGTATTTCTGTACTCATTGTTGTTGCTGTATTATTTACACCACTAGACAGGTTTCTAGCTCATTCAGGAAGGATATTATGTGGGGGGGTAGGAGATGGGGAGGACTTTGTAATGGGAATAGGCTATACTTTTACCATAGATGTTATTCAGAAAGAATTTTAATAAACCCACCAATTGTATTACATCAGTGCATCCTCTTAAATCCCATGGAGATTTTCCTAAACAGAGCTAAGCCATTTGCCTCAAACATCTTATCTATTTCTGTCACTACACAAATCCCCTAAATATTTCAGTCACTGCAAGGCCAACTGAAATGGTAAATTACCTCGTATACTAAAGGGAAAACTGTTGAATAGCACTAGGTTTGGATCCTGCTGAAAATGAGGCTGCTGGGATTGAAGGCAACTGCAGGAAAATCAGTATTATAAGCAGTATCGTTGTCATCCAACTATTACCCTGTTGCCTATTGGCAACATTCCTTTATACTTCTCCTTGCTTTTCTTTTGTCTGATGAGACATTCTGCTGTTTTCCTAAGCACATGTTGAAAGAGAACTGACAAAGGATGGCCTCACCTATTATTCTTTGTAATGGAAGTATTTGCAGACAGGTCACCAGAGGCTACTGCAGCTTTTGGAAAAGCTGACGATAATACAATGAAAGCATTTCTGAAACTTAAGGCTGCTGCTACTGTACTTTTACTTCTCTATTTACAGTATCAAATGCTTTTCTTAGTGGCCCTTAGCTAATTCTGGAAGCAGGGACTTTTATTAGATGGATGGTTTAACCTGGGAATAAAGCTAGCAGCACCAGGGGACAAGCCCAAGTGGCTCAGACAAGGTTCAAATTCACTTACAAACTTATTCATAAAATTCTACAATGAAGGACAAATCTGAAGAACAATTAGCTTCTGCCACTACCTGAATTATCTTTCTAACAAAACCACCAGAGCGTTAGCTGTGATCCCAGGAACTGACAATTCATAATGATGACATCAGCCTACAAAGGGAAAGCAGAAAGAAATGCATAGAAAGGATTATTATCCTCCCTTATTCTCTAGGATTATTATTTGTGGTTTGCGGTACCATTGCGCTTGTGACAGACATTCAGTTGTAAGCTTCGCCACTGGCTTTTTTTTAAGGTGCCTTTATCGGGAAAAGAAATAAGGATTCTATTTTGAGCAAAAACCCTGAGTTTTGTGGCTTTTCCTTTATAGGTGATTCTGAAGTTTAAGGTCAAGTTGGGGAGCAAATGACATGTTTACTAATGGAGAGCAGACTCCAGAACAGATACCTGTAATTCTCATGTACTTTTAAAGCACCTACAGTTGCATATTATTGACTACAGAAGAGACAATTCAGCCATAAAAGGCTAATTGATCTTTCCAAATTTGACCTTATCTACACTCATAAACAACTTACTGGCAACATCAGTGTAAAATGGGCTCTGCTTTCAAATCATGTAGAACACATTCAGGAAAAGGCTAGGCATATGCCTTGCTGTATGCCAGCAGATACACATCATTAATGCAACCCCATCCCAAGGCCTTGGAGGAGGTCTCAGTGCTCTGGACTCTTCAGAAATCAAAACTGCCTTGATCCCACACTAGTTCTGGCATGGATATCTCTTGCCCCAACCACCTTTGGGACAACTCCAAGTCACAGCGGCACCTCTATCACATTAAACACCTCCTGCTCTGCTTCTCATTTCTCTACACTGCCCCTTGCCCCACCAGCGCTAGCTCCTGCACTGCCCTGCTCCTCAATAACGCGGGGAATTTGGGGTCTTCCCCTCAGGCCAGGGCAGCATTTCCTCCTGACCCAAACAGCCCCGCACTTGACTTGCTGCAATGCCCCTCCTCGAGACAAATGCATGCCTCAGGGTTGTTGTGCTCGCTGTTCTTATAACAAAATTGCTCACTGTTTGCCAGGGACTGGCCTCGAGAACTTGGAGTGTTGCCATCCTGCTGTCAAACACCCCCCACTGCCACCCCTGTCTTTGTTTTCATTGATGTCTAGTACTTTAATGCATTAAGTCTTCCCAGATATGGTTGGCTGTCAAGTGGGATGACGATGTGGCAGTGCTGTCACAGAGGAAAATTAACAGCATATTTCTATTTTTGGCAAAACCCAGTTGCTCATGTGGGACTGGAATCTCATTGAGTTGAGACTTGTACTGCTTGCACCTTAAGAGCAAGCAGCATGGACAAGATGCCTGGTTGAACACACGTGTCTGCTTTGCATCTAGATTTTAAGGTACAGCTATGGCTGCACTAGTAGAAATGCATATTTTCCTGTGAACTGACTATGGTGCGTGGATTCAGAAAATTCCCTGCTGAGCTTTTTAAAGATGCTGTCATATTTACATGCCTCCAAGAAGGAAGTTCAAAAAATTAAAAATAGTTCTCTCTCATACAGTGATTACATGATAATACCAGGGGTTTTTTTCCTGTTCTGAATCAAAACTTGTGCTAAGGGGGAAGGGGAAGGGAACCTTCTTCTCTCTTTTTTTTGGAACTCTGTTGAACACTGACACCAAAATGTAGTTATATGGGTCGGGCACATGTTTTTCCTGAAAGAGGTCAGAGGGGTGAAATCCCAATATCCTCTGCCTTTCCCTGTGGAAAGAGGCCACAGCATATTTCTGCTGAGCAGCACTCTGAATATTTATACTTTTCTTGGGAAATTTTGTTCTTTTTCTTCTTTAAACAATTCATGACGTTTTCTGGAAAACAAGGGCAGCAGTATGCTCAGAGCAAATTAAGAAGCCAGAGATTCACACACACCCCTGGATAAAAGTTTTCCGATTGACGATTTTGAACCAAAGTCAAAGAGGCAGGTCTAACCCCAAGTTTGGTTTTGTTTGGTTTATAATTGTTGGGAAAGCAGTGGCAGCCTCTCCTCAAGTAGGTAGCACCTGGGTAAAAGATGAGGATGAGGAAAGAATGTAATTTCCATATAAGCTGTGTGCACCTGTATGCATGCACGCACACACTGTGTTTTACAGACATGGGGCTTCAGGTCCATCATCCCAGGTACAGCACCCAAGGACTGCTCCTGATCAGTGCAGGTCGAGAGAAAGAAAGAGGCAGGTTTGGTGTTGCAATGAGCTCACACTCTCCCAGCAGGCAAGGGTTGCCTGGTGACTTCCGTTCTTCTGGCATGAGAGGACTCTGCAGCCTTCCTGCGTGGGGCTCTTTCTCAATGCTGTAGCTGAGCCACAAGCCTGGAAAGCATTGTTGGAACTACTAGAAAAGGCAAGAGTGTTGTTGCCAGATACTGCTCAAAGCCACTTCAATCCACTATAGAAAACTTTGGTGTTTATTTGAAAGAAAAAGCACACTGTACCTGTATGTGCAGAGCTAATTTAAGTCAGCAATAAAAGAAGGATTAGCTGATCTGTGAAGTATTTACTGAACTCCTCCAGCTACAGTACAGTTTCCTTGAAATTAATATCTTAATTGCATCCACAGTTTCTTTGGGCACAAAATGAGAATGCAAGACTGTCGTATCCCCTGGTGTGCAGGCTGCCATCAGCTCTGAGTCAGTGCCTTCCTTCTCTTCATCTACCCCTTGTAGTACAGAACAGTTATTAGATATGGGAGAAATGGAGAAAGGTGTGATTAATACTTGAAACTGTTCACTAGTTTCCATCCTCTTGGCAGAGGCTGTAACAGCAACGATTGGATCAGTGCCAGCCTTCCTATATCGTGGTCTGCACAATCAACATCCCCAAAGGTTTGGTGCAATCTACAAAAATCCTGGAAGGCTGCATTTGGACCATAGATTTCTAATGTTGCCAGTTTCTGATGTAGCCTTTGGCTAATTTGTTTTAAAACGAAAGCATTCGGTTTTGGTTTTATTTTCAACAGGATCATTAAGAGTTAATACAACTGTTCTCTGAGTACGGGCTGTGCAAACACTAGAACCAAACTCAACATGAATAGTTTTCATTCTAGTGCCACCTTCTAGTCAAAGATTTCAAACCACTTGCAAAGCACTAACGAAATAGCCAAGACTCACAACACTCCTTTGATCTCCACAGGATTCACTTTTACTTTTTCTCATGCTTTGTTTCCTCATGAAGAAGATGAGACACCACAGTTATAATTTACCCAGATTTTGCAGCCCAGGACAGTGGAATGTTGTCTGTGAAAAAACATTGCCTAAAATAGCAATAGAGCCCTATGTTCCAGATACCATAACTCACACTCACTTGTCCATGAATTAATTTTAACTTATTCTTGATAATTATCACTTGCACACAGGTTCTAAACTACAGATCTATAGAACTAGGTATTACTCCATCTCAGTTTATCCATGCTGAGTTCCTCTCTGCTTCAGACTAAAGTCCATACTGTTATTTTTAGACACCAAGCAACAACATGTTTCAAGTATTCTATCACCACTGAGAAGTCATTAAAAATGGCTTTTCAACTATTTGGTTAGTGACTGATGAATGTAAAAAAAAAAAAAAAAGGCAGAGCAAAACTGTCCAGCAACATCAAAAAATAATGAAAGCAAGTCTCTCATCCAATTCACAGAGAGAGATTTCTTTGGAAAAATAATAAAGCAGACTGACAGTTTACAAAGAAACTATTGCAGTTAAGAATTCTAAAATATAACAACAACAAATCAGCACAAGGACTGAGTCAGCTGATATTGAAGCCATCAGACTAAACTTGCACATTGCACAAAGATTATATTTTTTCCACCAAGAGAAATACCTCTGTGCATCACTCTTGATAGGGAAAATCCCTCCCAAGTTAGATGTAGCAGCTTAGACAGGAGACAGAAATTCTGCATCAGGAAATTAGCTAGGTAATTAAGTATTTGTCAACAGGAAAAAAAGCTACAGGCACAGATGGATTCCCAACTGAGATTTTTAAGCTTTTGGAAGTAATATCTTCTCCTAAGCTGTTCAGAATCTTTAATGGTGTTTTTAAGTCAAGGACAGTTAAAAACTGAATGAATCTGGTTGAAATATTGTCACCTTTAATGAAGACAAATCAGTAAGTCTGTTGCCATTTGCTGTGCCATTTCAATATCAAAAATACCTTCAAATAATTTGGCAAAAGGATTGGAAAACCGCATAAAGCTCTCGATTAGCAGAGATCAGGTTGGTTTCAGTACTGGCAGGTGGATAACATCTGGCAGCTTGTGGATTGAGTCAGTAAAGGAACGAAAGTGACATCATTAAATGCCATAAAAGTTTTTGTTACAGTCAATGGGGATAATTATTATAAGCATGACAGATAATGGAGGAGGAGCAGATCTGAACGGCTAGAGCAGTGAGATCATGCCAAACATTTTGCATGAAGGAAGAATTTGTACACTTTGGAAAGAATGTGTAGGCAACAGTGACCTCTCCCTACCACCTCTGCTTTTCAACCTATTAGGAAAGGACAAGTATAGCAGATCCAGATAGTGATAAATAAGGGAACAGCAATAATTAGCTAAGCCAGAGGAATGGCTAACTGCACCAATGCAGGAATAACAGGTAAGTTAAATTAAAGTTTTGAAAAATCTGCTGACAGTTATTTACTGGTAGCTGACAGAAAGGTTAACACTGAAGAATAAGCAAGGTGCCTTTTTTAGAGTACTAGCAAAGGACATGAGTATGTCCATAACCCTAACACCTGACATGGTTAAACTGCTCCAAATTGTTTTAGGCTGATGTTATCCAAGATACAAAACCGCACCAGTGACTAACTCAGTGACTGTCATCGGTCAAGTGCATCTTGGCTGGATGCAGCCAGTATTGTCTCCATGATGTATCTTTTGTCTGTTCATATTCCCAAATATTTTTAAGAGACAAAGATAATTTTTAGAGGTGCAGAACTGGTGAAAGAAAATACCAAACATTTGCTAAGATACCAAGGACTCTTTGATTACCTTACTTTAACAAGCAAGTTAAAGGGGATTTTCAAGATGTCCCCAGCATCTGTCAGAGGGAGCCAGATGGCAATAATGCTGAGATACCAACTTCTACTTACCCCAGACACATCACTGAAGGTGACATGAGTGATACAGTTCACCGCTAAGATTACACAACACATACCATTATAGAGACCCCAACTTCAGTTCTGAATTCCTGCCAGGTCAGATACAGATAGTGCACCTCTGCTATTCTGGTACAGAAAGTCCTAAAATATTTCATGTAGAATAGACAGTATTAACTGGCATTTTCAGAGGAGCCCAATGGAGTTAAGTGTCTGGATCCCATGAACTTTTCTGCCTAACTCCAATAAGCTCTAAAAATTCCAGCAATTTGTACAAAGAAATGAAAATGACTTTGTTTTCCCAGCATTTCATTTAAAATTATATTGCGTTTCAAACCCTTCAGTTGAAATTCCCCTCAAAGTTTAAGAATTTTAGTCATTCGTTCAGCATTTAATTTTCAACAAGATTTAATATTAAAACACAAATATTATATTAGCTGTAGTTCAGTCCTTTCCTAAAGAAAAGTATCAGCATGAATATAATGAGGATATCCAGGGATTTTTATCAAAAACAAGGAAAGAAAAGTCTTAGAGTAAAATCTTTTACCTTGTTTTTTTGGTTGTGGTTTGGGGGTTTTTGTTTTTTTTTTAAAGAAAATGAGGGATCAAGATGTATGAGACAAACACAGAAGGACTGTAATCCAAAATCTTTCTTTTTACTTTGACCACAGGGTCCAACAACCCCTTCAAAAACTCCCAGTTCCCAAATGATACTAAGTCTTCTTTTTCTATGTAAGCAGGAAAAAGCAAGCCTGCAAAGCACAAGAGAATTAACCAAAGGGAGGAAAGTCATTGGACTTTGAGATATTGCAAAAGCATTTATACAAATTTAATTTGAAAAAGTTGTTATTTCAAAACTCCAAGTAAAGGTAGAATTTGCAGACCACATACAGAGGCAAAGAGGTGATAATTAATTCTGTGGAAGGTCCAAGGGCATAATTTAAAAACACAGCAGTGAACTTAATAAGCCTGATACAGAAGACAAAAGTTAATTATATGATTAAGCAGGGGAAAGGCTTCAGATAAGGAAATTCCCATTGTGTCTTGGTCTGCTAAATTGAAGGAGGGTGTCTTTTTCTTCAAGATTTTTTCCTAGCAGTAAAAGAAGATCATTAAAAGTTATTAATTCAGAAGTACCACAACAATTTCTTCTTTCAAGATAATTTAGAGATGTATCACTGGCTACTGGAGAGAGTGTGGGCTGAAAGGTAACTTCATGCAGATACAGTAGACTCAACCAGAACATACAGGCATTAATTGGATGTTTAAAGTTATGTAATATGGATAAAAGGTGAAATTACTTCTTCCTGCATTAGTACTGTAACAAGACTCATGAGTATACACCATAAAAAGAAATGCCTTTAGCACCAAAATGTGAGTAATAAGCCTAATTTTATTAATTCTGGCCAGTTATTTTGCATGTTTAAAACCTGGATATATACATGGCAACTTCAAGGCTTTCTTCTATAGAGGAAAAAAGATTAGAGCCATACAGACTTCCTCCAATATTTTGATGAGACTCTAGCAGGTGGAGTTTTGTTGTGGGCATATGGAATTAGTTTGCATTAACAGAAGAAATATGTTCAGTATGCCCAGAAGCTACTTACCCTGCCACTGGAAGAGCACTGCACATAAACACATGGAATATCATGATGACATCCACACTACCCAAATCTCTAAGCTAGTATTAAGACATAGATTGAGCTGACTCAAGAAGAGTAGAGCAAAGATAGCAAACCAGCACTATGTTTGAGTATCCTAAACTAGACTGAAAATAGGCTGCTAACAAGATATCAACCACCCAAGCAAAATCTTAGGATTCGACACGTTACAAAAAATAATTTTTTTGTAATGGCACAAGCAGTAATATTTCATTCTTTTGCTTCTGTCTTACAATTTTACTAAGGAAAGTTGAATATAAGAAAGATGCAGGAAAAAAAAAAGAGGTCAGATGCTGAACAGACATCCATTTAAAAAATCCATTGGTCTTATAAGACAGTTACTGCTTTTTCATCTGTGATACACAGCTTTGTCTTCCAAATAAGATTATTTGTATTTGTTTCATTTCTGCCTGCCAATTTAGTGTGCACTCAAAGAATTCCAGCACATTCATCAGGCATAATGTTTATTTCAGACATCTCTACAGCTTGTACTTTCTCCACTGAAATATTTTTAAGTGCTCATAACCCTGGTCTTATTCAATGTTTTCACCCTCTTCAGCTCAAAAAATATTTAAAAATGTGGTAAGAGACAACAAGAAAAGCAGAAGCAGATCAGAAGGAATTGTCCTGACAAAGTCATTCTGTCATCCATACAGCCTAGAATATTACCAGGGGAAGTACCAGGGGAAGTTCAGAAATGGAGTAAACTGCTAGTAAATGTCCCTGTGGTTCACAGATCAAGATTTTCATTTAACTTTTGATTAAACCAGGATTCACAAGCCCCCTTTTGCACAAATCACACTTGAGAGTGATGTACAAGGTTCTTTTTACAGCCTTTTCTCATTTGTAGGCTCCATTAGGAAGAGTGGATTGGAAAGACAGGAGCGTAACAGGCACGGCTGAAAACAGGCAGCAAACGCTTCAGCCGTGCAGGTTTGCTGCCTGTGTGCCAGAAATGCTCATGGCCAGTCATAAACTTTACAGACCGCAATACAAACCACACCAGCTACTCTTTAAAACTTTTAAATAAGCACTGTGATGCTTTGTCACTGTAGCCCTTGGAGCATAAGAAGAGGCCCTGGAATTATTCACTAAGCACCCTTATTATCCTAATTCAACCCTCTCCTTAAGCTTCCCCTTTTTCCGTGTTAACACTGCTCAGCTTGTAACGATAAATACTTGGTATCATGCTGCTTGGTGCTACCTTGCACATCCCTGAGCCTTAGCCCCAGTCCATTGCACACACCTGCAGGCTCCAGCTGCTTTTGGGATTTCAGGTTTGATTTCATCAGGTGATTCCCAATGGTTAGGATGACTCCTTCGGCTTGTGACTGACTCCACAGACTGAGGCTATTTGGCCTATCTTATTTTCTCTGGCTTGCTACCAGTTTTTCTAAGAAGCTCCAACAAATGTAGGCACATTTGATAGTGGTCTTGTCTTATCAAGAAAGCTAGCACACAAAGTTGTTTTTCTTCAGCTGATAAATACTGCCTACAGATTAGCAAATGACTTGACAAAGACAGTCCTCTCCTCTCCTCTCCTCTCCTCTCCTCTCCTCTCCTCTCCTCTCCTCTCCTCTCCTCTCCTCTCCTCATTCCATCCTGGTGGGCACTGCCTTCTTGCTTGCCATACGATGTCCAGCAGAAACACACGAAACAATGTTTTAATATTCCAAGGGTAAGTTGCTTCTCCTGTCTTTAACAGCACTGCCTGACAAATAAGTCTCTAAATAGCAAAAAACAAGCTGTTTACCCTGGAGGGATCAGAAGGCCAAGCAGATCTATTCTCTAGGATTCTTGTTTCGTCTTCCCAAGAAGCTGAAATCAGTTTTGATAATGGGCACAGGCAGCAGGGGATCTGTTTTTTCCCAGGCCAGAAACATCCCAAGGATCTGATTCATGGAGAGGTGTTTCCAGCAAGGTGATTTGAGCTCTGCAGTTTCTCTCCACGATCCTAAGTGCCAGAAGGACCTTGGCTCACATGCGGGAGATCAACACAGCTTTCCTCCCCTTTCCAGAACAGGAAGGAAGCTGACAGCCACGGCACCCTGCAAAGACTGTCCTCTCCCATCTCCAACTCCTAAACTTGAATGGCAGCTGAGCAGGGAGGAGATACGTGTCCAAATGGAGGAAGAAGTCCCCACACCCTGCAGTCCGCATTTGGGTTCTTTACTAAAAAGAAAGCCTCACACAAAAAAGATGGAGATGTATCCAGAAAAAACAATCAAGAACCCTAAAAGAAAATCTCATTTCACATGACGCCTATTTTTTTCTTCAGCTTCTTTTGTTTCTTTACAGGCTCTTGCACATAAACACCCAACATCTGGGGTGTGAACAAGCTTGGGCCTAAATTTGAGGTACTTATAGAGTGCCTTCACTATCAAGGCTGTAAAGAAATTCAGTGGGAAAACAGACAGTAACTAACCTTGAAGATAAATTCTTCTTAGCCTCTGTGTTATTCACCACCTTTCATATTTGCTTGTAATATCCCAGAATCTATCACTAGTTGTCATAGCTACCAAGGGGGCAGATTTTCAAAGCGTATGCCAACATCCATTTAACAGAAAGATAGAGCAGGTCTTAAACGTGTAGTTCTTTACATGAGGAGTTAATGATGCAGCCAATCTGGGCATCACAAGACACACAAACATTAAAAATATAGTGATTTAAAGAAAATAAGTTATGACAAGGCAATTTTAAAAATGTGCTTACAGTCACTGACCCAACCCAAAGCAAACAAAAGCAATCATTTCACAAAACTGAAGTGTGTGCCACAAGAATGTACTGCTGGCTGGTGTTTTCAAAAGAATTCTATTGTTCAAAGTAGCTGACATTGCCAAAAGATACAATAATTTTATTACATTGGCTTGATGCACAGTAAACTACTCTGTGTACCATAAAATGGAGGAAAAACTGCATGGTTTTGAAAAGAAGCAAAATCTGCAAACTGAAACATCTCAGCTGCATGCCTTGGCCATGAATCAGTCCAAAGGAAATACTAAATATAGAAATAAATTACCCGAATTTTACCAAAGGCCCAACACCTAGCTGTTTGTTTCTACAATTAATTAGATATAGACAGCTATAACAGCAGAATTTTGGAGGTCTGTGCTTAAGGTAATTGCAAAAGGCATGTAAATTTAGACAGCTAGTCAGTGGAGAAAAGGAAGACGTGATTAAGCAACAGGATTAGATAGAAAATTTCTTTATATGTAATGGTAAGGAGCAACTGTGCTTTAATTGTAGCATTGAGAGAATATGTCTTTCAAATGCTAAATTATTCATCGTGTTAGATACGTGAATGATCTTTTCTCAAATCTTCATGTAGGAGGTAAAAATTCTACAGACAATACTTAAGGGAAGATGTTGGTGGAAAATTTATATGAAAAATTTAAGTCTCTCGTCTGCCTAGACTGATAAATAGTAAATATGAAAAGGTGAAAAAAATGAAAAGAAAGGAAAAAAAATCTTAAGGGAGAGCCATGATTTGAGAAGCCTGTTTCTTAGAACAACAAATAGTGAGTCATCATAATAGAGAAAGAATTAGTCATTCTTTGCAGTGCTACAGTACATCCTCTGCATGAGTTATGCAGAAGATATGCAGAATATGGACTAGACTCTAAATCAGGACATAAATGGCTGATTTTTAACAAAGGTTCAGAGAACAATCAACCAAACGCTGAAATCCCGTGCATTATAATGTTCTGTATACTGCAGCATCAAGCCATCAACAGAATACAGACTGGATTCAGGCAGGCAGCTCAGAGATGCGGTTAATTGCAGCGCCTAATCCTGACATCTCACACAGGCAAAGTTACCCTGGATTATACCAAGAGATCTTGCCAGAATGAGGATGACAAGAACAGGATCAGGCATGCCTTGCAGAAACCAGTTGACTAACAGCTGATGTCACCTATCAGGATTACACCCGTTATCTGGCTTCCTGATGGTATTTTTAGAGGCAAGTGGGGCAAGTTTGGGTCAAATCATCAAATCTTTTTTATGTGGGAAGTAGTCCAGATTAAAATATATAAACCAGAATATTTTATTCTACACCAAAATATAATCACACAGGAAGTTATGCAAATATCTTTACTTTGCGAATAAATACTCCAGATTTTTTCTTGAATAACTTAATGTGGAACACTTACCAATGAAAGAAGACATTTTTTTTAAATCCACTTTTAAAGGTGATTAAATTAAACTTGAATGAGACATTCTTATTATTCTCTTGCATAAATGCTGAGATGATATTATATTTTAAATTTACATTTTACTTGAATCCTAGTTAACATTCAATGTAAATAGAAATGGTGTATTTTTACTTTCTAACTTAACATACTTCCAAATATATTTCAATACTGAATTAAAAAAACTACTTCTAATGGAGGATAAGTGTGTTTACATAGAGATACATGGAATAGTTATAAGGCAGTATGTCACCATATTAATATATTTCTTAATTTCCACGTGCGGGCAAGACTTTGGTATCCAGAGACAGACAATGCTACCTACATGAGTTCTGTAAATAAGGGCATTTGTACTCATTTATAATAACAGTATCATAAAAGTATACCAGCAAAACACAGGATCAAACAAAAAACACAACATATTCAAAAGAAGGAATGGGAGAAGCAATTCACTGCTCTGTCAGTGAACAAAAACAGGTTTGTCTGGCTGTGGAACACACGTTACATCTTGCACTGCAGGCATGAGCTCAGTAAAAGATAATTAAAGAATTAGAGAAGAGTTGTGGATCCATAATGGACTAAGGACACCCCAGAGCCCCCAGTCTTCTCACTGTAAGAAAGACGATTGCCTTGTAGGAATGTGTTCAAAGCTTCTTGCCTTACTGCACTTTTACTGCCTCTAAAAGCCCCAGATGATTTCTCCTCATCACTCTCCCTTAACGTGCCAGTGTTTTCTGTTTGTTTCCACTAGAACTAACACAGTCAACAAACTAAAATGCAGCTGACTCAGTCTGACCAGGGGTGCTTTTTCTAAATTACATTTATACTTATGGCATGCTCAGCTTTACGCTGTGCTTGGTATCCATTCTAAAATATTTCAGTTGTTAAAGAAGAGCCAAGTTAGACTAAAGAACAGTTTATCTACATAAAGAAGTGATACCTAGAAATCCTGCCAAGTGAGAAAAAGGTCAGCTATTTAAGCAAGCAATGAAGTTACGAAGTAGCCCCTGCCTCCCCCAAGCCTGTTCAGATCTATCATGTGCTAACGGAAGTTTGAAGAGGAACAAACTAGCATTAGCCGCATCTTGTTTAACCTGGCCATTTCACAGCTGACTTTTTCTGTTTTTTTAATGAGGGCTCTTTGTATGGTGGGCACATTTTATTCTTATTTCATGAGATATTTCTTATTCTAACTTAGTTTTTTCTACAAGCAAAATGGTTTGAATCTAAGAGAGGTGAAGTGCCCTTTCTTTAAAAAAATGTGTTTACTTGAATAAATTTATAATCATACAAATTTTAAGAAGAGTTACAGCTAGATCTGCTGGAGAACTGCCATTCCTACATCAGGAACATTTAGGCAGAACACCCGAGACACTGCTGTTTGCGTTTGGGGCTTCAGCTCTGAACCTCCCAAGCTCAGGTGCCAGCGACGCCTGGAGCTTCCCCCCGCCTCATCTGATTCCCACATTCCCAGCTACCTACAGCAGCAACCCTGCGAATGGCCAGAACTGCCCATCTTTTTGGTGCCAAACTTAGCTGCTGAATGAAGTGACAGGGATTCAAGAACAAGCTGTGTTTCTACCTGAGTCCTCTGGGAGATGCACATTACAGTGGACACTCTTAGAACTCAACTAACCTTTGGCAACAAGTCACATTACAGTATCTTCTTACAGTATCTTTCTTGTTCCTAATGCTTCTTGTGTTTCTTGTTTTGCAGGAGAAAAGCTTAGACAGGAAGCGTGGGGATTGCTTCCAGCCAGCTTTACAGCTACCCTGGTGCTGACAGCAGTTTCCTATGAAAGAGATAGGAGATAAAGGTTTTTGACAGCCTCAGGCTGAGGACAAGTAACTCTTCTCTCCTATTTCCTAGGTGAGCACTCTAACCACTTAGCTATTTTGCTGAAGGCAAGCCCAGCTACCATCTTCCTCCTCCTCCAGCCCAGTTTTGAGTCCTTTCTAAACAGTCACTTGTCTCTTGACTCTGTGGACAGTCCCAAACAGTGAATCTGAGGGGAACAGAAGAACTAGGTTCTTGAACAGCATGCTTTGGCTCCCTGCATGGGCAGGATTTCCAGTATCTTGCTTTTCACGAACTTTCCATGTCATTCTAGGAAGGAACTTGCTCAGCAGTAAGGCTGTGATTTTCTCCATGTGGCTCTCATGTCTGCTTCTCAGCATGCACCATGTAGAGAGCTTACATGCATTATATAATGTCATGGGTTGTTTTTCCTAGGCCAACCAAGCTCCACTGTCGGGTGGACAAGGAGGTCACCATCCCATGTCTCTTCCCTCTCTGCCCATTTGCCTGCCTGCCACTGTGCATTTTTCCAAACATGCCACGAATTGCAGTTGTGCATCCTTCTCCATTAGAACTGAGGTTGTGTCAACCTCTAGGCTGCTCAGCTAAAATGAGAGGTGCTATAGGAGCTATCCTCAAAACATTTGTGATCTTTTTTTGGATCTCATGATTAGGAAAGTTCAAAATATGTTCCTGCATTCAAAGCCAAAAGTGACATACAGAAAGAACCCTTTACAAATTAAACTTTTCCTCAGCCTGAATTTGATATAGCATGCAACTAAAAACACCACCCCCAAAATAGTGATTAGGCTGAATTGCAGTGATTTGATGAACTTCAGTGGACTTAATACTGGTAAATACTGGTTCAGGTTTTCCCCTAGACACCATGAAAATATTAGTTGGAGTACTTTGTTGGAAGCCAGCTAAACTTTTTTAAAGTGTGCATGAAATAGGAAACATTAAGACTTCGAGATATTAGAGAATTAGATTAAATGAAATTCCTCATAGAAATGTTACTGCCTGCTATGGTCAGGGTTGTGTTCCGGATTCAATATCAAATTCAGTGCTATATACTCACTCTCAAAAGAGGATGGCTGATAACTGAAATCAAAGTAATAATAAAGGAGCTATTCACTTGCTGGCTGATTGGGACTCAAAATTCTCATCAAATCAGGAGCAAATACAAAAAGTGAATCTGATCACTTCTATTTTAGGGGTTTTTTGATTTGTATTCAACATGCAGATATGGAAAGATGTTTTCTTTTTCAAAAACATGACTTGATTTTGTTGATTGTT
Source organism: Nyctibius grandis (assembly GCF_013368605.1). Lineage (NCBI taxonomy): Eukaryota > Metazoa > Chordata > Aves > Nyctibiiformes > Nyctibiidae > Nyctibius > Nyctibius grandis. Next base: position 64,139,715 of record NC_090695.1, on the reverse strand, counting down.
GAAAATTAGAGTCATGAATATTTCAGTAAGGAAAAAGCATTTCATCAAGTATTCACCGACTTCACAGAGCTAATACACAATTGACTTAAAATAACTTATGCTTATGTCCTGGTTTGGCCCAAACCAGGCCAATTAGTCTTAGAGAAACCAAGGTCACTGCTAAATTCCTCACTGCTTACAAGTGAAGAGCCAAAGGGGGGGTCGCACCTGCAGGGAGGAGCAGATGGGGCAGGTGGCCTAGAATTGACCAACGAGGTATTCCATCCCATACACGTCATTCTCACTTTCCTATTTATCACTAACCCACTGCCTCCTGGAGGTGGGGCCCAGGAGGGAGGGGCCCTCCTGTCTCCCACTGATTGGTACCAGCTTTGCCAATTCTCCAGTTAAAAGCCTGCAGGTGTGATGGCAGGGGGAGCTACTGCATTTTCCCCTCTGCCTGTGCTGGGGGGAGCAACTCTGCCTGAGGAGGATTTCCAAGCTCTCAATCTTGGTTTTGTGTATATTTGTATATATTTGATTATTTCTATTATTACTATTATACTCTTTTTCATTATTATAGTTTATTAAAACTGTTTTAACTTTCCAACCTGTAAGTCTCTCTCCCTTTTCCCTTTCCCTTAGGGTGGGCGGGGGGGGAAGAGGGTTAACAGAGAGCATCTGCCACTGGGTTAATAGCTGGCCCAGCTTTAAACTGTGACAGATTTATTGGTGCCCAACGTGGGGCTCGAGAGAAGCTCCAACAGGTTGCTCTGATAAGTTGAATCCTGGCTCTGGTGGGAGGAGACCCAGAGAGCTCAGCTGAGAGAATATCAGATTTCTTCCTTTGAGATTTACCAGGAGTTGGAAAGTTAAAACAGATAGTGAAGATGGTGATGTCATTTTTGAATGCTGTACTATCCCATCTTTTTATGGAGTTTCTTTCACAGTTGAGTATTGCAATGATGCCTTACCTGCCGTGGGCACTGTGTTATTACTTGCTTCTTATGAATGTTTACATGCAGTTTAGCAGTGGGCGTTGCTCGAAATGTATTGTTTTAGTATGGGGTTTGATACTGATTTATGCTGTGATAAACTGGGCAGTTACTATTCCGATCTCTTATCTCTATGACACAATGATGGGCAGCTTTAATTGCGAATCAGTAGCAGCAACTTCATTTGCACGCTCCAGGCGTCCTTTAGCTGATTCTGTTAATGATTACACTTCCAGTTTTACTTTGGGAAATAGTACCTTCTCCTTTTCTGCCAAGCTGATTCCACTAGATTTTGCGAAATTAGGATGGTGCTGTCTAGGTGGCATGTTTTTATTTTCGGTTGTCCTGAATGTGTTTCTGATGTGGGATAAGATTAAATATCGGTGCAGGGACAGTTGTAGGTGTTATGCAGCCACCTCAGATCCTACAGTGTGTACTGCCGCTACAGCCACTAAACCCACTGAAACCTTGGCAGCCTGTACCACAGCTGCTACACCCCCCAAGATGGCCACTGCAGCTACTCGGACCCCAGCATCTACTGAATCTGTACCAATTGCTCCTGTAACCAGGAAGAAATAGCAAAAGAAATCAGCTCGTGAAGAGAAGGATGATGACTCAGAGCCTTCTAAGGCAGAGCCATCATATGACCCAGGTGAGGGCCCTTCTCAGGCAGAGTTAGGGCCCAACACAGATGGGGGTTTCCTCGATGGTCCTTTTAAAGCAGACCCATCACAGAAGAAAGGTCCTTCTAAAGCAGAACTATCACAAGAGGAGGACTCAGACGTAGAGATAACCTACCACTCCTTATCCCTGAAGGACCTGAGAAATATAAGGAAAGACTTCAGCCGTTATGATGGTGAACCTATTATTACCTGGCTGCTCCGATGCTGGGATAATGGGGCAGACAGCATGCAATTAGATGACAGAGAAGCCAGACAGTTGGGATCCCTGTCCAGAGATGGTGGTATTGATAAGGCGCTCGCAAGAAAGTCAAACACTATCAGTCTCTGGAGGCGACTCTTGTCAGCTGTAAAGAGCAGGTATCCCTATAAAGATGATGTTATGAGTCACCTAAGCAAATGGACCACTATAGAAAAAGGTATTAACTACCTTAGAGAACTGGCTGTGCAAGAGATCATTTATAGACACCCACGGGAAATTGTAGATCCTGTAGATCCTGATGAAGTGGAATGCAACCGATCCATGTTCCGGAAGGTTGTGAAGAATGCTCCACCGACATATACCCATACGTTGTCAATATTAGTATGGGGAGAAGATGATATGGCACGTTCTACTGTGGGCAAAATGGCTAACTGTATGTGACAGTATGAAGATAGTATTTCTTCCCCACTGCAGACCCGTGTCTTGGCTGTGGAAAAACTGACTAAGGAAAACAAGGACTCATTTAAACAACTGTCAGACAAACTGTCCATGATCGAGAATAAACTTGACTCTCTACCTACACAGGCACGCGTTGCAGCTGTTAGGAGAAAACGCTCTCCTACAGGACCAGCTCAAAGGAAACAGAACACGTCACGAGGTATCCTGTGGTTTGCCCTGCGTGGTTATGGGGAGGACATGAGCAGATGGCATGGACAACCTACCACTACCCTACAGGCACGAGTACATGAGTTGCAAGCTAAAAGAAATACCAGAGAGAATTTTTCTAGGAGGATGGCTGCTCCAGTTACCAGTGAGCAGGACCCCAGTCAGGGGAGATGGGCCTCAAATCCCTTTTTCCCAAGTGTGAATAGGAGAAATGAAGGTCCAGTCCCTGTGAGCAGCATGAATCCATTTCTTAATTAGGGGGGCCCTGCCTCCAGCCAGGTGGAGGAGAGGGACAACTGAGTTTATTGGACTGTGTGGATTCGATGGCCTGGCACATCAAAACCACAAAGGTATCGAGCCTTGGTAGACACTGGTTCACAGTGCACCCTAATGCCATCGGATCATAAAGGGGCAGAATCTATCAGTATTTCAGGAGTAACAGGAGGATCTCAAGTGTTATCTGTATTGGAGGCTGAAGTGAGCCTAACTAAAAATGAATGGAAAAAGCACCCCATTGTGACTGGCCCAGATGCTCCGTGCATCCTTGGCATAGACTACCTCAAGAGAGGGTATTTTAAGGACCCAAAAGGGTATAGATGGGCCTTTGGTATAGCAGCTGTAGAGACTGAGGACATTAAACAGCTGTTTACCTTGCCTGGCCTCTCAGAAGATCCTTCTGTTGTGGGGTTGCTGAAGGTTGAAGAACAACAGGTGCCAATTGCTACTACCACAGTGCACCGACGACAATATCGCACCAATTGAGACTCCCTGATCCCCATTCATAAACTGATTAGACAATTAGAAAATCAAGGAGTGATTGGCAAGACTCACTCACCCTTTAATAGTCCTATATGGCCAGTGCGAAAGTCTGATGGAAAATGGAGATTAACTGTGGACTATCGTGGCCTAAATGAAGTTACGCCACCGCTGAATGCTGCTGTGCCAGACATGCTAGAACTTCAATACGAACTGGAGTCAAAGGCAGCCAAGTGCTATGCCACCATAGACATTGCTAATGCATTTTTCTCTATTCCCTTGGCACCAAAGTGCAGGCCACAGTTTGCTTTTACCTGGAGAGGTATCCAGTACACCTGGAATCGACTGCCCCAGGGGTGGAAACACAGTCCTACTATTTGCCACGGACTGATCCAGACTGCACTAGAAAAGGGTGGAGCTCCAGAACATTTGCAATATATTGATGACATCATTGTGTGGGGTGATACAGCAGCAGAAGTTTTTGACAAAGGGGAGAAAATAATCCAAATTCTTCTGAAAGCTGGTTTTGCCATAAAAAAGAGGCAAGGTCAAGGGACCTGCCCGGGAGATCCAGTTTTTAGGGATTAAATGGCAAGATGGGCGTCGCCAGATCCCGATAGAGGTGATCAGCAAAATAACAGCTATGTCCCCACCAACTAACAAAAAGGAAACACAAGCCTTCTTAGGCGTTGTGGGTTTCTGGAGAATGCATATTCCAGATTACAGCCAGATTGTACGCCCTCTTTATCAAGTGACTAGAAAGAAGAATGATTTTCAGTGGGGCCCTGAACAACGACAGGCTTTTGAACAGATTAAACAAGAGATTGTGCATGCAGTAGCCCTTGGACTAGTCCGTACGGAACAAGATGTTAAAAATGTGCTCTACACCGCAGCTGGGGACAATGGTCCTACCTGGAGCCTCTGGCAGAAAGTGGCAGGGGAGGCTCGAGGTCGACCCCTAGGATTTTGGAGTCGAGGATACAAGGGCTCTGAGGCCAATTACACTCCAACTGAAAAAGAGATACTGGCAGCATATGAAGGAATTAGAGCTGCTTCAGAGGTAATTGGTACTGAAGCACAACTTCTCCTAGCACCTCGATTACCAGTACTAGGCTGGATGTTCAAGGGTAAGGTTCCCACTACCCATCATGCAACTGATGCTACATGGAGTAAATGGATTGCATTAATTACACAGAGGGCTCGAATAGGAAACCCTAATCGCCCAGGAATCTTAGAAGTGATCATGGACTGGCCAGAAGGCAAAGACTTCAGAATGCCACCAGAAAAGGAGGTGACACGTGCTGAAGAAGCCCCACCATATAATGAACTACCAGAGGATGAGAAGCAGTATGCCCTGTTCACCGATGGATCCTGCCGTCTTGTAGGAAAGCATCGGAAGTGGAAAGCTGCTGTATGGAGTCCCATACGACGAGTCACAGAAGCCACAGAAGGACAAGGTGAATCAAGTCAATTTGCAGAAGTAAAAGCCATCCAGCTGGCTCTAGACATTGCTAAACGAGAAAAGTGGCCAAGGCTGTATCTTTATACTGACTCATGGATGGTAGCAAATGCCTTGTGGGGGTGGTTAAAGCAGTGGAAGCGAAGCAACTGACAGCGTAAAGGGAAACCTATTTGGGCTGCTGGATTGTGGCAAGATATTGCTGCTTGGCTAGAGAAACTAGTCGTGAAGGTACATCATGTAGATGCTCACGTACCTAAAAGTCGGGCAACTGAGGAACATCGAAACAACCAACAAGCAGATCAGGCTGCTGAAGTGTTCCAAATAGATTTGGACTGGGAACATAAAGGTGAACTATTTTTAGCTCGGTGGGCTCATGACACTTCAGGTCATCAAGGGAGAGATGCAACATACAGATGGGCTCATAACCGAGGGATGGACTTAACCATGGACTCTATTGCACAGGTTATCCATGATTGTGAAACATGCGCCGCAATTAAGCAAGCCAAACGGTTAAAACCTTTGTGGTATGGGGGGCGGTGGTTGAAATATAAATATGGGGAGGCCTGGCAAATTGACTATATCACACTCCCTCAAACCCGCCAGGGTAAACGTTATGTGCTTACCATGGTGGAGGCGACCACCGGATGGTTGGAAACATACGCTGTGCCCCATGCCACTGCCCGGAACACTATTCTGGGCCTCAAAAAGCAAATCTTGTGGCGACATGGCACACGAGAGAGAATTGAGTCGGGCAATGGGACTCATTTCAAAAACAGTCTCATAGACAACTGGGCCAAAGAGCATGGCATCGAATGGGTATACCACATCCCCTATCATGCACCAGCCTCTGGGATAATTGAACGGTATAAAAACTACCCTGAAAGCAATGGGGGGTGGAACCTTTAAAAACTGGGATAAGCATTTGGCACAAGCTACCTGGTTAGTTAACACCAGAGGATCTATAAATCGAGCTGGCCCTGCTCAGTCAGACCTTCTACATACAGTAGAAGGAGATAAAGTCCCGGTGGTGCATGAAAGGAATCTATTGGGAAAAAACTGTCTGGATTCTTCCTGCAATGGGCAAAGGTAAACCCATTCGTGGGATTGCTTTTGCTCAGGGACCTGGATGTACTTGGTGGGTGATGTTGCAAGATGGTGAAGTCCGATGTGTCCCTGAAGGTGATCTGATTCTGGGTGAGACTACTTAATTCTGAACTGCATGTTGTTGCTGCATAAGTGTCTTTTAGGTTAAGACAGTGGTGATGAGACCGGAGCTAGCTTCATCAAGTGGCGTCCAGTAACCTCCTCGAGTCTGACATCTTTAACCTGCAACCCGTGGGCATGAACCATGACAAAAGAGAGACTGCTAGCCAGAGAGACTGCTGAGAGACTGCTAGCCAGATGGAAACCCACAATCCTGAACTAAATGAACTTGATGAACTTTTTGCATAAAGATGAATCATAAACTAGTGATATGTATATATATATTTGAAAATGAAAAGGTAGTGGTGATCTGAGTATGACATGAATGGTATGGAATAAGGGGTGGAATGTCCTGGTTTGGCCCAAACCAGGCCAATTAGTCTTAGAGAAACCAAGGTCACTGCTAAATTCCTCACTGCTTATGAGTGAAGAGCCGAAGGGGGTCGCATCTGCAGGAAGGAGCAGATGGGGCAGGTGGCCTAGAATTGACCAACGAGGTATTCCATCCCATACACATCATTCTCACTTTCCTATTTATCACTAACCCACTGCCTCCTGGAGGTGGGGCCCAGGAGGGAGGGGCCCTCCTGTCTCCCACTGATTGGTACCAGCTTTGCCAATTCTCCAGTTAAAAGCCTGCAGGTGTGATGGCAGGGGGAGCTATTGCATTTTCCCCTCTGCCTGTGCTGGGGGGAGCAACTCTGCCTGAGGAGGATTTCCAAGCTCTCAATCTTGGTTTTGTGTATATTTGTATATATTTGATTATTTCTATTATTACTATTATACTCTTTTTCATTACTATAGTTTATTAAAACTGTTTTAACTTTCCAACCCGTAAGTCTCTCTCCCTTTTCCCTTAGGGTGGGGGGGGGGAAGAGGGTTAACAGAGAGCATCTGCCACTGGGTTAATAGCTGGCCCAGCTTTAAACCGTGACAGGTTACAAGGCTGTATTACATGGAAAAAGAGCAACTTGGTTGGTCCAAAGCTGGGTATTATTCATCGCAGATATAAAAGCAAAAGATCTCTGAGCCTTTTGGAGGCAGTCGGAGTGAAAAACATTGCAAAGGGCATTCCTTACCAGGCTACATGTTTTTAAGAGTAATGGGTCTGTGTCAGGTCCAGAACTTCTGAATTGGGTGCCTCTGTTTTGCCTCCTGAATCCGTTTCAGCATTCAGTGAATGGACTAGACATATTCAGGTAAAATTCTGAGAATTTTTACAGATTTAACAATACTGAGAATTAAAATCACATTAATATTTCTGATGAGACATAGCCTATAGCAAGATTTCCTTGGGAAACCACAACTTTGTGACTGAGAATGAGAACAAATTTGGCTACCAGCTATGATAAGTAAGTACAAACATTCCTGTTTGACAAACTGGCTGGAAGCCCATTTACTAAAAAATGTCACCATCTTTACATTGATTTGCCAAACACAAGGTTACAAAAATTCTGTTGGATGGGTTTGAGTTCATACATCAAATCTAGAAGGCATACAGGTTTCAAAAACAAAGTGCTCTTGTCATGTACTTACTGCTATTTTGAAGACACATTTAATAAAAGTCATCAGTAACATATGTTTGCTAGGCTTTCTACAAAAGCAAGCCACCATCAAATCTACTGGGGAATTCATGCTGTAATGGGATTGTTTTGAGCCCTGTTATAAAAGGTAAGACTGAAAAAAGTAACTTAATCTTATGTATCATTTCTTAATAACAAATCTAATATTCCCCATTTACACTTTGCATTTTCTGAGTGGTAATAAACAACACAGTTTCTATGAATATCAACAATAGTCTTTTTAACTGCTATGCTTACAAGTTTTAACACTTTGGCGTGTTACCTCTCAGATTTCCTAGAAAGGAAGATGTCCAAGAAACATTTTGTTTAGGTACAACACACCATGGAAGGCCAAGGCAGACTCCAGAGATCTGAAAAAAATAGTGTAGAGGTAGTATTTAGGCTTGTGGTTTTGGAACTATGCTTCTGAAACTAAATGTAAATATACATAATTACATTTTTATAATGTAAATCATATTAACCTGAAAGTGTAGACACCTCAGGAAAACAGCTGATCTTACAATTTTTGCTGTCTTTTAAAAAAGATCTAGAAGGATATTCCACTGCTGTAGATGAGTTTAAGTACGCCAGTTCTCATCAGAATCCACACTTGCTTGAGTGGGTAGCAGAAAAAAATCTCCTGTTGGAGGTACAACCCAAACTCAAACGAATTCAGCCTAAAACCAAGAATTATTTTAGTTCTAAAACACTAGTTCTAGGACAATGTTAAGCTATAAATAAATATCAGTTCTTAATTAGAAGGTTATGTTGATACTTATACTATGTGTCACATTTATGTGGTCCTTACAAAGAAAATCAATAAAATTAATGCCAACTGATCAATTACTAATGTTTCATATAATGTATCTTCAGTGCTAGCTTTGCCCAATGGAATCTGATTCTACAACTTTTTTTATGAAAAGTATATCCTACAGACTTTTTTTTTATCATTTTTGTTGGAAAGGACCGTTAAGATGATCAAGTCCGACCGTTAACCTAGCATTGCCAAGTCCACCACTAAACCATGTCCTAAGCACCACATCTACACATTTTTTAAGTACCTCCAGGGATGGTGACTCCATCACTTCCCTGGGCAGCCTGTTTACACACATTCTTAACCAAACACGTTACCTCAGTAGATTTTATCTGCTGAAGTTTTAAATGCTTTCCATATTGAAGCCCTGAAAAGGCCTACTGATTGATTAGCATTGGTGTGGCTGCCAATTAATACATTTAAATTCTTATATTTCTGAGATTATATTGTGTCAAAATATTTCAATTTTCAACTTTGATTAAAGCATATGGGGTTTTTCTTTTTCTAATTGAATTTGAGAATTATTTTTGAGAAATATCATTATTCCCTGTGCATATTTGGCAGAATGACAAACATATACAATGCAGTGCCCAAATATACTTCACAACTGGTCTCAAATTGTGTAACCCAGGAGCTCAGCTGGACTCAATAGCAGAGACAAGTAACTATCTCCCTCCTTCCCCCACTACTCCCTCAAAATGAGGGAAAGTTCATATAATTAGCAGTGACAATATACAACGAAGCCCCAGGTATACACGCATGCTACCTGAGAAGATCAGACCGCTGCTATGTGTCAGCATAGATTTGCAATTAATGCTAACGTGAAGTTTTTTCATACCAAAAGAATGCAATTAAACACTGAAATGGTGCTGATTTGATATACCATTAACTAGTTTGTGTCACAGAACTCCTTAATGAAAATCAGTTTCTTTCATAGCGAGCCCTAAATGCTATCAATCAAAACCCAGTTGCCTATGGATGTGGACACCCTTTGAAATAATATGCTATCAGGATAAATAAGGACATTTCTCAGCGTCAATGGAAAAGCACTCAAAGCTTTTGGCTGCCTGTTTATGAATTTTAATGAGGTCTGGATTTGTCTCAGAAGGAGGCAGCCTTAGTTTTCAAAGTGATTCAGACAAGTCAGTACAATATTAGAAAACAGTATAAAGGCATGAACGATAATATAATAAAGCACTTTGATGTTGGGGAGGGGAAGCCAGCTTCTATAAAATCACCCCCGCTGCTTCTCCTCCTAAACTACAAAATTACCAACTTTGGATCTCAGTTTCCAATGTCATTTTCACCTCTTTTTGCTAAATAGTTTGTGCTATGGAATGAACAGTAAAAATAGAGGCTGATTGTTATACTTTAGTCTCAGAGGGAGGATGATTTGACACTTCTCAGCCATCAGACAATTACAGGGCAGACTCAAGTTAATTTTGGCTTTAGAAAATGTTTGCTTACTTGAATTACTTTAGCAGGGTATTTAAACCCAGAATATGATTTGTTTTTAGCAGAACTTAATCCATTAGCAAGGCCTTTGAGGTTCCCAGTCTAACCTCTACTCTTCCAATCTCCCAGACATGTGCGCACATCTAGGTACTACAGCAGCCTTGCAATGCCTTTGTCCCAACTACGGCCACACACAGAGGGAAAAGCTACCCTGGCTGGGCCCAGCATCCTATTCCAGACTTTTTCCTTGCTGAATTTCTTACTGTATGTCCTAGCTGAGGACAGGCCTATGCTTTGTTTTCCTATCTACAAAATGGAGAACATCACTGCCCACTGTCAGAATACCAGCACGAGGCTCGTTTCTGCAGCATCCTTGATTTCTTCTACAAGCCAGCCTTCAGGGCTCTGTGAAAACCTGGGCTCTGCTGACTTGGGCTCAGGAGGAAACAATAGATGAAAAAAAGTCAATATTTGCCAAACAGAAAAGGCCAGCTCCTGCAGAAGGTTTCCATGACCTAGTGAGTCATGTGGAGTGAGGAAGGTCGTGAACGCTGGATTCATTGAAGTCTGGTTGCTTTAGGTGAATGCTGTGGTGGCTACAGAAGACCAATGCTTAGAGCAAAAAGCCAGCTCCCAGGTGGTTGCCCTCTGAGCACTGGATGAACTACCAAAGACCCAGGAGTTGGGAAGAAGAAAGGTATCTCTCTGGTTGCTGTAAGAAAAAGCCAGTCCGGGATCCCCATGAGTTGGGAGAACCAACTGATTTCTCCCACTCCCTCAGCTCCACTGACTCATTTCTCAGCACGAGCAGCTCCCTGCTGTGCTGCCATGTCCCTGCCTCTCCTGCTGGAAAAATGTGGGCTGCGAGGGTCCCTCATTCAGCCTCCCTTCTGCAGTTCTTCCTGCTGGAAAGATGGCACTTCCGTGAGATCTAGCAGGTGAGCAGAAATGAAATGACATAACAACTCCTGTCTTGATGATAGGGAGCAGAGTATGGGGTTGTTAAAAATCTCTCAGGAAAGACCTTCATTTGCACTCTTATCTGAGTGACTTAGGTCTTGCTGTACTTATCTTCAGGATCTCCACTTTGCTTTCTGAAGGCAGACCCTTAAATGCAACAGCAGATGGAAATCCCAGGCTTGTTGATTTTTCACATGTTCAAACAGAACTCTCTCAGTTCTCCTCTGACCTTACTGCCAGGAACTTCTAAAAACACTCACCATTCTGCAGAAATGAATTAGAATCACGTAAACTCGACACTGCTGTTCTTCTCATCTTCTTCTCATGTCACTATGCTCATTTCCTTCCACCTCCTTGTTTTATTCTCATCTTTACCTACTGGATTGTTCTCTTCTCCAACCTTATTCCACATTCTCAATTCCTTGTTCATGCCTCTTTCTTATGTAACTGTTCAAAGACATATCTGTTCTAATTTCTTTTGCCTTTCATGTTCATTCTGCTCCCTCTTCCATCAAACTGCTTACTTACACTGAGGTCCAGCTTTCAAATTCCTTTTAATTCCCCTGCACTTATGCTTAGTGCCACCCTCCCAGCTGATCTTTTTTACCTTTGTTGCATTTCCCTCTTCTCTCCCATATTTCTGCTTGTTGTGAAAAATAAAGGAGGCAGTATGCTTAGCACGGCAAATACATAAACAGAACAACTGTGCATATGAAAAAAACCAGTTTGTTATAGCCAGGAATGACAGACTCTAAGCCAGCTTAAGTATTGTTATAGTATCCTTCAAAAAAGGTTTGAAGTAGGTGGGAAAAATTTGATTCACTCCTAAATTCATCACTGGTTACTACTGTATGAGAGCACATGATATGTTATATTCATCACACGCAGTTAATGATATCAGTCGATGGTATAAAGCACATTTAGGAAATGGTAAATTCAAGCAATAAATGAAATGCTTTATTCTGGCATTTAAACACTGCCACACCCACAGAAAAAGTTTTTCTGCCTTGCAATACGTTAACCATTAGCCCAACACCAGAGTAGCTGTTAGCTGACTCTGTTTACCGTCTGGGCAGGTGACAGCCACACCTATCCATGAGAAGAGTCATTAACATTTTCCTGAAAGGGGCGTAAAATAGTTTGGAATCCTGAAACTTTTACCTGATTAAGGGCTAGGGCATTGTTACCGGCACATATAGCGTACTTTTGGATCATTACCAAAAAAGCGTGATCTCCCAAATCCCTTCTACTGTCTGTAAATGGAAAACAGATATATAAGGACTGACCCCAGAACCACAGACTAATTCATGTAGGTGTGAAGCATCATAACCAGCTATCAGCCGGACAATATCAAGTAAAAGACAGTTTTGGATCTCATCTAGTAGGAAGGTAGATATTCTCTTTTCATTATTCTCTTATGGAGAATTATTGTCTTTTCATTCCTGGTCACTTGCTTCTGTAACCATTGGCATGTCATGACTCACATTTGGATTCTGTCAGAGAAATTATTTTATGTTCTTCTAACATAACTTTTCTCAGAGCAGTCATAGGGTAACTGGCAAATGTGAAGGTCTTTGTAGGCTTTGCAACAGTGAGTCTTTAAACACATACTAGTGCGCCAGTTTTTCAGACAGTCCACAACCCTAGCACATTACTTCAGGACATCTAAAGAGTAAGCCAGAACTTCTTGATTTTGCAGTACTCAGACTGCACATAATACCCACATTTCTTCTGCATTCTTAACTCACATTACTTTTTTCATTATTCTGGTACCTGGGAATCACAGACATGGATTTGGGTCCCCTACATGCTGGCTTGGGAAGCATCCTGTAAGGTAACCACAATAAGTGCCTCTGTAAAGTGAGTACAAGAAAAAGTGTCCCAACCCCAGCCTCCCAGTGACACTTTTTGTTGTCCAGGAATGTATCCTACAAAGCCTCCTCTGCCAACAATAGTATATATTAGGTCAGAAGATCCCCTCCCTAAATGGGTCAGACTGTGGAAATCACTCGGCTAGGCCACATGAAAAGGCTGTAAGCTGGTCCAGGGGACAATTGAGAGAATTTCTGTTTATATGAGAGTCTTTTGCTCAGGATTATCAATCTCCTGACAAAAGGACTGCTTAAGAATGCAATAAAGATTACTAAAACAGATAAGAACATACAAAGACTTTAAACAGGGTTGTAAAGATAGTAGTATTTATTAAAAACCACGTCCTCATGCATCTCAGGGCATCCCATCCAAGGAGAACAATCAAAACATTTAACAAGCATGTGAATTTGGAGTTCAGGTACTCCCTCAGAGGTCTGGTGCTATCTTAACATAAAAGTGACATTTATTACCCAGCAGATGAACAAAACATTTTACATCCAATACAGCAAATCAGTTCATTGAAATGCTCATGAGATGCAATGCCTATTTTGCTAAGAAGGAAACAGGGGGTGTAGAATTTATGTAATGACATGACCTTCTATTCCCAAGCCATCAATAACGTTTGTGGCACCTGTGATTAAAGGTTAGGCATTCCTGGGCCCCACAATAAGGTTTGGAAACTTGTAAGCAGTGACAATAAGCCTTTGCCAGAAAGAAGTGCTTGAATATCAAAACAACTGTCAAGCTTTGACCTCATCAGGTGGGAATGAACTTCAAAACAGGAAAGCATAAAGCAGTACAAGCCCTAAAGCCACATTCTCTGTCTTGAGATGGAAGTTAGGAACCACAGAAATCCTGTGTCAGCAGATCTCAGATCATGGCAGGCATGCAGGGAATAAAGAGATTATCAAAACTGGGATGAGCTAAATCCATGACGTACAACCCTGCAAATGATCTACTATTCAACAGATGCCAGCACAGAGCTTTCAACACTGGGGACAGATGTTTGAAATGCTTAATGGGAGCAAGAAGCCCTGCCTCTGCATGTTGAACCTGCTCCTGGAGCGTCCACAAGCACTTGGCCAGCCAAGTACGGCAGCAGTTTAATTTTCTGCTCCCAGAATTATGACTTCCTGCACAGGCTGTTAGAGACCCTGCTGCTGATCTAGGTGAAATGCTCAGGTTTTATGTTTTGAAATAAGCAGGTCTCTGGCAACTGTATGAGATTTGTTTGTTTTTCATACATGCCAACACAGCAATTCTAAACATTGCAGCTAAAAGAGAACAGGAGTATTTGCTACAGAGGATGTGAATTCACAGACTACTAGGTACCCATAAATTCAGTCTTATAGTATATTAGAAGAAAAAAACGTGTTCAGTCAAGTGATCTATATCTTAATAAAAATACAGCAATTCATTTTTCCAGCCACTGTGAACAAATAATCTTAAAAACATCCTCTTAGTTATTGGGGAATGGTGCTCCTGTCATCATCTCAGTTTACTGATGAGAAAATCAAGACTGCATCTCCTTGCAAGAAGAATTCATCATAACTTACATCTGATCTCTGCCACTGAGAGGAATCCTGTGTAAGCCCCTTTCCAGCTGTAACCCGAATTAGGTTTACGCTGCTTTGGGTGTACATGATTCTTTCAGGACCTCAAACTGGGAGCAGGACTATTTAAGCTAAGACTCAAATGATCCGCTAGCATAGATAAGCATACCTTCCTCTGTTTGCCTAAAGCAATGAAAATACAAGCAATTATATGATCCTCCTTTTTTTCTTTTATGGGAATCTGAAAATATTAAGAACTTCAGTCCTTCCCTTTCTTAATAAATATCATTAGGAGAACTTTTTTAAATGGATAACAACATCAAAACAGTAAACTTAACTTTACTAGCCTATATAGTCTGTCTTTACTGCCAGCCGATTTGTTTTTCTTTGTTATATCCATTGATAAGGGCTTTTTTTTTAAGGATTATTTTTTCCTCAGATACACATAATTATTCTAGATAAAGTCTTGGGTTGAGGTTTAGTTCTTTGCCTCCTAAGTTCTGACCCTACAGATTTTTTTCTTTTAATTTGGAAAGGCTTATGGCCTGAAATTGGAAATGCAAAGACCATACAAGCATTGCCCTTCTCTCTGGACTAGATATCAAACAGTCTGTTTAGCCGCCGTGTGGACACTTTTGTGTACAGTACAGATGCTTGTAGGAGAATAGAGAAACCAGGAAAAATATTTCTCTTTTCAGAAGATTTGTACTCCGTACTTAAGAAAGCCAAACTCTCCATTAAAGGAGTCTTTGGTAATCTTTTCCCCATCATGATGAGTCCCAAATGCACGCAGCATGAAAGAAAAATTGACAGATTGATGTTCTCCATATCTGCAGGCTGAACTTCACCTACAGAAAAGCTGTTAACAGTGGTTAGGAAGAGAGGACACCATTAGGTCTTCTGGGGGGTTGTCTCCAAACAATAAGGGCTGGATGAAAAGCGCTGGATTTTTCCTATAGAGCTTTCTATGGCCTGTCTAGTTTAAAATGACACTGAAGTTATAAACTGCCTTGGATATTCACAGGAAAGTTCAGAAAACCCTCCTCTGGATATTTGAATAGAGATGCCTGGGGCTCTTGGAATTGAGACACAATAATATCTGCACAATGAAAATTTTTTAAGATTTCAAAGGTTTTTTTCTAGCTTCCCACATTTCTCCAGACTCTTGATTCCAAACTACAGTCATCATTCTTTCCCCACTCCTTAAAAACTGATGTATTAGGCTGCTTCATGTTCTTTATTCCCCATTACAGAAAACATAAATACAATTGTTCCTGCCTGAAATATTCATTTTCCCATTAAGCCACTCCTCCCCTCTGTCCAACACTGCAATATTTAAATCTGATAAACACGATGAAGAATCTTAGATTTTGTGGGATCCCAAGGCATTAGGGAATTAGCAAGTGCTGTTCTTGTATTTTACAGCAGTGCTAATAAAATACATAATTGCCAGAAGAGATTTTTTTCTTCTTTGTAATCAAAGGCAATTGAACATTATTTACTGTGTGGTCAGTATAAGCCTGAATAATATGAATTATAATCACAAAAGAGCTTTTAGGTGAGTGGGAAATAATAGCCGTGTTTTTTCCCCTTTAAAAAAGCCCAACAAACAAAGCCAGGAACACAAGAAACACAATGCCATTTTAGTGCATTTCTGGGAATACTTAATTAGAACTATGTAGCACAAGTCAATATTAAAGCTCCATAACAAATTTATACCTTTTCAAAATTTGCTGGGATTCAAATCCAAACAAAGGCTGCTAAGTGACAGAGAAAAAATAGAATTACTTCTGTATACTAGGATACTGGCTGTAACAAATAATCATGCCATCCGCTGTTGTCAGTTCCACAGAGGTCCCAGTAGAAATGATTTCTCCTGTGCTCCAAAAGAGAAAAAGAAAAAGAAAAGTATCCCCAAACCTATTCCCTCTATACAGGTGTTACGTACTTCCTAAATGGAGTGATGGTCAGACAATTAAGAGGAGCACACCCCATCCTGCAAAAGATACATGCTTAGAACTAATTTCTCCATTTTTTTTTTAAATATGGGACTGTCATATGGTATATGGATGGCAAATAACATGCTGGAGTGCACATTAAAACTGTTAACAAACAAAATTTTTAAGAGCTCCATGAGCTTTTCCACCACACAGCTTCCTCAACAGCAATGCACCTTCTACAGACACCTTTCATTTTCCTAATCATTGTTCCATTTCGTTTCAGTGCAGAAACACACTCAAATTCAGCCAGCTTCATGTGGACACAATCTAACATTTGTGTTACAAAGTAAGCTGACCTGCAAGAAATTTGGTTCCAGTTAATTAGGTCTACAGTTTGGCTTCAGGTTTTTTTTCTATGTGATAGTATTATTATGTAGAAATATTTTTCTCCTTCTGCTCATCCACACTCTTAAAAATTATGTCCAGACTCTTTTTTTACAGCTCAGCCACTGACAGATCTTTCTCTCAACCCTTGACAAATGTCTCAACACACCTTCTTTCTACATTCATTCACAGCCTTTCCTTCTGACCTGCCCATTTTTCTCACTGACACTTCACATCTGCTGCAGCTTTCCTTCCTCCCACACATCAGCCTAAGCTGTTCTTGCCTCTCTGGGTCACTCATGGTCCATCCTCTCCTCATCCCTTCCTGGGGCTGACTCCTGCCTCCACGCAGCCAGCTACACCAGCCATTGCTTTTCCAGGCATTGCTCTGAGACATGGAAGGAGTGCCCAGGGAAGGGGCAGTAGCCACCTCCTTTGTGAGGATGCTTGGTGAAATATTTGGGGTGGTTGTATCCCTGCCATGCTGGTCAGTATTGTCTCATCAGTACTTTCTCCTCCAGAGATTGCTGACTTTCAAGAAACACTTCGTGTTTGATGTTGCAATACCCTGCAAAATGACCTCTGTGTTGCGTTGGTGTGGTGACTTCTGGTTGGTGGATGTCCCCAGCTCCCTGGGACCCGTGATGTTGGCATTACTGTATTAACAAAGAACCCAGAGAAGATGTAGCAGCAATCCATGGAGTTCAGATCTGACTTTTTTAAAATTCCATCTTTTGATTTCCTTTGGTCTTATTAACTTTTTAGCATCAAATAAAGCTGTTTTTAAACCTGATGACATTACAGGGCCATGAGAGAGAATTTATGAAATTCAGAATTGGTGTGTCACATGCTGTATAAAGTACTCTAACCACAGTATTTGCATAGTTCTTCCGCAGTGACTGGATGAGCAAAGACCTGATATATAGTCTCTGTTTATAAAATGTCATATAACCAAAAACTTTGTTCAAGGAGTTACATGGTGGAAGCATGAAACAGTTTTAATATAAAACAAAAACCATGACTTTGATTAGTGCTCAGAAGTGAAATCTATCCCTAGGCAACCTCTTTGACATGGAGGCATCAGGAGAGCAGAACAGCATCTTGTTAGAAGGACACTAGGCAATGAGGATGCTAAATGACAAAAAGCATCTTTACAGACCCTTAGCATCTAGCGCTTACTAGAAACCCAGTAAGTGTCTCAATTAGCATACCTCCACAGACAAACAGCATTTCATAGTCCGATGTTAATTATCCCTTCCTTTATATTAAATTTTACCTCAGTGACCTTGCTGCTCTTCAAAGGAAATGTGAATAAGAAAAGGTTTTACATTCCTGCTAGTATTCATATTTCATACACAGACAAAAGTCTGAACACATTTTTAAAAATTCAAGTATAACTAAGATGTGGCAAAGCAGATCATAGATATTAAAGTGCAGTGTGGATTGCATATACTGAAGTCCCTTTATCTATCTAGGCACATAGCTAGAAACCAGCCTGTTGTCAGAGATGCTTCAACTAAGAACATGCATCCTAGGTGTTTAATATTTCATGGTATAGGTTTTCACCTTTTAGGTTTTGGTGTGTGAATTTAATTTTCAAAATAAATGTTTGTGGATTAGTTTCAGTCTGCAAACTACAATTTAGCACATGGATGAAAATGAGACAGACTCGAATCTAATTCACACTATAAAATGCAGCTGGACGTACTGAAGTATAGCTGGGATGCACAGGCATGGAGTTCATTGATGCTTACAAATATTCTGAACTATCTGAGCATTTCCAAAAGCAGTGCATATAACACATATTAACTTTTCCTTTATGAAATCACATTTCATTTTTTCAGCATTTCATGTTGAAGAATGAAAGCTAGAAAAATCTCTTTTAAAATGCAGTCTGTTTTGCCTTGCCCAGAAAAACATTTCTTCCCTTTTGAAAAGAAATGATCAACCTGACTGGATTTACTTTTTTATATACACCATATATCAAGGCAATCCTGAGCTGATTTTTATGTTCCATAATCCTGTCCAGAAATGTTTTTATCATGAAATAACAATCAGCCCCTTGAAATTCAAATCTATAACAGATAATTGACACATTAGCTCTAGAATGTGGAACTATATGAGGATATGTGGAACTATTTTCAGCTGCTATCAATTGCACATGGCTGTGCTTCTGAAGCGCTTGGCGCACATGGATTGCTGTTACATTTTCTGAAGAGGATAGTCTTTGTAGAATGATTATTTCTGTAAAGAGATATATCGTAGGTTTTTGCCTTCACTTTCCATAATGCACACAGTAATGTCTGGGAAAGTTAAACACATTGTAAAGAAAGCAGACCATAGAAAATAAATTGAAACTGTATTTTAATCCCATTTTACACCAGCAGTGACATTGCTTTATGTATCAAGAATACAGGATGCACAAATATTTTCTCATTTGCCTCCTAAGTTGAAGATGACATAACTGGAAAAAATTGCTTATACAACTAAAATTTCATCTGAATAGTTGTGTGTGTGATTCATGCCATTCTATTCAAAGTATAATTTTAGTCTACTTTCACTTGCCCTTGAAAAGCTTTTCAAGAGAATCTTGAGAAAGTGAAAAAGGGAGCGAAAAGATAAGAGGTAGAAAAATATGATCATCTTTGTCCTCACTGTATTTAAAGAGGCACCAAAATAGCTTATTGAGGTTATAGGCCATATCCAGCAAGAGATGGGTTGCAGTGGAATTTAGCAATAAATTAGTTGTCTAAATTGTGATTCTGAGAGCCTTTTCTGTCCTTCTCCATTATGTCTTCCTTAATGTCTTCTAGGGTACATCTACAAAGCACCAAGCTTGTTGTTACAGTGAGCACCAGTGCCCTGGTGCAGGATGCAACCTGGCCACAGCAGCATGGGCCATGATTAGGGTGGCACCAGGCTTGGTGGCTCTTCTCCCAGCAGTGGACAGCCCTCTGCCACTTGTAGCACCACCAGGCTGTGCAGACCTGGCCCGGGCTTGAGCTACGCCCCAAAAATCGTCCCCAAAAAGAAGACCAAGACTCAATTTTCTAACAGATTGAAATAGTGGATGTACCCCCAAAAGAATATACTAAAACACACACAGTCAGCCAGCCCCAGAGCACAGTCACTAGGAAGGGAGTTTTCATGGTGTGATGAGAGAGAGCCCCATCTTTCAGTGCAGCTGTGCCATGTCTGCTCTAAGGCACATACCTGCCACCACCAGCCAGAAGACCAAAGACGTGCCTGTCATGTCACTGGCTCATCAAATTCCCTTGTACATGTATGCACACCCCTCACCAGTTGCGCCAGTGACGATTTCCACACATTTTCTTGTCATCTTTATTTTTTAAGGAAGGGAAAGTTGAGTATTTCCACCTTCTCTTATGTTGAAAACTAAGGCCTAATCCTAGCAGTGTAAACTTATCACCTGGTCACCTTTATGTTTAAAGAATCACTGAGTAAACTATCGTGGTGAGCTGTCACCCCACTCTGGGTTAGAGCCTGCCTACCTTTCACTTAGCATCAGTCCACTTTCCAAGGAAAGGAGTCATTGGTTCTTGTACCCATTCTCTGGATGATGTATCTACATCAAAAAAGATATTTGGCTAGCAAAAGATGTTTTTAAGGCTATTACTCTGCAAAGTACATATTAGAGATTTCATATACATTCAGCATATTGTTGCAGATCAGTTTTGTGAACTTACTTTGTTGAGCAACTGAAATCTGTGTGATACAGTTTGATGTTCACAAAACTTACACTTTTGATTTTGTAAAAATACTGATGAAGTTTGTAGCGTGTGCACATGGAGTATATGGAACCCAAAACACCTTTATTATCTTCCCTAAAGCAAACATTTCTGTTGAGATGCTCCACCAGAACTCTCCTGCTGTTAATGTTAGTGAAAGATTTGTATGGTGAGCTTTCTTGTGTGTAGTAGGGTACCTGTTCTGCTCTAAGCCTGCTCTGTTGATGCCTTCAGCAGGGGATTGTCATCTTCTAGCTACCATTACCTTTTACCTTAGCCATGGAATCCCATTCATGAAGAGGCTGGAAACAGACTTTTCAAAACGTGGTATGTTTTGAAATCCTGGATATTTAAAATATTTTCAATATGGAAAAAAAGTTACACCACATACCTAATTCTGCTCTCTCAAAGTCAATTCTGAATAAACCAAGCTTTACTAGAACAGGTGGCTCACCTGCCTGTGACCTTGAGCTTACATTTTCACTCCAGACAGTTATACAGGCATGGAAAAGTGCTCCCAAAACCTTAAAAATAAGTATATGAAGTAGAAAGTACCTATTCCAAGCCATTCTATAGGTTGAAAGAGGTCCATTTAGAAAGAAAATGTCTTCTCATCGATGCAGAATTTAAGCTGCTGTGAATATTCCTATAATAAAAGGATAATAGGTTCGTCATTTGAGGAGATCATTTGAAATCCCACTTCTTAGTAGATTCAGAATATTTTTTGCTTTTTTTTTTTTTTTTTTTTTACATTTCTCATTTCTCCACTTTTCTTCTTCTTTCCATGCCTCACCATGATTTTTAGACCATCAAGCAAGGCCATTTGGCCTTTTAGCTCTTTAAGCAATAGAAGGAATAAAG
Organism: Nyctibius grandis; assembly: GCF_013368605.1. NCBI lineage: Eukaryota > Metazoa > Chordata > Aves > Nyctibiiformes > Nyctibiidae > Nyctibius > Nyctibius grandis. The sequence continues at coordinate 64,118,622 of NC_090695.1, read as the reverse complement.
TCCAGCTTGTCATGACCAGCTAATCTTTGTACCTATCGCAGACTCTTCTTCCATACTGCTTTCCTGAGTCTCTTCTAACAGGCCAGAGACAGGGCATATCATAACTGCTTATCTGGAGCTAAGTGTATGCTTTCGGTACCAGCCAGTCTACACACGCACGTTGATTGACTGGATCACTTCTGCCAAAAACACTGTATCTTTGCAGAGAAAACTCATCTATTACAATGACTCAAGTCTCTCTCTCTTCCCACCCTCCCTCTCTCCTGTTTAGACACTGATTTTAACAGACATTATAAGAAAACATCTTTGAGACTTCTATTCCTCCAAAGTTGGTAAAAATTGGCCAACAGATTCAAAGTTCTCAAGCAAAAAGGAAGGCAGACAGACAAGTAGAGATTGCATAATCATAATTTCCTTAGGAAACCATGTTAAAAACAGATTCCTGAGTCCTTAGATGTAGTAATTACAGTCATTACCACATAATATACATTTCCATTAGCATTAACTCACTGAATACAGATAACCTTTGGAATTTAAAGTGGATAACGCCCTTTTTTGGTCATTTAAAAAAGAATTAAATCTGAGGCAATTAAGTGTCATTAAAGAAAATGATTCATGGAGACCCAGTTTTCAAATCTGAATGCCTAAGCTACCAAGATTTCTACATGTAGGTGTTGAACCAATATGCTAGATGATATTTGTCACATAACCAAGTATTCTGCTAGAAATTTCAAAAGCCAGATATGGTCTTGGTCTTCTTACTTTACACAAAAAAGTTTGAATGGCAAACTTGTAACACATCTGCATTGGTTCTTCTTACTACACAGATTCTCAACTTGAGGGTCTTATATTTGTCCAGGTAGGAATAACTTATACTGCCTGCTTATGACGAAGCACATAACAGATCAGACAGGGCATATAATAATTTTTATATGATCACAAGCAGTTCTGTTCAAAAACTGGTGAACATCATATGAAGATAGTAGGTAGCAATTTCAAAGCAAACAGAAGAAGGTACTTCTTCATACAACATGTACAAGTCCAGTGGTTGAATTTCTTGCCACAGGAGGTTGAAGATGCTATCAGACGGACTGACAAAGGGACACAAAAACACCAGTGATCTGCAAACCACAAATCACTGGAAGCCAAAGGATTATTCTGGAAAAGTATCTCTTTGTATCTTGGGCATCTGTTGCTGGCCACCATTTCTTCTGTTTCTTTGTTTTGTGGAGAAACAGGATTCTATTCAGACAAGCATCTGTACAGTATCATATATTTGTCAAGCATCCTGAACCCCTACACACAGCAGCAAAGTCCCATCTCTGCTCTCATGCCCTGGACCGTCAAGGACCAGGAGATTGCACCCAGGTAGTTACTCCTCGTTACAGCAGGGGAAACATTCAGACTGCTGCTGTTGTCCAAATGTCAAATTTTAGCAAGCAAGTAGAGTTGGGGGAAAAGGGACTTCTAGGCTCAAAACAGTTTTTGCGTTCTTCCAAGACGAGTTCTCAGTCTATGAAAGAGAGGCCCCAGTCTTCCTGCCATACTGGGACCTGGTACATAAAATGCTGAGAACAAACTGCAGTATATTTCAACATTGCATTTAATTAGCTGTTTCATAAGAGAGGAATATTTTGTCTTGTTTATTTTCATACTAATTGTTTTTCTATAATTTCTGTTGTTCTTCAGCAGTCTTGCCTCATAAGGTGTTATATATATTTCCTTTTAAATATTAGTACGTTTATAATTGCCAAACACACACTGGTCAGAAGGCATCAAAAGCATTTTTTCATCAGAACATATTTCATTCCTTAAATACGGCTTCACATAGCCCTTTCATACTAATGCTTTATAAATTAATCATCGGGAATGGATGCCAAGTAGGTTATACGTTTTCTTGGTGAAGGCGAAATGCAAAAGGCCAACATCCTATTTGCTCTAAACCAGAGGCCTCCTGTTTATATCTTGTTGCCTATTTAATAGAAAAAGTTATATTTATATTTTCAAGAAAGTTCACATGCTGCTCCAATGTACCTAATATCAGACACTTTCCCAAATTAAATACACTTATGTTGTCCTTGTTTTGAAGCATGCTAGTTTACAAGTATGAAGAACACCTTATGTGCTTTGTTTGGACAAAGTAAATTATGTTCAGGCAAATCAATGTAGCATAATACAATGCACTTCCTGGGAAGAACCAGGGAACATTTTTCAGATGAATTGCACTGAAAAATGTCATTTCAGATTGATGATGAGTATGCAAATGACATCAAGCGTAAGAAATACCAAATACAACAGATTTTGAAAATTTCAAAGTGAATTCAATATTTCAGTGTTTTATCTTGAAACAAAACTTTTATAATTTCAATTTATTTAGTTTTAAATGAAATTTCAGGTCAAAGAGAAGATTTCAGTTGAGTAAGAATTAATTTTATTTTATTGTCCAGACACAAACTGACACATTCATTATCTGTAGAGCTCTGCTTGTAAGTAAAGTCAAAAGGTGACATTTGCATAAAATTACATAGAACTTACTTCATTAAAGGCTGAATATTACCAAGATAAACTTCTAAAGTTACACTTAGATAAAATTGCTTAGAATTTCCTTGTTTAAAAGCCTAAATCTTATCTAAGGTTCACTGATTTAACTAAAAGTTGGCCTACATGATAAGTACACCTAGGGAAGGTACTTACACTTGTCGAAAAATGTATGAACTTCATGATTTCCTCAAGTGTCTCTAATTTTGGTGATTCATACATGCATGAAATTCAGAGCATATGAAATAATTTTAAACTTTATCTAATACAAATCACTCTCAAGTCTACACCAGACCAAAACCAATTAATTTATTGCATCTCTACATTCAGAAAGGCAGCTTTTATACATTGTGAAATCAAAACAGTATAAAGAGAGTATCAGAATTGTGAGGAGACCACACAGAGAACTGCAAATCAAAACACAAAGCCTTTAAGCTCACTAAATTCCCCTTTTCAGGAAAGAAACAATACCTGTTTGCTGCGAAAGTTTTAAAGACCGAATTGTGGAAAAAGGCAGCTCCCCTAATCAGACTGGGGTGGTGAGAAACTCTTCTGCCAACACAGAGGAAACACTTTCTTCAGTTTATTCAACTAATTCAGTCCAGTGAATGAAACTCTGATAGCCTGAATGAGATATAAAAAAAGTCAACACCAAAACCTAGAACTTTTTCTGTTCCTATGGAACTAGACTCAAGAACCTGAGATCTACCAGCTCTAGGAAGACTTGGTGATCAGAAACAATCCTTTCATTTCTATTTCAGTAGATTGTGCCTTCTTGCTTGATTAGATAGATTCATTTGGTGTCTAAAACATATTTTAACTTTAGAAAATGGATTACATATCCAACACATTTATGATAGTGCTACTGGTTAACAGAAATACTTTTAAAATGTAATTTGTGTTCATTTTAATTGAATTCCAGCTCTATTCGAAAGCAATTTGACAACAACCGTAAAGAAAAGAATAATCACTGAGTAAGTTAGAATTGTGCCATTGACTATTTTTAACATAATAAGCTACAAACTGCTTGAATAAACATGCACAGGTATGTTATAGGCTTTTTGTTAGCCTTACATGTAAATCTCAACGCTAAGTTCTTTAATTTGCTAATCAAAATGTTTTGGTTCTTACCAAACAATAACAATCTAATGTTCTTTAAGAAACTAAAATTACTATTACAAAAAACCAAAACCATTTATATCAAGTTTGCTTGCTTGTAGATGTAAATCAATCTGCCTGAAAAAAAAATGCCTTGGACTACCTTAAAGTCTTGTGAAATGATCCTTTTCTTTCTGCAAAGGAAGGTACTAATTTTCAGAGAAGCCAGGACCATGCAGATTTGTTGTTCTGTAGGTGCAACAAAATGATGTTGAATCTCCTGTGTCAGACTGGTCTAAAATAGGGCTGTTATTTGATAGGTTTTCCGACAACTGACTCTTTATAGATGAATCATAACATGATGCTGGAAACTTGGCAATTACATCAATGACTCTGCACCATGCATTGTACATGACCTGCATACTAAGGAAGAAGAGTACAAGTAGAAAGGAATGCTTTCTGCAGTTGCTGAAGCTCACCTCATCTCATTATACCCATTGTGTGCACAGTCTGACTTGCTTAGAAGACAGATGTAAAACCAGCAGTGTCCTACAATCCACACATTACTTGCTGTTACTGCTTGAGTTCGCATGAAATGCTAAAGTAACGACTAAATATCCTGAGATTTGGAGCTGAAAAAAACTCCCCAAAAAAATATTCTGAGACGGATTCAGATTTGTATCAGTGCTCACAAGATATTTAAGATTCAAGCCAAAGTTTCGATTGTGTGAGAAAATGCAAGTCGAGTACCAAAGCAAAATTGGCCTGCTTTTCAGAGACACTCAGCAGTTTGAGCTCCCATTTAGTTCACCCCTAAGATTATACAAAATGTCTGTTTGTATAATCTACAGCCTTGAATGAAAGGTCTCCTGTGATCTCTCATAAAAGAGTCTTGGCAGATAAATGTGAGTAACACAAAAGACATTGTCTTTCTTTCCTGAAAGTAAGTGCCATAAGCCCAATAGGTTTTCCAAACACATTGTTATAAGCACTTTGTTCTAAGAGGATGAAACTATCTACAACACTTTTAATGTTCTTTTTTTCCTTAAAGTGTATTTCTATTTGGTGGCTTTCATCCAAGCTGCTCAAAATTGCTTTCTGAAGAGATGAGGAATACTTGATGGAAACAGGAATAGCAAATACTACACAGAAAAGACAACAATGTCTGGGAACAGAGAAAAGAAGTCCAATCTATTCCAAAATGGAATTTTATTTTCTTTCCAGTTAAAGAGAGAAAAAGGATCCAACTTTTCTAGGTGTGCAATCATCTGCCTGAAACACACACTATAGTAATACATATATATATAAACATGCACACACATGTAAACACACACACGCATATATATGTACAGTATATTAGTGTGTATATATATATCTGCTTCCCACCGAATGTAGTTTATGGTTCACTTCTTTGAAAGTGAAGTGAACTTACTTTCACATTGTCATTTAAGAAACAGAAGTCACAGTCTTTGCAGCTCAGAGTTGATGGCAGCCTCTGAAACTCAAGAGTTTGTTTCCTCTTGCCATCATTAAAAGACCTGTCATTAATTAAAGGGCTAGGGAATTATGACAATGTCTACTGACCACACAGACCGTAGATACGAGTTCATTTCCCCACCTTCAAACGCTCTCCCCTTGGACCCTTGCCTGTAAAGGGGAAGTGCAGATTGGAAATGGAAGTGCGCAATACCTCACTAAGGGAAGAACATGTGTAAATACAAGAGACAGGGCCTGGGAGGGAGAGGCATTCCTTTTTGTCCCCTCCTCCACGGCATTGCGTGACTCCGCAGGGTTTGGGGAGCCGCAGAGGAGCTACGGCGCAGACAGTGTTCAGTGTGCCAAGGCTGTGGCATCGCTGCCAGAGATTATGGGCTCATGTGCCTGTAAAACCTTTTCCCACACAATGCCTGGTGCTATGAGTTTACCTCTGTCTTGTGATGTGACACAGCAATTAACGACAGAGGGTGTTAGAGAGTCATCTGGGCAGAAATCAGGACAGTGCACAACTTGCCACCACCACAGTTAAGGTTCCCTTCTCAGAGGACGGGCCAACACTCAAACCAGAGCGGTTCCCAAAGATCTGATCTTCATTTTACCAGCTGATAAAACTAAAAGAGAAGTGTTAAGAGACTTGCCTAACAGACCTTAAATGTGCTTTAACACAAAGAGCCCATGAATATTTAACTATTGATTGGTACCTTTCCTGCAGCAGATGGAGAAAAATTCAGTTCAGAATAGACTTTAAGTTAGAGCTCCCCACTGGTCTGCAGGAGACAGATGTCAGTCTCCGGGTCACAACAGGCCGGGGAGGAACGTGATCCCGGGTGGTGCAGGTCTCAGTTCTGCTGTCCTTAATAGCGGAAAGTGAAAGAGCACAAGGGAATTCGGTATTGTTGCAATGCAGAGGGGAAAGGCCTGTGGAGACCAAACCCATGCTTGCCTCCATCCTGCCAAGGACATTCTCATCAGTGCAAGCACTACCACCCAGTGCTTCCTCTTTGCCAGCTCTGCTCTCAAACCTTGGAATACAATACATGTAACCAATTTCATATTAGTCTGTATTGGAACGCAGTAGAATGTTATGGTCTTATTCACTTTTTATAAACCATTAATAAGGGCAGATAGAGAGACTGGATGACAAGTTAATGTTCAGAACTGCCTTGAGCCTGGGATATACTGTACCCGGCCAAAACAAGACCCAGCTTGCACAATCTACAGCTGTGAAATACAGATGGAATTAATACAGCTGGTACGTGCTTATTCATATAGTCACTTCAGAACAAAATACTTCTAATGGAATGAATCCTGAGTACTAGATAAGACGAATAAGATTTCCCCAATGACTACTTTCAATCTTTGTTTACAACATCAAAAAAAAATCTGAGACTCAATTATTTATCTACCCATTATTTATTCATTCACCTAGTAGTATCTCAGTAAACTAGCATGTGGTTTGGCTGCTCAGCTTTCCCCTAAGGATTCTGGCCAAACACTCCTGCGCAAAGGAAAGCTGGGGAAAACACAAAGAAAGCAGCCGTATCTTTTCAAATCTATTTCGTTACGGCTTTAACTGGTGATAGACATATTCCAGGCAGTCTGGTTCAAGCTTGGTTAAAGTCTTCAAATGTTTGGAGACTTCTGAAGTACTCTCATGCTTTATTGTGCCCCTGAAAGTGGCTCCCAGAAAAAAAAACCAAACCCTGCCACTGTAAACCGAACTAGTTTATTTGAGGATATTGTTATTCTCATAAAGTGTAACTCACAGCTCCATTGGGCTTGCTCAGTCTCACTCTGAGTTCCACTTTCTTGCTTTTTGCCCAAGAGTCACAGCTCCTACCCTAACTATGCAAAACCTGCTGCTTTCACTTCACATCATTTCCCGGAAATTCATTCCTCTGTATTGCTTGCTTTGCTTTAGTGAAGAAAAAAACCCAAAACAGTCAGAACAGACAAAGGAAGCATCAGGTTTTGCATCTCATCACTGTCAAAAAAGGCAAATCTGTGGGGAAGGAAAGATTTGGACAAAATTTGGTCAGGCTCTGGTAAAGAAAAGCATTCAGGATGCGGTAAAATCCTTCCATAAACCTGGGCCAATCTTCACCATTAAGGTATCTCGCATCTCTAGTCTCAACCACATCATCTTGTAAACTATTTATAGCTAGTGTTCAGCATGAATACACCAAAGCTCAGCCACAGTGACTACCTATTAAAGTAAACAAAGAGGGGAAAAACAAACAACATCCAAGTCTTCAAACAAAAAGAGCCAGAAGCTGGTGGCTGGAGGAAACCAGCTCTCGGTGTAATAAATGTAGCAGGAAGGGTGCAAGCAGAAGCAACATACCTTCCTTACTAAAGAAGAGAGATGCTAAGAGTCAGGAAGATCTAAATGAACTGAGGCAGCATAGGTAAAAACAATTTGGTGGAAGAACGAGATCTGGGGTGGGACTGTGTTGTACTCAACCACTCACTTATGTAATCCATATTTTAAACACAGTTGGTATGTCCTGAGGAGAACTATGGTTTGCTAAGACTGTATTATCTGGATATCTAGAAGCTCTGAAGTGCTAGAAAACTGCATCGGTCGCTGTAGTCGGTAATAAATTTTATCTATTAAATGGGATATAAAAATCCTGATAAAAAAAGTTATAAATTGGGTTTAGAAATTGAAGCCTTCATGACACTGAAATATAGAGCAAGATGGCATATGGTGTGACAAAGCAGTTGAACTATGACTCTGTAGACTATGGCTAAAAAAACATTTCTTTTTTCAAAGTCATCACCTTCACAAAAGGAGACAATAAATACTGTGGGAAGACACACAGACAGGGTAGTTTTTACTTATAGTAAGACAAATTAATCCATCTCCATTTATTGTGAGCACTGTCATTTCACTTCCTGATCCAAGTATTATTTGCAAAGTTCTTTGAGATCCCAGGAGGAAGGGTAAAGCATCCAAGTCCAAAGTACTACGATATTATAACCCTGCATTGAGAAAGAAGTTCACCCCAACTATCATTTAAATAAAAATGAAGCACTGAGTGCCCTTCTTGTGGCAAGAAGATTTTGCCTTGGCTTTCTGTCTAGGACTGAAATATGCTTGATTGTATATTTATCATAACAAAAGGACTATGCTTAAAGAATTCAAAGAATTTCAGGTTTTGTAATAAAGCAAAACCTGTCCCATGACTCTGTAATTAATGTACTGCAATTCAGGAATCCAAAAGATCTAGAGATTTCAATAAACTGAAACACTTCACTGCATTTGCTTTGGTTCAGGCATGTCCTGCATTTACTTTCTCAGTAATCCTCTTTAGACAGGCAATTTACCTAAAACTAGCATAATTGTGCATATTTAATAATGCATGTGGTAATGTGTCTCACTAAAACAGTTGTATATAACCTAAATTTTCTCATGTCAAGAGAAAAGGACAATAAATGAACTATGGCACTTCAAGAGTCTAAGCCTTTATATCATACTCATCCACTTCACAACATGACATCATAGCGGTCAAACGTAACCCATGACAAAATTAATCCCTGGAGAGGCAGACGCACTTTTGCTATGAGCTGGCTTACTTCTGTAAGAACCTCTATCAGTCCTAGTAGTATCAATGATGTCAATGACACTAAGATGGCTCAGTATGTAAAACACTTTTAAAACCGGAATATCTGGCTTCTGGAAAAAACAAAAATCTTATTCCTCCCACCCCACCAACATTCTCTGCTTGCACTACACTTAGACCTGCAAAGCAAGCTGATAAATACCTCTGTCATGCCATTGCCCAGTCTTGATACAGTTGCTCTGGAGTGGAACTAAACAAACCACCATAAGGCACAAGAACTCTAAATCACAAGCCATGAACAACATCTTAAGGTCTCACGTCCAATTCAGGCTCTGTAGTCACACCTGCAATACCAGCAGGACTGGGAAAGAAGGAAATACGTCACCACTGGATCTCATCTAGGCATAGGACAAAAGGGAGGTTGATTTCCTCCATTGCCAGTGTAGCCATTTTAAATAAGAACAATAATTGCAATAAAAATAGTCATGGTTTACTCTTTTCTGTAAGAGAAGAAAGTCCTTTTACAATATGGAAAACAAGAGGTGGAAACACATACCAAAACACATACCAACGTGCCAGGTATTGATGGCTGCAAAGAGCCTAGTGATGATATATCTCTAAAGACAAGCCTTAGACTGGCTACTTCACTTAAAAAAGATTGGAGGAAGCTTGATCAAAACCTACTGTTATTACTCATGGATGCCCTTTAGGCCATGCTTACATGTTTAAACTGTACTCTTATCATATTCACTATTTCTGCTTCAAATAATTCCTAATTGACAAGATAGACTGTGACATTTCACGGTATCCAGTTATGAAAGTATCTTTCAGTGGAACTTGCAAAAAATTCAGATTGTAACCGCCACTGCCTATCCTTTTCCTTTTTTTTTCCCCCCATAAGCTCACTACACTTAATATTTCAGTGGACTCCACCAGGGATTTATTACAAATTTTAGTATCTTAGCCACACAAAGAGGGATTGGGTTGAGAGGGTTTTTTTAGGCGTTGTTTTCCAATTGAGCATTAAGTGCCCATTTTAGCACTAAGTCCCTCATGGTGTAACAGATGCCTTTGTAATTTAATTCATGTGAGTTCCATGAATATTTATGTATATTAGTCAAAAACAATTCAGCTACAGTCATACTGTTCTGTGTCCCCTAGTCAACAAATAGAAGAAGTGCCCCCCTTGCCACACGCTTATCTCTCAGTTATTAATGCACAATAACAAATTCCAAAGTCTCAGCTGGGAACATTATATTGTACTTGTTAGTAGGCTATTAGGGCATACCTGTCTGTCAGAATCAAAACACAGAAAATAACACTGCTGTTATGTGAAGAGAATGATTGATTTCTTCTGCCATCTCATGGAAAAATTGTTAATTGCAAGACAATCTCAAACTTGCACACGGTTCTGTATAAGCAGAAATGTCAGGAACATGTTTCAAGTCAACCTTGCTTCCTATATGAAAAATCTGCTGCCTATAAAGTAGTAACTTGGTGTGTTAACATCTCATAGTCAAACATTTTTGATCAGACGACCAAAATCCAGTGGCTTATCCTTCTGTATGCCTCGTGGATTGTACAGTCTCCATCAGAGCTAAGTCATGGGGAATGGGAGAGGTGTCTGAGGACTGGAGGAAAGCGAATGTCACTCCTGTCTCCAAAAAGGGCAAGAAGGAGGACCCGGGTAACTATAGACCGGTCAGCCTCATCTCCATCCCTGGAAAGGTGATGGAACAACTTGTCCTTGGTGCTGTCTCTAGGCACATCAAGGATAGGGGGATCATTAGGGGCAGTCAACACGGCTTCACCAAGGGGAAGTCATGCTTAACCAACCTGATAGCCTTTTATGAGGACATAACCCGGTGGATCGATGATGGTAAAGCTGTGGATGTGGTCTGTCTTGATTTCAGTAAAGCGTTTGACACGGTCTCCCACAGCATCCTTGCAGCTAAACTGAGGAAGTGTGGTCTGGATGACCGAATAGTGAGGTGGATTGCGAACTGGCTGAAGGAAAGAAGCCAGAGAGTGGTGGTCAGTGGGACAGAGTCCAGTTGGAGGCCTGTGTCTAGCAGAGTCCCTCAAAGGTCGGTACTGGGACCAGTGCTATTCATTATATTCATTAATGACTTGGATGAGGGAATAGAGTGCACTGTCAGCAAGTTCGCTGATGACACAAAACTGGGAGGAGTGGCTGACACACCGGAAGGCTGCGCAGCCATTCAGAGGGACCTAGACAGGCTGGAGAGTTGGGCGGGGAGAAATTTAATGAAATATAACAAGGGCAAGTGTAGAGTCCTGCATCTGGGCAAGAGCAACCCCATGTATGAGTACAAGTTGGGGACAGACCTGTTGGAGAGCAGCGTAGGGGAAAGGGACCTGGGGGTCCTAGTGGACCGCAGGATGACCATGAGCCAGCAGTGTGCCCTTGTGGCCAAGAAGGCCAATGGCATCCTGGGGTGTATTAGAAGGGGTGTGGTCAGCAGGTCAAGAGAGGTTCTCCTCCCCCTCTACTCTGCCCTGGTGAGGCTGCATCTGGAATACTGTGTCCAGTTCTGGGCCCCTCAGTTCAAGAAGGACAGGGAACTGCTAGAGAGAGTCCAGCGCAGAGCCACGAAGATGATTAAGGGAGTGGAACATCTCCCTTATGAGGAGAGGCTGAGGGAGCTGGGTCTCTTTAGCTTGGAGAAGAGGAGACTGAGGGGTGACCTCATTAATGTTTATAAATATGTAAAGGGCAAGTGTCAAGAGGATGGAGCCAGGCTCTTCTCAGTGACATCCCTTGACAGGACAAGGGGCAATGGGTGCAAGCTGGAACACAGGAGGTTCCACATAAATATGAGGAAAAACTTCTTTACAGTGAGGGTGACTGAACACTGGAAAAGGCTGCCCAGAGAGGTTGTGGAGTCTCCTTCTCTGGAGACATTCAAAACCCGCCTGGACGCGTTCCTGTGTGACATGATCTAGGCAATCCTGCTCCGGCAGGGGGATTGGACTAGATGATCTTTCGAGGTCCCTTCCAATCCCTAACATTCTGTGATTCTGTGATTCTGTGATAAAGCTCTGATTTATTTTCCTTGCTACAATCTATTTTTAGATCTTCCTTCATGTTCAGATTTATACAGAAAGATAATGTTTCTTTTAAAATTCATTGCACAACAGAGTGTTGATCTCACCTGGACTGCTGGTTGGAATCGATTCTTTTTTCAGTACTTTTTTGAAAATCGCAAACTAATTGTTCTAACAATAAATATTCACTGATTGCTTCATTAAACTTATTAACATGCAAATTAATATCCCAAACCAATGACAATAATTAAAAAATAACACATTACCAAAAGATGAAAGACCAGATTAAACTTTTTCCATTATCCAATATAATGTCAATTAAGTATAATTGGAAAATGAGCAAGCACAAAAAAAGTCTGAAAAGCATTTTTGCCACAGAAACTTACACAGAACTGTGTAACCTCACACAATGCTCAGAAGACGACTATTGAGTACTATTTTGCAAGGGGTTTAGATCATCTTTGTGTTCTAAGTCCATTTGCTGTCCATCAGAATTTGAAACAGAAGTAAAAACTTCTTTCTCTCCTCTTCCCTCCAGCCGTATGATATTCCATCTGTCAGAAACCTAAACACTTATCTAAATCCCATATCTTTAATCTATAGACATTTTCTAAACTACATTCACAGAAGAACACAGATGATAAGCTCTAGGAAACCCCAGTGAGAGCCTGGTGGAATAACAAGAATGCTTGAGGATTTAACCATGCAGCCCTTTTTAGCATAAATGTGAATCAATAAAGTTAATCTCTATATTCCACTTTGAAACTACATGTGTGAGGATTTGAATTATTTCCTTTTATTTATGGTTTCCCTTTGATAATGCTTCAGCATATGAATAATACCAAACAAGATGTCAGCGGAACTCAGGACCATTTACTCATTGTAAAATGAATTAGAATTGCTTGGGTGCAGTCTAATCCAGCAAACATTTCAGGGACTGCTCCAATCTGCTCCTTCCTCTCCATCTCTCACCTCAGCAGTAACAGGCCCTTTTGCTGTATTTCTTCTTCCTTCTAGAGCAGATGTTGCTATTTTACGCTGCTGCATGACGTATTTCAATTGGTCAAAAATCCTCCCTGGACAATGTCAAGACCAACAAATTGAGCGATTATTTAAATAAAAGCCACTTGACATGGCAAGCTACTGTGCTAACATATTGCTGCACTGACCTCCTTCAAATTATGCTATTTAAATTCCTCTGACCTGTTAAATGCCCTTCCTGCTTCACTGTTGCTGCAATACCTTTGTGCTATAAAGCATGCTGAACCTGTCAGGGGGACGTCAGTGCTTGCGGAGGAGAGCGGTTATTCTTTTGGTTGTGTCAAGATCTCATTACACGTGGGTCAATCACAACACGAAGAAACACAGAAGCATCTACAGTTTGTGGAAAAACTATAGCTCCGCACAGCTCTTTGCTACAGGTCTGAGCCCTGAATCAGTGGCATAGATTCCTTGCCTGTCCTTGGCCACTTTTCTTAATCCACTGCTGTGAGTGGACTCAGACAAGAAACAAGATGCAGTCCCACACCCTGTATTACCCTGGTCTCCAGCATGTGGTACAGTAGGAGATGGTATACAGGCTTAAGTTCCTGGCTGGCTGCCCTCATCACCTTTGCTGCATGCCCTTGTTTCCAGACGCTTTGCAACCTCATTAGCAAGGTTGCAAATAGTAAGGCGTTGAATTACGGCCTCTCCATACAGGCTTAGTCCACGCCACGCTGACGCGAGGGCTGCCATAAGCCAGTTTTACTCTGACACAAATATTTTGCTTCTTAATGTGGGACACAGCTTATATGCTGTTCTTCATAACCTAAGCCTATGGAAAGATTTGCTCCAGTACCATCTTTCATGTCATTACCAAAACCAGACCTGTTGTAGGTGGTTATAGTTGATTTCTTTTTTATTAGGAGCAGACCTGAAGTCACATTTCAGTCACATACAAGTTAATGAGACCATAAAATTAAAGTGCTGACAAAGTACAAACCATTATGCTCTCTTCCTTTCAGAACGTGTAAAGTACTTTCTTTTGTAACAAGAATTCATGTGAGTGCACTTTCTCATTTGTTTTTTTTGCTGCTACTGTATATCTGTTGCAAATAGCATTGTTTTCTGGTCAAAATCTTCCACTCAGTATTGAATTACAATAGTATAAACTGCTGTCAAAATTTTGTCCTTGCTATCTCCTCAAGTAACTTTCCTGCCTTGCCTCAGACTTTGTTCCCAGATCTGTACATGCTGAGGATCCCTACGACACCTCTTCCGCTTCAGCATCACTTCCAGACCCCAGATCCATTCTCTCGACCTTGTGGACTTGGACAGCTTATAGATTGGGTAAGACAACTGAACACCTGGAGTTTCTTGTGTTGCCAGTCTTAAGCATGCAAAAACAGTAACCACTGAAAATTACAAGATTTGAACAAATGAAGTTGAGTCAAAGGAACTTCTGTCTTGTTTTTGAGACTTCGAAGTCCTGTTGAATCTTGTTTTCCAGGTTGTCTTTGAAGGATAAACTACTGCTACATTTTCCCGCCTCCAGGTGTGGGGTTTCAGAATTCTGCCAGATATTACATGTGAGATCTGGGAATGCTGTAGCTCCTGCAACCCATTAAAAATTAAATCTAAGTACCCTTGTCATAGAGAAGGCAATAAAGATTTCTGAAGTCAGCCCAATTCATAGGAAAATTTGGTAGCTACATTAAAGGAGCCATATTCAAGGAACTGAAGTACATAATCAGCAGTAATAACAATTCTGCAAGACAAATTAGATGGTTAATAACATGTAAACAGACCCACAGTTTTCAGATGATGTCATTAGTAATAGCTGTGCAACTCCAATGCCATCAGAGGGAACGCACGTAGAGACCTAAATGGAAATTGCCAAACTGTCTTGTCAACAGGGAAGAAAGGGAGGAGAGCTGTGTCACACCCTCCCAGCTGTGTTGGCTATGCAAGGTTAACAGGAGTGGAAGGTATTACAAACAATTTTGCCATTGGAAAACCTGCAATTTTTCCATATGCACATTTCACTGTAGAGCTAATGCTTAACTTTTCTTCTCTACCCTCTTTCTTGCTGCCAGGCATTTTCTTTTCAATGCATTCCTGCACTGCTTCTTGACAAGCTTTGTTTCTCCTATTTAATCTGCTTGTACATAAAGCAGCAGTGGTGTGCAAAGTGTCATTGCTCACCTCAGAGAGGACATGGGGGTGACTTTAGTTTCTAGCCCTTCTACAAGGAACCACAATTCACTTTTGTCCTTTGTATGTAAGCTGTGTGCATAAAGCAGAGGATATGGCCATCTATGCTCCCATGGATATGACGCTGGCCACAACGCCCTTATCTGTTGCGGTGGAAATGGTATCAGCTTCAATGTTAAAGATTCTTGTTAATATAAGTCTGTGCAATGACAGGACGGTAATGCATATTTACAAAGCGTTTTGGTGATTCTTTCTCAGACAGTTATAAATGATTTCTTAGATGAGAGCTTTTTAAACTTGAATAGCAGATGATTGTCACTACTTTACTGTTTAATTTTTAAATTAATTTGAAGTATAATTCTCCAACTATGAAGTGTTCTGAGACTACTAAGAAATGAATCACATTAAATGAACTTCATTATAAATCATCATCTTTACATGATACTCAAAAGTATGCTCTGGAAGAAATTAACGCATCAAAGCAGGATTCTCAATGTTTCATTTAAACAGAAAATGCATTTGAGAATCAATTAAAATGAGAAAACACTAGGTGAGTATTGAAATTGTTTGTGTGGAAGTCCTACACCAGAGTTATATAAAACCCAAGATTATACTCACTAAGAGCATAAAAATTCGTACACCCAGTGAAATTTTACACTTATGCATTAGTTTCAGCTTCATGTTATTCAAAAATTTAAAAGAGGGTTACAAATCTAAGCAGTGACCTGAGCAGTCTGAGCAGTCTTACGCCCCAGATGAACTTTCACTAATTACATTTAAGAACAAGAAAAGCCAGTAATGCAGGAAGGAAAGCAAACAGAAACTTTGCATTACACTTTCTACATAAAACCATGACATCTTCATATTGAAAAGAACAACACCAAACACACAAAACATAAACTTACTTCCAAATGGTCATTAAACTACACTTCTTGGGGAAAAAAAAAAAGTACAAAATCAAAAGAGACACTGTCAGCTAAAGTATGAAGTACATCTTGGAAGCTGCATTTTGTAACCGCGCTTTGGTCTCTTGGCAAAATCCAATCCCTTGGAATGGGAAAGGAAAAGAAACAAACCAGCTCTGAACTAATATGGAAGCTGCCAATATTCTATAAACATATGGATATTTGCAAGTCTTTAGTGCAATGAGAGTAACCAAAGGCAAACAGGTTGAATATCCAATCTATTCAGCTGAGGCAGCTATGCAGAATATTTCTACTGAAACATAAAACTATAAATTAAGAAAACATAACTTTTTAGACTGTGTTCAAATAAAATTTTAAATTATTTCAAAACAAAGTACAGAGGGTTTGAACTCCAGTAGGAGGCTTCTTGTGTTAGTCTTTCTGCTAAATGATCAGTCATTTAGAGCTACTGTCTATTTATCACAGTGGCCTACATTGAACTATGGAGAACACTGTTACGATTAGGTTAGGAACTTGTCTCTGCTCTACTCATCCATTTTTTCTAGCACCTGCTACTTTTTTACAGCACAGAATGAAAATGGAAAATATAAGCCTGAAAAGTTAAGTTTGTCAAAATTTTTCAAAAATTTGTCAAAACCACAAACAAGTGGTGAGAATGAACTGCTACAGTAAAATGTTGGAAACCAACACAACTTACATTTTGGACATCACTCACCCCTTCAGAATTATTATAAAGAAACAGATATATAATATGCAAATTTAAAGCTGTAATTGCAAATATAGTATTAGAGCATTTTTTACATGGAGCTTCAGTGTTTCATTAATAAAAAGGTTTGCTAAGGTTAGCCATGTGGAAGGGAATGCTACTTTTTCTGCATCTCTACTGAACAAACAAAAAAGAGAATGCAAACTAAAAATGACCTAGAGCCATACTAACTAGATTTAAACTTAATGTTCAAGCTAATTCTTAGACTTCAATAAGATTTTAGCAGAGTTTAAAATTTTCAACCAGCTGCATTTTGAAGTTTCAGTGAAGTCTTAGAATTATTGATGGAGACTTTCTGTAACAAAACCACTGAGCTTTCTTGGTTGGAGTGGACTCACTAATGTATCCTCATTGCAAAAAGGTTTAAGGAAGAGGGGAATTTATTTTTCTATGCACTTATTTTGCTACATGTGAGCAGACATTTCATGGTCAACAAGTGAGAGCAAGAAATACTAACATACAGAGTCCAAACACCACAGTGTTAAATGGTTTGTTTTTCTTAGCTGGTTTACATTTGCTTGACGAGGTACACGTCTACAAAACAAGTATTTTACGACCCCAGACCAAAAACCAAAAAAGGCAACATAGCTGCCCCTGACCCTACACACCAGGAAAAAAGAAAAAAAAAGTGTGGTAGAAGGACTGCCTTTATTTTGCTCCAAAATAAATATTTACTTGCTTTTTCAAATGAGAGAGGGAGGAGGGAAGGGATCACTGACTTAATGGAGCCTAAAAGAAAAGAAAGTTTGTTATGTTCCTACATTTGTCCTTCCCTAGAGAATTATCTCATTTAAATGCAAGAACCAGTCATGGAAAATGGGAAAAATAAAAGCTTTGTGAATGTAGGCATGAAAAATACTTAAACTTGCAGTAAACAGTGATGAGTCAATATCTGCTTATTTGGAAGATTGGTTTGGTGTAATATATAAACACAGGTACTCATTAAAGCCTGAATCTCTGGCAGTTGACAAGCATCACACCTTTACTGTTTCTGTCCATGATAATCCTGAAGAGGAACATTTCTGTGCAACAGTTACGTGTCACTGAGGTCATTATGTGGTATTTAATTATTATGTTGGAAAAATGGAGCATTGCACACTTATCTCTGATGTAAATGTAGTTCAGTAACATGGAGTTGTAAGTGACCTTTTCTAAACCTAAACTGGGTGTGAATATATAAGAAGGAGCACCATATTTCACTTATTCCACAGTATTTCAGCAACAAGGCAGATCTAAACCAAGATATACAAGTAAATCTGACAATGTTGTAAGTGCACTGCAATTTATAAATAATAAAAACTCCAGACATAAGCTGTATAGCTCATATAGCTGTATAGCTATTGTTTTCTCTGTATATTCCTTTGGATTATGTTTTCATTGTCTTCTAGTTATACTTGCCATCTGTACTGAAAATGCTTAACAGAATGGTCTTTTGTCACTAAAGAAAGAGTGCATTATCAAGATGCAGAAGCATAAATTCTTTACTTAAACAGAAGTAAATGGCAAAAACAATGCCTTATAAGTAAATCTACTGGAGATACAAGAAAAACTGCAGAATAAACATCAAGCGTAATGGATTTTATGTGGATTACAAAAATACATGCATAGCTGCAAATGAAATCTATGTGAGTAGGAATACAGGCAAACACATACCAAAGTACCATCTGCAGTAACAGGAGCACTGTCACTAGCATGAGAGACAAGGTGCAAAGGTGGAAGCTTGGAAGACTGGTATCTTGGTAAATCAAAATTACCGCTCAAATAAATGTATTACGCAAGTACAGAGCTTCATTTTACAGGAGATGAACTAGGCAGCAAATGACCAACTCAATTACCTAGTTTTCCATAAGGCTGTCAACACAAGATGTTTTGTTGCATAACAAAGGATTCCAAACAAACTCATAGCTACAGTGCCATCACGGGTAACACATCTTAACAGTCTGCTATTGGCTCATACAACACTTTAACCAAATCAACAAAAACCTTTGAGAAAGTGTGAAATGAAGCATATGGACAAAACTGTCTGACTATCACAGCTCTCTGGGATATTTCAAAAAGCATCTGCCTTATTCAGTGCCTTTCATTTTATTAAACCCTAGAGGTTTCGAGTGGCCTTTTTTAAGATTGTGAAATTAATTGACACCATATAATTTTTTTTTCTACCAACGGTGCCCAGTTTATTTAAAGACACCCGCACACCTACTTCATTTGATAGCCAAAATGCCTACCCTCTCCACCTAGGAATCACAGGTCAAAGCTACACTTATGGTTTAAATACATCTTGTTCACATCCTCTAGTGATTCGAGCAGAAAAATAAAATGTTGTTAAAGAGGCTGTTGCTGTCTCTGACTGCATATCTCTGTTTCCCCCAGTCTGCTTATGTGACCAACAGTCTGTGCTGCCGCCTATGGCACAATAAGCAGGGAAGTCCAAGAGAGCATGGCCATTACCTTTAATGAGACATAGTTTCTCCACTGGCAGCAACATTCAGTAATACATATTCAGTAATACTGCAAGGTAATGGATAAAATTAATTTTTTAAACACAACTCTTAGGACATTGTACTCTCTCATTACAGCTCTCATTTTTGAGGTCTATGTCACAATTAGTCGCATTAGTCACAATAGCCCCAAGAATTATTTTTGTGCCTTATGTTAAGCATATACTTGCAAGTCGTACCAGATCTGGGCTTACACAGAAAAGAATAGCAAAGAGTAAATGTCAAACATAAAAAGGAATCTCCTTCTTCCACATCCTTTTTCTTGTAAAGTGAGACCTACGCATGGGTTTGGTGGTGCAGTAAGGTTAACTCATTAAACAGAAAACCTCACTCTCTTGAAAGAGTCTTCTACCACATCTTTTAGAATTATTTCATTTCTGATATGCCAACTTTTTTCCTGTTTAGCATAAACTGAAAATCTCACTTCTGTTACCTAACAAGAATTTTATACAACCTGGACACCTGTAGGCCTGAAATGTGAGATGTCTTAACAATTGTGGGTCCTTGGAAAAGATGTATTTTGAAGTATGGATGTTCAAGTCCTCCCCCCTTTTTTTTTTTACCGTGATAAGTGGAAGTCAAGACAAAGAAGAGAGGTCAGAAACCAAGAGCAAGCCAGTTTTACACTGATTTTTTTTTATTTGATTTTCACTGCTAGCTGGAGCTTGAATGGCCACAAAATGAATCAGCCTAATTTCTCTCTAATATGTTCTATGCTAAAGGAAAGTCAGCTTTCAAAAGTGGTAGCTTTTAGAATTATATCTAGATGACCAGAAATGCCAAACCTTGTGACAGTCAAGATTGACTCCAAAGCATTGGTGATATGGCATCTCTCCCTGAGTTCAGCAAAACCAGCACAGGTATGGCACAGCCTATCAATCAAGAAGTGCTGCTTCTCACTTGCTCTTTCAAATGGGGCTGAGTCTCCTTGCGGGGTTGGGACCATGGCATGAGCAAAACAATGTAATAGAAAAGAAAAATATTCTTGAGGTTGGTTCTTAAATGAGCTGGTGTATCTTTTTATCAACATCAGTGCATAAAACTACACTGGAAAGAGACGTTATGATATATAAAAGCAAAAGACCAAGTTCATCATTTACAATTTCCTTCATTTATGAAAATTTATAATGCCAGGTGAAGTGTCACCCTGCTTCACAAAACACAAGAAATTCTTTGCCAGTAGCTCACTGGATTCCATCCCTGAAACAGTGGGACTTCCTGCTCAGTCTCTTTTGCTTGAACCTTTTCCTAGGACATTGCTTTATTTTTAAATAAATTTTTAAAATCCCTTTTTAAAAGTGCTGAAAGTGCACCCTTTGCCAAAACAGCATTGTATTTAGAATCGTAGAATCATAGAATGGTTTGGGTTGGAAGAGACCTTAAAGATCATCTAGTTCCAACCCCCCTACCACAGGCAGGGACACCTTCCACTAGACCAGGTTGCTCAAAGCCTCATCCAACCTGGCCTTGAACACTGCCAGGGAGGGGACATCCACAGATTCTCCGGGCAACCTGTTCCAGTGTCTCACCACCCTCACAGGAAAGAATATATTCCTAATATCTAATCTAAATCTACCCTCTTTCAGTTTAAAACCATTCCCCCCTTGTCCTGTCACTACACGCCCTTGTAAAAAGTCCCTCTCCAGCTCTCCTATAGGCCCCCTTCAGGTACTGGAAGGCTGCTAGAAGGTCTTCCTGGAGCCTTCTCTTCTCCAGGCTGAAGAGCCCCAACTGTCTCAGCCTGTCTTCATAGGAGAGGTGCTCCAGCCCTCTGATCATCTTCGTGGCCCTCCTCTCGACTCGTTCCAACATTTGACTGTGTTATGTGAGAAGGAGGTTTAGTTTGTTTTAACACAGCTTCTAAAACACTGGGAAATATTGGCCAGTTTTGCAAGTATGTACTTATTCAATAGTCTGCTCAGCCTCTGTGAGAGTACAAAGGTATGCACATGCATGTGTGTACAGCAGAAATCTAAACAAATAAGAATTTAAAGTATGTGCAATTCACTTCAAGGTCAAGTTTTAAATTATTCTGTCTTTAGTGGAATTTCTGTGAAAAACTCTTGAAAAATCAGGTCTAGTGTTTCCTCAGAACAACACAAACTAAGGACTTTCTTAGGAAAATATCACACCTTAACTACTTTGACATGACATTGCAATGTTTAGCAGAAATACAAAATCTTGACTTGCAATGCAGTATTCACAGAAAAATCACTAAGGGAGAAATACTAGGTGAAAGTGTGTATGAAAGAACACACATTGATAACAGTGCCTTCAAAAACTGCAAGTGAAAACAAAGCAACTAGATAAATGTAGAAGTTACATTATTACCAAATTGCTACATTAAGGACTAGTATAATAACCCTGGTGTATTAAACCCACATGAAGAACACGTAAATTAATTTTTTATAAGAAATCAATTAATCTAAAACCTGCACTGGACTTGAACAAAATGCTTTCTGGGACTCCAAAAAGCTTCTTCTCCCCTCACTATGGCATGTCTCCCCATTTTCAGGGGCCGTGTAGAAGCAGAATTGCTGGAGCACAGGGAGGAGGTCTGTGGGGCTGCACTTACATCCAGGAGAGGGGAAGTACTGACAACCCTGCCTTACAGCCTGTTTGCATTAACTTGCTGACAAGAGCAGACTGCTGACAAGATGAAGACAAGTGCCTTCTTATTGTTAGTGTTTTCTCTGGAGAGGGCCAGGTGAAACCTCACCAGCCTTCAGGATGGGGGCTGTAGCCCCCACCACCCACAACATCTCGCTGTGGTCTTGGGCAGCTGTTAGCATCCACCACAGCCTTTCCTAGAGCCATGCAGAGTTGCCGCAGTGGCCTTGATGTGCTCAGTGCCCTGGGACAGACCCCAAATATCAACCAGCCTCTTGGAACAAGAGAAGAAAAACCCCAGAACCAGGGGCCAGCAGGGAAGGGACCAGGCTGGCCAAGGAGGACTCAACTGGGATGTGGCCCCAGCCTTGCCCACAAGCTCCCTGGCTCTCAGACTTCCACTGTGATGTTGGATGTTTTCAATAAATGTTGCCATGGGGCAGAGGAAAATCTTGCTCTGATCCCAGTCTCTCCCTTGCTCAGGCACACTCTGTCAGATCTGCACCTCGGGCTGGAGATGGACCCCTTCCAAAGTGGCAAGATCCCAACTCTCCATCCCCCTCCCTCCAAAAGCCTCTCATATGTTAGCACGCTTAAAAATGCATGAACAATGTAGGTACATCAACACCCACTTATTAAAAGCAGATTATTGCAAATATGTATGCTGATTTCCAAGCAAAGCCACAAAGAAAAAAAAAAAGGAGGTTTTCATGCATGTTATTTTGGCAAATATTTTTCCCAAGGGCACAGGCTAGTGAACAAAATGATTACAAGAAATTACAGTATGTACCATGAATACTTTTTGGTATGCACAGAACAATTTGAGGTGTTATGATGTCACACTGCCACATTAAAAAAAAAAAGAAAAAAAATCACAGGCTTTTAAAGTTATTCTGAAAAGAATACAATGTTCGCTCTGTGTTACGGAAGCTATTAAAGAAAAAAAATATTTTTAAACTGTGCTTTAATAACGTGATTACAAGTTGGGGAGTGTTTATCTAAAAGAACAAGATGAACGTTTCTTATGGCCTTAATCCAAAACCCTTTGAAGATGAAGAGTTTTTTCCAATGACTCCAAGGGGCTTTGGTTTAGGTCTCAAGACCATTTATCATTATAAGATGCACCTACTCATTTCAGACCAATGTCCCCAACAGCAGTGCTACATCTGCACACAGTATGTCTATAGTCAGATAGTCTGCACCAAGCCCAAGAACCCCGCAGACAGTTAATACTATAGTCTTCTGGGGAGCAAAAGATGCCTTTTTGTAATGCCTTTGTGCTGTATCTAGCACGAAGTGTAATCTATCATCAGGCTGCTAAGCTTGTCTGCAGTACAAATGACCAGCGTGAGGTTGAGGCAGGTAAGGAGGATTCACGTTGTTCCCTGATGTGGCTTTTGCTGGGTGTCCCAGAGCCAGGAGAAGGCCTGAGCTTAGAGCACCCTGCCTATTTCAGAAGCGAATTCTGCATTAGTTTGGGTGGATTTACTTCTTTTAATGTTGGGTAGCTCTTTCCACAAAAGCAGTCTTAAGAGCCACTAACAGCAGAGGATTGTTAAGAGTTGAACTGCTTACATCAGATACCTGGATAACAGAATGGGTAAAGAAATTACAAAAATATTCACTAATTACAAGCAAAAACATTGCAAAATGCTGATAAAAAGCCAGTACTTACATTTTATAGGATGCAAAAGTGCAGGCCACGGCAAAGTCAGCAGTGAACTTGGGCTGAAAAACCAAAGACCTTGCTTCAATACACGCTTTCGTTTGGGAATGTTTGGGTTTGCAATTTAGTGAACAACATATCCTCACACTTCTACTGCTGCATGCTTTTCAACATATCAAGACTGAGTTCGTTTGTAAACATATCTATTTATAAATACACAAACTGTGTCTTTTAGTCTGCCTTCAGAGAACCATATTTCAAGTAGAGGAAGTGAATCCATGAATGCTGTGGTTGTCCTCTGAGAAATACCTAACAGAGGGCAAGGGCGAGGAATGTATTAAAGGAACAAGGAACAAAGGAAGCAAAGACAGCATGAAATACCTTTGCTTCATAAAGAAACAAATTCTTTATTCCCAGTTCCTTCAATGTTAACAGAGTATAATTTGAAATGCTTCCTCAGTAATTTGCACCAAAATGATCACCTAACTGAGCTGGGAACACAAAGATACACTGAGGAGATACGCGCTTGGTGTGGAAACAAGACAGTGGGAAAGACAGGAACACAACATCCCCTCCTTGGTATGAAAAGCACACAGCTGTTAGCTCTTTTACAAGATATTTCTCCCAACATTTCAGGTTACATCTCAGATATATATTTAATTTAAATTTGATATGAAAGTAATTAAATGGTAAACCACATCAAGTTATGAAAAAACATATTTATAGGATTAACAACAGAGCAAGATAAAGATCTCTACCATATCTGTAAAACCTCAGACTACGTCTGGGAATAATGAGCCTCAGCTGAAATCATATTACATCTAAATTAAATTAATGCTATGAACCTGAAATATTTCTGTTTTTAAATGGCTTAGAGACAGTCCCTATGTGGTCAATTACTTCTTTACTTTGCCTCCTTGTTTTTCTACCCACAATCCCATCTGTTAATTACAATGTCTTTTGTGGTTCTGAAAGGAATTCCTTTCATTTGTTAATGATGGTGTATATCAAATAGTTACCTCTAAAGCAGACTAAGAATTAGAGTTGGATTTCTTCATAAGATTTTTAAAACTGATTGTCATGAATGAAAATTACAACAGCTCCCAACATCTCCAGTGACTGCTTTAGTAGTTTGAAAAGAAATTTGCAAGAAGTCTATGTGGAGGGTGGCTCCTACAAAAAATACCTTCTTCAGTAACAAATACAAAATACGTGGCAACAAAAGCACTTTCTGTAAACCTCCATGACGATTATTTATTACTTGATGTATGGAAACAAGCATTCAATTAAATGAATGAAGTAATTTTAATCTAATAATTTCCCCCTATTTCCATCACTTCTAGAGTTAACAAAAGAACCTACTGAACAGATGGGTTATTTCCAGTTTTAGACACAGGTCTTAAAAAGGACAGTTAAACCATCAGGTACACTGTAATTGAGATAAAGTAAAGTTCCTCTTTCAGATCAATAGAAATGAGAAGTAGCTACATCAGATTCTGCGTTCCCTCAGTATCGTATTGTTTTAAATTCCGACTCTCCTGGAGATTTACAGCCCTGTGAACCCCATACTATTTCCAGCTCCTGCCATAACCTCAGTTATATTACTTCCCCCTGCTTGTGCAATCTTGCAGTATTCAGCTAAGATTTAGAGCCACGTTTTTTCATTTAAAGCAACTGGATGGGCCCTGGGTCGAGGAGAGCGCTGAGGCCCTCAGCACGGGTGTCGGAGGGAGAGTGGGAGCATAACTGTGACATGACAACCCCCTCTGCAAGACCTACAACGGGGCAGCACCCCATGGGTGCTGCTCGGGGATTCCTCGTGCCAGGCTCGCCCCGTGAGCCTTCTGCTGGCACAGCCCCGAGTACCTGTGACCAACTGGAAATGGTGCCAGGGAGGGACTTCACTTTGCACTAGGAGGAAATGGATTTGGATTCAGAGATGCAGAAGACGTCACACAGCTCTGGACCATCTGCACATCACAGAGAGGGCAAAGGGAAAAACACCGCCTAATGAATTGCAATTATCTGAATACACATTGCCCCTTGCTGTTTTGTGTCGTTTGTGTACATACATGTGCATGTGTGTACATACACGTGTATGTGCATGCACACACACACGTTTCACTTGACCCTGAACACAGAGCTATTGCATTATATTACAGGATATTGTTTCTTCCAAAAACAGGCATGCGTGCACACATGCACACACAGGGGTTGCCTTCTACTTGAGGTCACAAAGCAAGCCAGGGGTCCCAGCCTTCTGCAGTGGGAACCCAGTGTTGGGAGCCCCCACCATGTAACTACCCAGGAGGAGCAGCGGCTATAGAGTCCAGACACTACAACTCTTCAACATCAAACATAGGGCAAGACAGGAATATTAGGTTCAAAATGTTTTTACAGCATTTTTTTTTTAAAGGAAACCCTGCCAAACCAACTATCCTACATTTTATCAGAGCAGATACTGTACATTTAGGTCTAGAGAAAGGTCTGCCTGACCAGGATATCATGGACTTGATTTATCTTGCCAACTGAGCACATTTAGTATTGCTTGAGAGTCCCTAGATTTCTCAGATCTCATATTGCTCACTGAAGGAGCCAATAACTTGTCATATCTGCAAGCTGCGTAAAATTGAAAGATTACACAAGGTCACTTTTGAAAAAATGACAATAAAATTCAGTTTTCTAATAAGATGGAACTAAACCTCATTCACTGAGCCATGTCATTGTTCGTGCTGTATGTCACTACTCTTCTAACCTTCTAATAGCCCCTTCCCAGTGTCTGAGTAAATCCCCAAAACTTGATTCTGCCATTCCACTAACATTTTGTAGATTTATTTATAGAACAGTAACATACATTTTTCCTTACAATATGAATTTAGTCCCTTTCCTCAAACAGAGGATGGCTTTGCTAGTGGATTTTTTCTTCATATTTTAGGTAACTGAAATGCTGTTTTTGAGAACAGTTTGCAGTAGTTCGCCTGTCTAGAAACAGAGGCTTACTGTCTATGCAGGTCAAACTATGACTTAAAACCAGTAAAGCATGGCTTTATTTGAAGATACAACTGTGCTTGTAGCTAGCTGCGTATTTCATCCTTACATTTGTTTTGGCAAAAGCCTCAAGGCCTGACATCTTTTGAGAGTGCTCCAACTCAACAAGTGTCCCTGAGCTCTCTCCCAGAAAGCAGCAGACCTCTTCCCTTCATTTCCACATGGCTGAAGTGATATGATTTCTCTGAACACAGAAGCAAGTGACATCTAATGAACTCCTTAGATAACAAGGGAGAAATTCAAATTCACCTCTCTAATAAAAGTTTGAGGTACTGTTACTGTGAATTAATTTCCCTTTGACTTACTATAATGTTTGTAGCCACAGCAGATACAGGAAGCAAAGGATTCATATCTCCACAGGCAGCATGTCCTTCTGTATCAGCCTTTAGGGAAATCATTAAACGAAACTGAGAGTAGTGACATCTAGATCAAGGTGAAGGAATGAAGCTGCCTGTCAAAGCTTGTAATAATAAGGCCTGTTTGTACTTATCAGTTTACACTGTGGGTGAATCCTCTGTTCTCACACAGCTGTTTATACTGCACTGTTTATAGTTTTGCCTTCTCTATAGTCCCAATGGGTAAAACAGATGAAAACACCCTGCAATAACCCAGATCTCGGACAATATCAGAAAGGGATTCAGACTGGTGTTCTTGCCAGGCTGCACTAGCATTGTGGAGGAGGTGTGCACATCTACAGTCACTTAGTTTCCCTGTTCAGGCTACAAACCATCCCCGACCTTCCTTGCCCTGTGATTGCAAATCCATTTCCCATTTACCTCGTGCTTTTGCAAACAGGGACCCACAGTTGTTTTCAGGCACAGGCAGATGCCAGTTGACTAAGGCACTGTTGGATCTGAAAGACCTTTGGTTCTTTATGCTCTGGGACACATGAACCCTGAGAAAGTCCTGTCATGGGTGAAGACTTTGCCTTGGCACTTGTGACTGTGCTACACCCAAAGCCCTCCTGCCTTGTGTTTCAGCTTCTCCCTCCTCACTTCTTCCTCACCAGGACTCATGAATACAGGCAGCACAGACCTTCAGGCTTGCTGATGCTGGGCTGATCTCCAGCCCTGGCAGGGACCTGTTCAGCACAGGGGTGCTTTGCCCTGCCCTGAAGTGAATCTCAGGAGCATTTTGATGCCCTGCAGGAATAGGCTGCACATAAGAGAAGGGGCTGATGCCATCAGGGCTCCTTCCACCTCTTTCTCCAGCAGCTCTTTCTCCACAACAGTCTGAGTCAAGATCAGACACCTGCATCATATGAGAGAGCTGGGCTTGAGTGAGGACAGCTAAACCAGTTGGGATGGGTGGGGGGAGGGCATGCACCAGGTGCAGTGTCATATACCACTGAAGATGGGAAGAGGCAATTTGTCAGCCACAGCGTCCTGCCTCATCAGTGGGCTGCTGTGGACACTACTAATGATCTATCCACTTTTCCCAAAGTCAGTCCCTGTCTTCTTAGGAAGATCGTATTGGCTGTAGTAGAGTAAGGAACTAGCAGGAGGCAAGAGAAAACTTTTGAAACATCCCAGAGTCTTCTCAAAAACACCTTTCCCTATCCTGGCCATCCAGACATACATTTGTTACCTAGAAAAGTTGTTCTTCCACCAGGACCAACTCCAGCTTTGCTAGCCCTGGCAGAAAGAAGTAACTTCACATGCCTTAGTGAGCAGCGTTGTGCTGGCTTTGCTGGGGCCCAGCCCCAACCTTACCCTCCCCTATTCCCACCTTACCACTTTGTCCCATCCACTTACCACCAAGTCCCTTCCGTGTTTTTCCTTGGCCTTGCTTCCAAATCTTGAGGAGGAAAGGCAGAGTCTGACTCTGAGTGGGTCTTTGCAGCAGATATCGCAGGGCGAGTAGCCTGGGGAGTTGCAGATCAACAAGTTACTGCCAATCCATGACTTACAGCAGCCACTAATGCGTCGGTAGTGGTAACCACTTGTGCAGAGGTTCTCACCTGAGCCAGAGACAAGGTGCTCGCATGCCGTCGTGGCTCCGACTGCGGCAGCTCAGGGAAGTGCGTCCACATCAACAGAGGGGAGAAAACCCCTCTGCGATACTGTTTGTATCACCAAGGCTGGCCTAGAGAATTGTATACCACTCCTCTACTGTCACTTTGAGAGCACGTCCACATTTTAGTGTGGATGGGAAAGTCAGTAGGATAGGAGTCTGTCCTACTTTGTCTGACTATAGTGATTTATAGGCTTGAATTTATGAGGCTTTAAGAAGGGAATTAGGATTTTCCCAAACTGCACCCAAAGCACCCAAAGTTGTAATGCTCTTTGACTGTCAGAAACAGGCTTAACTTTAGACAGTGCTGTACAAAAGCTTCCATTGACTGCCACTCGTTCTGTTATTATCTCTCTTCTCTCACTGACCCATCTGTGGTGTACAATGTAGTTGATCAATGAATGAAGTTCATTAATCTAAGAATGTGAAACCTAGAAGAAATAAAGAACTTAAAGTAAATAAACTTCAGATTTTTTTTTTTGTTTATCCTTTATTTGGTAATAGCACCCAAAGCTGCATTATATTAACATAAGTGATAAAGCTTTCATATTTTATTCCTACCAGTGCATTTCTAAATCCAGGTGAAATGCTGGAAACAAGTAATGCTGCCATACCATGAACACAGGGTGTAGATCACAATGATAAGTGAATCCCAATGTAATAAAATAAGAAGTTGTAGTTTAGATATGAAACCTGTAACCTAAAGAACTGTGGCCATTTCTATTTCCACAAAGTACCATAACAAAACAGCAGCTGTAGGAACTATAAAGATAGCATACTTAATCATACGTTTTGCATCACTTTATTGAATACTCCATGTTGGATGCTACAACTTATAGCTATACTGTGTGTTGGCTACAATGCTACAACGAGAATGTGTATTGCTTGTATTATAGAAAGGGTCATGAAATGTACGGACCTGTCTGCACGTTTAACAAAATGAAACAGCAATACAATAAAACTGCAGCACATGTGAATATTGTAAAAGGTTAAGTTATAAAGTCATTCATTCAAAAATCCAAATATTTCAATGAAAAAAAGTATATAAAATGTAGTAAAACATAAATTACATTTAAAGGTCTGTACATGATTCATCCTGCAAATAGAAGCACAAAACCAGCACTTTGTACAGTATTGCTTATTTTGGTCTTCTAAAGTTCAAAGATTCATTTTCACTAAAGAGGCAGGAAAAAACATGCTTTCACATGCAATCCAGCAGTAATTGTGGTAAATCAAGTAAGTCTACAACCCCGCACAAAACCCAACACTTTTACAATGTAGGAACATACATGTGGAGCCCTTTTCTATACTTGATAACCAATATGCAATTAACGTTGGATTGTTAAGTTAGTGCACACCTACGATATCCCCTACAATATCCCCATTTTTGGTTAACAGTGTATTAAGGCTGCTTGCTGCTGAAAATACACAGCAGAGAAGGAATACTTTCATCCACAAATGCAGTCAGACAATCTCATTTGGAAGCTTCTGTCACAGTCATTCATTGGGAATGATGAAAGACAGCCATCCTCTCTCCTCTCATGTTATTCCACAGGATGTTGTGGATGCTATAAGTTTATGTGGGTTCAAAATCATTTGCATGAATTCATGGTAGAAAATTCCATCGAGGGCTTTTAAACAGAAAAAAAATCCACTTCTGGCTTGGGAAGTCCCTAAGCCACAAATTGCTGGAGGCTGGGGAAATACCCTGGGGAAATTCTACAAGGGAAATTGCCCTTGCAGTCTTCCCGAGGCAGACATTATCAATGGCCTTTCAAGACATGCTGCTGGGCTGGACACACCCATGGTCTGAGTCAGCACAGTTGACTTTATGTTCAGTTTCCCTACTTTTCTGGTTATTGTAATATGAACACGATCAGTATTCTAGCTATTTTTTCAGACTCAAAAAGCAAACAACAATCTCATGTCCATTATATCAAAGAGATAAATACTATAAACTAAGCTGTCCATCACATCCAGGGCACTTCTTTATGCTCAGAGCAATTCTGCAACCATATCTGGATTCCTTTTTGTGTTATTGGTTTAAGCATAATTCACTAACATTACACTCACATATCATGATATACATGATGTGCAATGCTACTCTGCAATACGTTGCACAGCAACAGTACGTAACTGAAAAGCAGCTTCCCTCAAGAACTGTAGGACAGTAAAAAAGATTAAACCCAGCAATTCTATACCATCATATTTGCAAAATCTGATGGTGGCAATGGTCAATAAACCTGGTATATCATTACTGCTGCACTTTACATGGATGCAGGTTTTTTAGTTTTGTTTCTTTTAGTCAGATCAAAATCACTGCAATTAAGCTTAAGGATCTACAGTCTCCATGCATAGAAGTGATGTGAAATTCTTGGTAAAGAGGCCAAATTCCTTAGGCTTCTGATTGAATTTCTGCTTCATCCATCTGAAGTGTGTCATTATCGCCCAGCAATTCTGTTTCAGGAACAGAGACCTCCTCTTCCTCCTCCTCCTGGACAGGATTCTGGGCGATGTCTTCCGTTCCATTGTGAGTATCATCTGTGCCCTCCGAGAGCAGAGCAGCCCTGTCGGCCACCGACGCATTGGAAGGGGCCGTTGTTACGTAGCCTGTGCTGGTGGACCCACTCCCGCTGTGGTGGGAACTTGGTTTGGGAATGATCTGGGGAGGCATTTGCTGAGGAGCCATTTGCATTGGAATTTGGACGGGATAAAAATTCGGCAGGTAAGCGCCATAGGCAGGCATTGGCTGGTAACCATTGACTGGAATGTAGAGCTGAGGAGGTGGGACCATTGGTCTCATCTGCCCTTTCATTTGAATGAACTGCGGTTGAGGGAAAGCTGGAGTTTTCTGTTTTGGTCCAATGTACCTAGCATTGCTGATGTTGCTAACAGGGCTTGTGCTAAGAGAACTTGTTTGTGTGGTGTTGCTTGCCCCAGAGGTTTGCGCTGAGCTGTTGTAATTAGAAAGGTTTCCCCATGTTCTTAGTCTGTTGTGTATATCTTTAAATCTTGGTCTTCTGTTGGGAAATTCATTCCAACACTCCAACATCAAAGTGTAGATCCATGTGGGGCAGTCATCAGGACATGGCAAAACCTGTCGGTTCCTGATCATCTCGATGACATCCTGGTTAGAATAACCACAGTAAGGCTGCAGGCCATAGCTGAAAACTTCCCACAACACAACTCCATATGACCATATATCCGAATCAATAGAAAACTTGCCACACATAATAGCCTCAGGGGACATCCACCGGATAGGAAGAAGGGAATTTCCCATCAGTTTGTAGTAATCAGCGGCATAAACTTCCCTGAAAAGGCCTAAATCAGATATTTTCACATTCAGTTTATCAAACACCAGTATATTTCTAGTGGCCAAGTCCTTGTGGACAACATGGTGGCTTGAAAGATACTCCATTCCCGCAGCTATCTGAGTCACGATGTGGAAAAAGTCTGCTGGTTCCAGAGTGGATTTTACTGTCTTGTCATCATCAGTGCTGCCAACATCCGAATGGGGAGATCTCATCACCAAGAACTCATGGAGGTCACTATGGGAACAGTAACTGAAAATCATGCTTATGGGTTGTTCCTTCGTCACAATTCCCAGCAAACAAACAATGTTTGGGTGCTGTAATCGTGATCTCATCATTGCCTCATGTTTGAATTCTTCCCGAAGAGCCAGTTCTGCTTTGTCTTTAAGTGTCTTGATAGCAACAGCTTGTGTCTGTTCACCTGGTGCTGTGCCAAAAAGATGCCCCTTGTAGACTTTGCCAAATCTCTCCTCTCCTAGTTCCTCCATAAACCGCACAGTGGACAGATTGATTTCTTTAAGTTTAGCCTGAAATGAAGTAAAGAATATTAGTCAGTAAAAAATTACAATGTTTTCTAAACAACAGAATCTCTTATTAAAGAGAAGTTCCCAGCCGCTAGATGCTCCAAATAGAAGATAAATTGGGCCAAAATGACTTTTTAGCTCTTTGTATATTCACATCAGTATATTGATTTTACAGTTAACGTTGAAATGAGTTATACTATTATCAGAAATGTAAATTGAATTATGCTGCAAGATTATGAGTATGATTATTTTTACAAAGCAGCGCCCATATTCCTGCAAGCTAAATGAATAATAGGTTCAGAGTATATCTGGCAAATGATGATGTCTATTAACTGCAGCTGCATTTGCCCTACAGATCTGCCCAGAAGTGCCCACTGGAGACCTGTCAGAAAAGCTGTGGGCACTGGCTGAAGAGGTGTCAGCCTGGAGGTGGAGTGAAACATCCCTTACAGCAGAAGGAGGAACAAAATCTCTCTCTTTCAGTTCTGCAGTAGCAGAACCCTTTCTCCTCCACTGCACTACAGGAACAGCCGCTGCCTGTGGGTAGCAGGACACAGGGCCTCCACTGAGAAACCTTGTGCTACCTCTGATGAAAAGGGGAGCGGAAGAGGAGCAGAAGGAAGAAGGAATTTCTCTCTGGTACGTGAAGGAAAAGGTGGCAAAGCCAAGAGTGAGACATCCCCAGAATCTCCCTCCAGAAGCTGGCAGGGAAAGCAACAGAGTTTATGACGGTGATCTAATGAGTCCATCCTGACCAGCATGGGCTGGAGGAGTTCCCGACCGAGCCAGATGCAGCTGGCATAGCTTCACACACAGGGCACCACAGCAGGAGGGAGCAAGGCAGGCTTTATAGAGGCTTTAACAGGTGATTTGGGAACAAGCTCTGATTTTAGTGGCCAACAGACTGTGGACAATGCAATTTGTTACAATTGGTAATATCCCACAAATATTCTACAGTTTCCTGAACAGATGTTGCCAACTGTTCCAAATTGAGCATTGTTTTTTAGAGCTTGCATATTGTAAATGCTGTGATTTAAAATACAACATGAGCTCTGAACAGGATTTTAGCACAGAGATCAGTTAGTTGAGCCAGAAAATCGTATGCAGGAGCTGAGATCTGCAGACAGAAGTTCAAAGCCATTTTCGTTTCACCGTCCTTTGTGATACACAGCCTTAGAAAAGTGTTGCACCCTGGCTCAGCTCCTCGCTTGATAGCCGTTCAGAATACCAGTGGACTGCGCTGACAGATTAGACAGGAAACCCCACCTGCTTTAAACAAGCACACCCACTGCATCGTTACCAGGAACGAAAATGAGCTGCAGGCTGAAGACTGGATCAGAAATAACAACGTTTCCAGTCACTGAGACAACAGGCAGAATGGGGATTGATGGGTAAGGCAAACATCATAAAATACTTGGTCCTGAAAGCTGTTGCCCAAGGCCAGGATTTCTAGATCACAGAATCACAGAATCAATCAGGTTGGAAGAGACCTCTGGCATCATCGAGTCCAACCATTGCCCTGACACCACCCTGTCGACTAGACCATGGCACTAAGTGCCATGTCCAGTCTTTTCTTAAACACATCCAGAGATGGCGACTCCAGCACCTCCCTGGGCAGCCCATTCCAATGTCTAATAACCCTTTCTGAAAATAAATTCTTCCTAATGTCCAACCTGAACCTCCCTTGGCAAAGCTTGAGGCTATGTCCTCTTGTCCTGTCACTAGTTGCCCGGGAGATACAGCTGGCAAGAGCAAGTGAAGTAGATGGCCAGCACAGAGTAAAAATCAGGTCCCTTACCACATGGCTCAATTCGAACACTGACAACTTGAGACACTGAAAATCATGACACTTTGGAAATATGTGGCCAAAGCAAATTCTGAAAAAAATACCTGTTTGTGTTGATTAATGAGTGGCATTTCCATGTCCTGGCTAGGAGATGCCATCAGCTGGCGGCGCTGTGGTGTAGCAGCAGATGCCTTCTGCTTGTTTCTGCACATACAGATCAGGAAGAAAAGGCAGGCGATAACCAGAGGGATGGCTATGCTGGGAACCAGGATGTAGAGGATTCCCATTTTACTGTTGTCATGAGGACCTGTCAGGGACAGCAATGTTCATTGTTTACAGTAAGTATTTTTAATGCATTTAATAGCAAAGCAAAAAAAAAAAAAAAACAAACCTACAGTATGATTATTAATACTATATTTTAAACAAAAAGTAAACTCCTATAGCTTGAAAACAGAAGTCACAATACCCTCTCCCCCTTCCCCATAATTTTCCATTAAATATTTCAAAGAAGTTTGAATGGACATAGCAACTAGCAGTATGAAGATAAAACTAGGAGCCCCACATTTAATGGGTTGACTATAACAGTATGTGGTTTATTTCACTTTATTTTTGAGGCTTCTGGTTGTGGAAACTGCAGAACATAGACCAGAGTATCATTGCATTATCTTATTCATGGGATAAAAAACAAGTGAGTAGTCTCCATCACAGTATATAAAGCAGTAAACTCCATGTGATAAACCACAGCACAACATTGTAGTCTGGCCTTCTTGCCCAACAACTTCAGCCATTTCATCAGCACTTTGCCCACTTTTTACCTCCACTGGTACTACTTCTGACCAGAATAAAATAAATCTCACTTCTCACTGGCAGAGATATTATTAGTTCTGTACTTAATAAAGTGCTTTTATGTTACAGACATGACAAAGCCATAGATACACTTAATAAGACTGTTCTGGAACCTTCCTAAAATGTTTTTTTCTTGATACTTAGAGACTCTAGGAAAGCATAGTGATGTCCAAAATGTTCATTGGAACTGCCTGGGATGTTTTCTGCAATCCGTGGTTTTGCTATTTGTGGCTACTGCTTTCACCACAACCACATCCCAGTGTTATCTTTACACCATGTCACATGCAATGCAGAAGTTTATTATAAATGTCAAATCATGTTGCTGTAAAAAAGTGAACTAAGAAATTTCATATCAATTTTGAGTGCTCTTAAATATCCAGGCAATCTGTAACAAAAACACTTTCATGGCTTCCATGATACATCTGTTGCTGCAGGAACCATGCTTTTCTTCCTAATGAAGCACACTATTAAGTTGCTTTGTCACGTCCAAAGACTGTTACCACTGTAAGAGCTCTACAGTGAAGCATGTACCAACACAGGGAAGTGAGTGGGACAGTATTAAGCTATGAGAGCTGTGCTTTTTATTTTTGCTGTCAGTTGTGCAGTACAGAGCCACTAGCAGATAGTGTACAACTTTTCTAAAAAGATCATCTAGTCTATGACATTTCTGCTTCTGCACTTCACAGGGTCTCCTTCCAATCAAGCACGGTGCTAGATCTCCCTCTACAGGATCTGAAAATATTTGCTGCCTGCAAGATGCCATACAGACCGAAAGCAACATACCATTGAGTAGTGTGAGCAAACCAATCACATACAGGTGATAAGTACATCAAGCCTGGCATTTGACAAGTTAGAATACAAACTGCACCAGCATCGTTAATTATTATGTCATCTTAAGCACCCAATACATAATAAAAAAGTGTCCCAATATCTCAGTTACAAGATCTGATCTCCAGAAAATATTAAATGCTTACAACACAAAACAAGGGTGCCTCATTACAGCAAGTGAAACATTTGAAAGCATAACACTCTTAAGTGAATTTTACTTGTAAAAATAGGGAACATTCAAAATTGCACAGGATTCAGGACAGTAGTAGGGGAAAAAAGAAAGATAATACATACTACAAGAAGGTATGTCACACAGTTCCATGCGTACGTTTTTATTCTTTGTAAAACACCAGGGCCCATCCATCTGACCTCCAGGATTTCGGCAATATGCATGTCCTCCACCTAGCTCTGGAAACTGCATGCTTGTCAGATCGTGGCTGTGGGGACTTTGGGAGTCCCAGAGTTGGCAAGTGTGGCCAGACTTGGTAACGCTCACTGTTCCTCTGTAGTCCGCTCCAGAACCATTGTAGCACTGATGATCTGCAACACAGGGTTTGACAAAACGTTGCAAACAACAAAACAACAAAGGGCCAGCAAGACCAAAAGGGTTCAAGTGCATAGACCATGTATGCAAAAAGTACTTGGATTTAGGTACTTCAGGATTTAAATGAAAGCTGTGGGTTTTGACATTTCAGTTCTGCGAGTAACTGTACTCTTACACCCAGTTATTTCTGGATTCTGCCCTGGAGTGTCTCAGCTCTACGGCTATACACACCAATATTTGGTAACTCTGAATGCAAGTTGATACTAAGGAGCATGTATGGACCTTTAGATACAAGACAAGATAAGTTAAACTAAATTAGAGACATGAGTTTCACTTCAGGAGAAGTCTTCAGATGCCAACAGTGTAAACTTCCCGCCACTTTTATTTCTCATAATCTTCCTGTTTTCCTCACACTGCTCACTTCCTAGAGAAATTAGTGCTGTATTTTCTAATGCCTCTTGCCAATTTTTCCTCCTTCTTCTTTAGAAAGAAAGGATTCAGGCTCTTCTTCTCTTTAGATACATCACTTTCATATCTGCTGACCTCCTACCTTTATTCTCTGTTTTGCTGCTATCCTTTCTTCATACTTTTTAGTGCTTGTCTCCCATATGTATCACCTGAACTGAATCATGCATTTTTCTGTATGTTTGCAACACTACCTTCTCCATTTTTCCTAGTCCCCCTTCCCAGCCCTGAGGAATCCAGCTCTCTCAAAGCCCTTCCTCCAAACTCCCAGGGTACTTGCACCGCAGCGATTGCAGCGGTTCCACCAAAGAGAGCACCACTGGCTCTGAGGATCACAGATGACTTTTGCCAGACTTTTTGTTGGTTTTATTCTCATTCCTTTTGCTTGATACCTGTTTCCCTGGCTGATTTGTTTCTGTCATCGTTTTCTCAGTTATTTCTGGTTCTCAGCTACACTAGATTATTACCTTACTAGCACACAGCTAGTCTTCCATGCCCACCATTATGTCATGACCCCTGCTCCTAACTGTGGGTTCAGACAATGGATATTCAGAATAATCTTATTGTGCTTTGAACTTTAAACACCTTTAGTCTCTTGGAGCTTCCTTGTTGAACATTGTAGGGGGTGGTGATTAATTCCTAGGAAATGGAGTAGGCAGAAAAATTGTCAGCACATAATCACTGACAATGGAACAGTCCTTCTACTCCTGGATGCAAATATAAATTCACGAAAGCGAGATCAATGTTTTCACCTATCCTGTGTGGGTGAAGAGAGACAATTACACTCCATACTCCATTTACAGGATTAATATTCTTGTGGATTTCTGTAGAGAAAGAATGAACATTAAATGTTTGATTTCTTAACAGATTTTTCCAGTGAAGCTTCCACAGCCTGTTTGAGGTTTATTGATAGGTAAACAGAACTCACAAACAGCTGTATGGGGGGACTCATCCAGAAAGGCAAAGACAGAGCCAGCAGTGGGGGGCAGACATGTGGGAAGGGAAGCCTGCAACACACTGCTGCTTCTTGCAAATCTGAGACAAACTGGTTGTGTGATAGCCCAAAGTGGTCGATATAATCCTTTTGAGTACTAAGCAGCATCCTTTAAACTTCCTCGCCATCCTAACTATACCTTACAACAGTGCAAGATTATGGTCCATATTAACATGATAAAAAGTAGTAGCATCCAGTATAGCAGTATTTTCTTTACAAAAAGAATGACTGATAAAATATTGTCTCTCAGACCCAACCTGAGGAAGCAACAAACTCTACTTTTTCCCAGTGATGAAACACCCAGACTTACATCGACTGAGTCTCTCCACAGGGATCCCAATCCTTATGCAGTTGGCAGCTTCCAAGGTGTCAGGTCGTGGGAGATCCTCACACTTAGGCAACTGTAGCTGCATCAAGATAAGAGGGTTTGACCTAGCGATGTTGTACTCCTGCCTACAGAGATCATTCTCCAGAACTTCACATTCATCCCGGCACAGCTCCCGTGGCTTAGGGGTCCGAGAGCGCTCATCACACAGGGGAAACACAAAGTGGCAGAAGGATGGTATAGCGAACTGGGAGCACTGATCAGACAAATGCGTGGAAGTGCCAATCATGGTAAATGCGGCTGGAAAGGAACAGAAATACTGTGTAAGTATTAATTCACAAAAAGCATGAGAAACAGCATAATTTTATGTCATTTGCCTTTTACAACTTTCATCTTTTCTTGAGGGTTTGAAAGTCTACTGAGCAGCGGGGAAATGCGGTTATTTCTGCTATAAAGGAGAGTTGACAAATGGAGAAAGCAAACCCAGCATCCCAGTGTCCCTCTGATTTCTGCACAGAGCTTGTAGGATCCCAGTTCTTAGGAACTTACCCAAGTGATTAGCATTGAGCAAGCTGTTGGTGCTTGACTAATTTTAACTCAACAGGATAAAGAGCGAAAGCAAGATACACCTATCAGGATGCTGACACATATTTCCAAAGTTCCTGATTAGGTAAAATCTGAATGAGGATCACCTAGCTTCTTCCTCCTGTAGGCATTTTGATCAATAAACAAGACAAGTGTTTTTCAAGACTTGACAGACAAAAAGAAGTGTGCCGTTGGTATTTGGGGAGATATTGCTATTAATAGACATGAGAAGCCTAACAGGCAGCAGTGACATGTGCTTGTTCCAAAGACTAACAGGGAAAATATAAACCCAGAGCAGTGAAGCAGTCACTGTTGGCTATTTGAAACACCACACTAATTTTTGTGAAGGCATTACAGAATTTAGATTGGCATGAGCAAAGAGTGCACAATTCACAATCGTCCTTATTTTGATGGGAGGCACAAAACCCAGCACAGATTAAGCAGATATTAAACAGCACAGTAAAGACATTGCTAGCTACACATATTCACAGGTCAGTGGTCAGGTCCATGCACTTTTTATTGTTGGCCTTCCAGTCTTTCAAGTCATCTCTCAAGTTTTTCTCCAGAAACATCCAGTTATTAATAGAAGGCTGCAATTCTCACCTAACCACATGGCCAGGTCCAAACAGCACCAGGGGCCATAGAGACAAAAGGAATGCATTTCACACATCAGCATGGCAGGGAAATGAAAATCCAGAATGAAAATTCCCCACAGATGTCTCCCGTAACCTTGTTGAATGTTCTCGGTGTCGGTCGGTAGGTGTCACCGCTGCCCAGGCACAGTCTCCCCTGAATGCCCCACGGAGTGCCTGGCTCGGAGCACCAAGAGCACCCACCAAAACCTGTGCTTAGGAAGTACCGGCAAAAGCATAAGCAAAATCTCAGCAGCAGTTATACAGCAGAGGTTTTTTTTTATCTAACAAGTTCCACAATTTCAAAAATACCCTATCGTTTGGACAGAGAACACTGTGTCTTGCAATACTTGTTTTATGTATAATAAGACTTGTAAGAATCAATGCTGTGAAATCCTCAGGGTTATTTTGCATAAGGCTTTTGGTATGTTCTTCAGATGTATATAGTTTGAAAATGTCATATTATTAACGGATTATCATTACTGCCTAGCTAGGCACTGGGCAGCTCTACGTGGTGGTTCACAGAGTTTTCCTAAAGAAGAACAGTTTCATCAGAATTTTTTCTCAACTCCAGGACAAAGAGTCCCAGCCCCCAGCCTCCAAAATCTAACTGATAAGCAGTGGCATTAGGGATCCAGCAGCCAGGTCATGAATGTCCACATTGTATATTCCAGAAACAAGCATAACTTGATCAATAAAGATTTTCTGGAAGATATCCCAGTTTTTTGGTTGTTTTTTTTTTTTTTTTGAAAGGACATTATGAACCTAATTCAGAGAGTTACAAATCTAATCATTCAGATAGATAGATGAACATTTCCATATTGCTGAAAAACACCCAAACAGGATAGGGATTATGTCATAGAAAAACATGGTATCAACAGTATGTATTAATTAATGACATAATGGTAAAAGAGGCTGAAATTACAACAAAGTACAGGAAAAAAGAGGGAGAGAAATGAGTTGTAACAGCACAAGGAAAGGTCAGCATATGGATTTTGCCAGTCCCAGAATCTGATCACCATCTCAAGAACAGAAAAAAACCTGACCTCAATTTCTGGCTTGACAATGAGCCTTTAAGGTAGTATCTTTAGGGAGACAGAGCTGACAAAGGAAGTCAAACTCCTTTTGGCAACTAGTTGTTAAAATTGCAGATTCAGTTAGTTAGCCATATCTGGCCAGATGCAAATAAGCTCCTGCTGGACTGAGTTAAACAGTTTGCTCTATTCCACAGATTGATTTGCTTAATCTACTCTTGTACGTCAGAGTCATAGCTGCTAATGTCATCTAACTGAGGTCCAGTGAAGAAAACCACTGTTGATGTACAGCCCCCTAAAAGTAATTACGGTTTTGGATGCATGTTTGTGACTCTGTACCAAAATGATGATCAGAGAAAGAATCAGCGGGGGCAGAGCACAGGAAGGTTGACTCTTGTTTTATATAAATCAATGTGAAATCCAGTCTCTGCTAGGATTATGCAATATGGGAGGAAACCCAAGGGAATAGTCACCATACATTTTTCAAGAAAATCAAAACAAGTAATTTTTTTATTACATCACGATTTTATTTAAAAAAATATCTTCTATTTGAATTCATCATGTAAAAAGCTCCAGTATAAACTACAAGCTGTTAAAATGTCAGTTCTCTGATATTTTCCATAAGGACATGGAAAAAGTGTCTACACATGACAGCAAATATTAATCTTCCTTGCTCCAAATTTTGCTAACTGCACAAGTGGGAAACTGGCTCACCTCCTCTAAACCTTAATATAAGGATGTCTTAGTCATTGACTGATAAAACTGAAAAGGATGATAGCATTATTTATAGCTGTCATGGTTTAAGGCTGGGCTGGCTATTAAACCGGTGGCAGACGCGCTCTATTACAGAACCACAGAATCACCGGATAGTTAGGGTTGGAAGGGACCTCTGGAGATCATCTCATCCAACCTCCTGCCAAAGCAGGTTCCCCTCCCCTCCTGTTAATCCTCCTCTCCCCTAGAAGGGGAAGGAAAAGAGGAAAGGGAGAGAAGTTAAAACAGTTTTAATCAACTATAATAATGAAAAGAATATAATAATAATAATGGAAATAATTAAATATATACAAATATATACAAAACCAAGATCGAGCTCTCCCGATGTCAGTCATGTCACCACCGGCACTGCAGGGCAGGCTCCAGGAAGGCCCAGGCTGGGCCCAGCGATGGTCGAGAGCTGGATTCAGGGATGCACGGATCGGGATTGGGGGCAGCAGGAAAACGGACAGAGTCCTCTTCGGATGCTGGCCATAGCAGAAGGGGGCAAGACCCTCGTGATCCCCCCGCTTTATACTGAGAATGACGTGTATGGGATGGAATACCTTCGTTGGTCAATTTTGGGTCACCTGCCCTGTCTGCTCCTCCCTGGAGGTGCAACCCTTCTACGGCTTTCACTCATAATTAGTGACGAATTCAGCAGTGACCTTGGTTTCTCTAGGAAAAAGTACAGCAAGAGCCTTTCTGCATAACATCCCTACTGGTACCTCAGCGATAACTACAAACTTTGAGCGTTATCAGCCCTAGAAGCAGACACTGTCTGCAAAGCATGCAGTCAGTTTCAGAAAGTGCAGTTACTTAGAAGCAGCTTAGCTGAAAGTAAAAATCATGAAAGGAAAATTGGTCTGGTTTAGCCTAAACCAGGACAATACCTGAACTGGATACTTTCATGAATGCTTTTTGCTTTGCTACGGAGATGTGTAAGCTTACCTGTAATTCGGTTTTCAATTTCCCCTTGCATCTGGAGGGAGTCCACATAAATGGTCCTGTTTCCAATGATTCGTGCACACGCAATTCCCCTGTATGGCTGACAGAACCCATCTTCATGGTAATCTTCTCTGAAAAAGACAGGTTAGGATTTTATAAGCAAAAATCTAGCTGTCCCCAATGAATTTTTACAAAATATATTCTTATAAAAAGAGAAAACCCCAAAAGACTGTAAATCTGAAATTGTTCCATTCCCCAGGTGCAGCTTTCTCCTCCAATTTTCTCTGCACTACCTTAGAAGTATTAATGAGGCACCCTGTAAATAGCTCATTAGAGAAAGAAGTAAACCAAAACCCAAGATTAATTTAAAAATCATATGCTAAAGTAACGAGATTTGACAGATGAATCTATTAAAAAGCTGTTAGACTGAGACAGCAACATAGATCTTGTTACATGTCCCCATGCGGTTTTGGCATCTAGCTGTACTCAGTACAATTAGGCAAAGAGTTGTTTTTTTTTTCTCCCACCTCTCTTTCCCTTTCTTCATTTCCTGTAGTGAACAGCAGAAGAGACCTTGCCAAGATTTAATTAAAACATGGAATAATTTTGAACTCTGAATTAGGTAAACAGAATAAAAAGTAATCAAGGTTTTAACCTCTTTTCTCTTTACTCAGAGTCAATGCCAAACTACTTTTCCAACATGTATCTTGATACATTTTTCAATTCAATGAGATTTTGGGCCAAATTTTACTCCCGTACATCAACATAAATATTTTGGCACAAAAGCACTAGTCTAAAGGCTCAGCGGTTCAACACATCATCCCCAAAGCCCCAGTAAAAAATACAGAGCTGATCTGTAGATCGTAGCTGTCTGAGCACTGAAAAGGGACTTCAGAGTGAGAGCACTCTCAGAGTTAATACCCAGTATGCCATGTGTTTCCTCTGGCACGGCACAGCCTCTGTGCTGGGATTCACTAGCCTGATGGATTCACATCACATCATTCATTGCCTGACGGATTCACATCACATCATCCATTGCATGATGGACAAAAAAGGCATAAAACATAATCTGGAGAAACATGACTCTAGCGTAATCCTAGGACACCCAAAAGCTTAATCAGCTTTTGCAACTAAACAGTCAGTTCAAAAGTCTGAGGTACCTCTCCCATACCAGCGATTTTTGAAGTATTACTTCAATACTCTTCTGCACTTTGTACTTTATTATCTTTGGATATCAATACCCGTTTTGGTCACCCATGTTTCCACTTCTCTTACAAATACTTCCACCCTTCCTTAGCATGCCACATGAGCAGGACAAAACTGTCAGTGAATATGTGTAAAATCACACAACTTCAGCTGGGCCAAATCAGCACGAAAACCTGCTGCCTGACAACAGCCAGCCATGAAGAGAACATCACCCAACACCTACACAGTGCCAAGTGCAGCCCTTTGTTTCTGATATCTTATTCTGTCTTAGGAACCTCTTTTCAATTTTCCTGCGCTGTGTCTCCCTGATAAAGTTCATCTCTTCAGGGAAATGTTACCACTATTTCTTAAAGAATAAACTCTTTGGCAGTGGGAAGTTGGGCAGGAGCATCCATACAGTGTAGCCAAAAGCTGGAACCATCGATCACCACTCAAGCAGCATCTCTCGCTTTCCCCCTAGAAAGACAATGACTTAACACGATCCGATCCATTACACTGCTGCTAGATAAACCATAGTGATATGAAGTGTCTCATGTTGTCCAGAGCTGGTCTTTATTTCCTACCACGGTACAATTGTTAAATATTCACAAAGCAACATTTTGTCTACAAACTCTGAAACAAGTTCTGCTTCCACAAAGATACGTAAGTTTTTTATTATGGTAGATGAAGTAAAGGAGGAGTCTTTCAGGATCAACTAATTCCTGCAGCGAAATTCTTTCACTCTCATAACAAAACCTCTGATTTTGCAACAATTGCATCATGCCTGAAGGGACAAAAATATCAAGCATTTTGTCTGTGCCTCTTTTATGATCCTTGACCACCTCAGCAGGAAGTCAGCAATTCCCATAAGGAGCTGAATGAATATGAAACCCCTATTTGACCTTCTCAAAAGTAAATTCATACCCCTATCCTGCAGAACAAAGTCTGCAATGTATCTAACTGAAACTGTACTCCACACTTCAACTCTCAGTGCAGGACTCTCTGGCCAGAAAAAAAAAAACAAACTATAAAAAATGGCACTCCAAACAGCACGGATT
This sequence comes from Nyctibius grandis, assembly GCF_013368605.1. Taxonomy (NCBI): domain Eukaryota; kingdom Metazoa; phylum Chordata; class Aves; order Nyctibiiformes; family Nyctibiidae; genus Nyctibius; species Nyctibius grandis. The sequence continues at coordinate 64,074,311 of NC_090695.1, read as the reverse complement.
TGGTGACAAAAGCAGTGTGATCTCTTACTTAGCTCAGTTTATTTATTTTTGTCAAGAATTTCTAAACACAGCTTAGATACTATATATATGCACATATGCTCCCCTCTCCCATGTTATAGTCAACTGCTGATTAAACTGAACTGGATATGACCATTACCATGGATGCAAGCAAAAGTAAACAGTAACCTGATGTCAGATACTCTGACAGAAACTGGGCTGTTATTCTACGTACATCTTTGTCAGGTCAGGCAACTCAATGAATACAGTTTGACTGGTACTAGTGATCGAGGGGACAAAATTATGTTAGTCTTCTTAGGAAAACAGTTGATTTCAACAAAGCTGCAGAAGCGGCAGCACTCAAGAGTCTTGTTACAGATTACTTTTTCCCTTGGCTACATGTACACTCAACACATGGCAAAACATCCGGAGCAAAAAGCAAGCTAAGGGGAATCTGATAAAACAGTGCAGGAGTGGCGTCATGCTCAGTTCAAACAGGAGTCTTTGGAACCACCTGTGGCTTTGATTCGTGCTCCAAACCATATGCCAGCAATTCAGTTGCTGATCAGAGCAAGAGTTAAAAGCTGCTGAAAACAGGCAGAAATACTGACTCTTCAATTTCCTGCTGCTTGAGCTGTAAAGTCTGCTCTGATCAAGAACCCTGGTAAAAAACAGAAATCTGACTCTGCAAGCAGCATCCAGAAGAGTTCAATTTGTTCCGCTTGCAGAAATCTTACAAGCTAACCGCCATAGGTACTTTTCTACCTTTGTTCTTTATTGTTTCTTTCTGAATGTTTCAAGATGGCATTACCTTTTCTCAGTATTGTTTTTCTTCCATTTTTATATAACTTTTTTTTTTACAAAACAGAGTCAGGAACATCCTAATTGTTAACCTTCTTTTTCACCATTGCTGGAGGGCAGTCTCAAAGACAGTGCAACTGGAACACGAATTTTCTCAGCACTCAATTAAAGTGGAGTTAAGGTATATTCTCCTACTGAGAGAACTCTTCTCCCAGCTACTTGTCAGTTGTTTGACCAGAGTTTGGATTTAAAAATAAAACTGCAAAGAATCTGACTAAACAGGCCCTCTATTGCTAAAACCCCAACTTCCATTTCTTAGGATGAATGCCATTTGTTTTCCAGGCCCATAAGGTGATCTTCTGCCAGAATAATAAGGTTAAGAACTACCCTTTCTAATATAAAGCTAAAGCAGAGAACTTTTTGTTTCAGGCACGCACCAAATAAAAACAGAACACTGATACTACTTTTATGTACAACATGGAGTGTCTCTAAGATTGACCAGGCTTACAAGGTCTGGAAACATCTTGAAGAACCACGCACTGATAAGACATTTACAAGTTCCATATCACACATGCACTGCACCACCTGATTAAACACAGTCTGCCTTCAGGTTTGTGAGTAGAAGAAGTCTGTATGAAATGGAAAATTAACCAAACAAGCAAAGTAGAAGAAAGATGCATGTTCAGTGGTACTGTGCGAGTTGAATCTCCTCCCACTGACAGAAACTGTAAGTTCCAGGGACATCTGGGTCTATCAAGGAAGCACTGCAAGAACCAGGTGCCTCTGAACAGAAATCAAACCCAGCATGCATGAACAGGAATCTCTCTAGATGGAGGGCATGCAAGAATTCCATAAGGTAGACATCTCCTCTAGAAGTATATGGGAAGACTTCTAGGCATACTGCATGTGCTACAAAAACATACTGAACATCTCCACCTCCACTCTCGCGTTAAGCATTACTTCGATTATACCTGTGACACAGAAAGAACATTGAACAAAAAACTACAAAAGAAAATACATAGGAAACAAAGAGGCTTTTCTTAATGGAAAACCTGAAATGTTGAAAGAATACATCTCGGCACAATACACTGTATCATATCTATGTAACACAATCTATTGTGTGCAACTGTCACAGCTGAACAGTCCAGAGGGCATACGGAAAAAAAAGTCCCAGTAAATAAAAGGCAACCGTGGAAACTCTGTTCAATACTAAAATCACCTTGTGAAGCACATAAGTCTGATTAGAGCTTTCAGTATGTATTTGGTGCCCCTGAAAACACAGTGAGTGCAGACCTAGTAGTTTTGCTGAAAAATAGAGAAAACACATGAAGAAATAACAATCTTTACCAAGGGTTCATGAAGGCCATTCTGAAAGCAGAATTGAGAGGTACTAGATATTTATTTGCTAGCACAATACCTTTCTTCTGATTGCATCCCACAAACTTAACTCACAAAGACAACAGAAACTTGTAAGCTAATTCTGTTTTCCTGAAAATAGAAAAGACACAACACTCTGCATCAGTCATAAAAAGAAACTCAGAAATCCTCTAGAAAACTCAGAAAAACTTTTTTGATTGAATACATTAAAAAACCAAGTAATTTAATAATACTCTATCAACCTACCCTTGTAATAAAATAAACAAAAATGTTATTTAAAATTATAATTTGAGAACAATTTATTTTAATATATTAAAAAAATAAATTTAGAAGTTATTTGGAGGGATACTTCCTCGGCCTACACTTCACCAAAGTAAACAATACTAAGCCAATTCATAGAATATAACAGTATATTCCAGAAGCTAGTTTTTAAAAAAAAGATAGTAGAAACCTGTTACAGCAGTTTCCCACAAGCAAACTAAGTGCAGTTAAAATTTCCTATAAATTTTCCCACGGCAAATAACAAACCTGAAGTTTTGACCCTCTTTCATACTGTCCACGGATTAACAGCTTTTAATTAAAAACTGTTGAATACTAAGAGAGGATATTAGGACTTCCCCTCATTCCATTACAAGTGGAGTGGGAAAGCAAGGAAAAATGTACAGAAAACCACAGTTAGACAGTGACAGACAAAGGAAAGGACGAATGATTTATGTCATCCTATTTGCTATGGGTAGAGAAATACAACATTTGGTATACCGTCACCTGTCTTGTGGGAAAGTTTCAGAGTTTTTGACAGCTACAGCTTGAAAACTGATGGCAGAAGCTATGTAAAGAGGATGATTATAATCGACAGTAAGATCAGAGGGAAAAGGACAGGTATCATATTTCAGATTATGAGTTTACTTAGCCCGGTGTGTGGCTACCTCATAAACATAAAGCACACAAGTTAAATGACCTGCAGTACAACAAATTAAAGGAATAAAGGGTTTATGTTTAATCAAAGAGAGGCAAATCACTCTGACTTGTGGGAAGGGCATTATAAAGGGCTGCAGTAAAAAATCAGGAATTTCTGTTTTTAATATACACATGTATTCATGGTTTGTTTATACTGCATCTCAAAATCAGGACCTCTTACAATCTGGCACTACAACCCTTGTAATTTGTTACCCTTACTCTTCACATGTATCATATCATAGCGCTGGGGGGTGAACTCAACTCACAAGGAGATCACTTTTCGATGGCTAAAATGAGATCACGTCTCCAAATGTGTCACAGGTCACAGAGAAGGTCCAAGAGAAGAGAAACATACTACCCTTGTCATATGCCAAATCACATCTATAAAATTTGCCTCCTGCCAAAAACATAGCGAATTTATATTAATGTTACTATAGAAAAACACTTGGTACTTTTTGGTCAGGTTTGTATATTTACCTTTCAGGGAAAATATAAAATAAAACACTCAATTTCTTGTCTCACAATGATTTAGAATTTGTCAAGACTGCTGTCTTTTAAAGTAAGAGTTACAATAGGCTATAAAATCGTTCCTTCTCACAGGCCTCCTGTTGTGCACAGAAGATTAATGGAAGTTTCACTACTGACATTCAAGGCAACAGAACTGGGGTATAAATATTTGATGGAGGAAAAGAAAGGGATTTTTCAAAACCAGTATTGCCTGAACTGTTACTATTCATCCATTGAGAAGGGACAGGCTAATACCAGGTGCTCCTGAAACCCCCCATAACTGCTGCCCGTACAGGGCAGAAATTCAGTAACATGCAGAAATGGGTTGGAGGTTTTAGTGAAGTTTCCAAAACCCAGGTGTACAGGAAAAACCTCAAAAAAAAACCCAAAACCACAAACCAAAAACCAAACCCCACAAACCACAAAACAGCAAAAAACCCACACCTGCACATCTGTGTCCTGTCTGCTGAAGCCAAGAAGAGAAAGGATGGCAGGGACAGCTTCACTGCTGCATCAGGCCCCTGCCTGGATGGAGGCACCCTGCACCCATGTCATGGGAGAAGGCACAGGCTTCCTGCCCTACCTGTTTCCATTCTCTGAACAAACAGTTTCATTCTCTGACCAGAGGTTTATCTGCAAATAACCCACCTTTCCGGCACATAAAATCATTTGTTTGCACATCTTCACCTGCATCTAAAGATCAGTGCTCCTGGGATATCAGAAAATACCCATTGAACTAGTTAACACCTCAAAGAGAGGTGTTAAAGACACAAGAGGGACGTAAAAACTTTTCTCATACACTAAAGGAATGTAATAAAAAATAGTATCAGAAAAGAAGGGGAGTGTTAAAATGTCAAAAACTAACAGGCAAGGGAATTTGTATAAATAGTCATAGCTCAGTTGAAGTCAATGGACCTATGACAATTTACACTCACCAGGGATATGGCCCGTGAATTTTGCTACCAGATGCTCACTGAGTGTAACAACAGACCCCAAAAGCAAGATTCTCTTACAACTAGCATACAACTTAGAAAAATATTAACAAATAACATTTATTTTTGTGCTTTGTATCTGAAAAGTAGCACATAACAGAATCCCTAAAAAAATGTAATTAAGTCACATTTACTGAACAGAGCAACGGTGCTGTGCTTGATTTGGATGTTTATCTGCTAGTTCCTAAAAAAGTACATTGTGAACTGAAACTCCAGATTCAATGTCTAAGTTCAGTAAAAAATAACAGTTGATCTTTATTCTACTGGTTCTACTAAACGATGAATTTGTTAATGTTAATCACAGGATTTGAGACATCATTTTAAGCCATGTAATAGATAAGGCAATTAATTGAAATATCACTGGTAAAAACACAGCTGCAAATGGACTTAGTGTTTGTGACAAACTAGAGAAAAGTTGTTTGTCGAACAGCAACTTGTAAACAACAGCGTTAATTTTAGCCTATTGCAATTAATTCCACAACAGATTATAAAATAAGTATTTTTAAACACAAAACTCAAGCTTCAAAGTCTGTCTGTAAAACATAGTACAAATAATGTTTTAAACATATATTCCGATGTTACCATGAAAGGAGGATGCTTTTAATGCAAGGTATTTAAAAAGCATTTAAACGCCAGAAAGAGGGAGGACATCAATAGGGTTTAAGCATGTGCCTTCACTGAATCATGAACCAAATTGTTCTCTCACTAGGCATTGCCTTAAATGGGTGTCAGCAGTCTTAGCTGAGCTGTGTCCTTGCTAAAAGATATCACATTCAATTATTTAAGTGGACAAAATCAACGGAAAATGGTATTGCCTTCCTTTCTTCCACAGAATCATCCTCCATCATTCCTGTAACAAGAAAAACACACAACCCTCACTAGCAAAGATGTAGGAAAGAACCAAACGTACAAAACTGTGGCAGGAGGCTCACCAGATAACACTACATGCTGCTGTGGTTTGACAGTATCACAGGCATTGACGTATTTATTATTGCTTTACATATTTAGAAAAGGCTTCAGTGTACCAAAAAACTGTTGCTGTTCCCAAGCACAGTAATCACATATAGAAGTATAGACACGGGTGGCAGGATGGCTCTTACTACAGCAACCTGGGTAAAACAGTAAAAGAAGCAAAGCTAAACAAGGACATCTACGTCCCAAATTTCTGCAAGGAACAGAGTACTATGCCTGAAGGTATAACCACCCATAATCCTCTGATTACCACATGTAACTTCAAACAGATAATCTAATATTACTTGTACCTATAAAGTATCGCAATTTACTCAAATGGCATTTTTGTAAATTCTCCCTCTGCTTTCATAGGTATCAGCATGTTGGGATGAAATCTTGAAATCAGACGAGTCAGCTGGCAATTCAAGGAAGGCTGCAGGTCTGTTTTGGTGAGTGTCAGATATTTTTAACAGAAACTTCTCTGTTACAACCAGGGTTACTGAAGAATTGGAAAAAAAACCTTCAGAAAACTAATTTCAATGTATGGGAACACGGACCTGGACATGCAGCATCATGCTCACCAAAGAAATCATTACGAGTCTCCCTCCCCACCCCTTTTTCTTAAGGCAAGTTATCCCTCTCGGTGCGTTACGACTGTCTAATAAATTATCTCCCTCTGATATCTCCAACGAAAAAAAGCAGGGCCAACAAGCCCTGCGAAGAGCCTCTAATAAGCAGTTTCCTATTCCCCCCACTGCCAGAGGAAAGCAAAATTCTTCACTTTTCACAGAATCACAGAATGTTAGGGATTGGAAGGGACCTCGAAAGATCATCTAGTCCAATCCCCCTGCCGGAGCAGGATTACCTAGACCATATCACACAGGAACGCGGCCAGGCGGGTTTTGAATGTCTCCAGAGAAGGAGACTCCACAACCTCTCTGGGCAGCCTGTTCCAGTGTTCGGTTACCCTCACCGTAAAGAAGTTTTTTCTCATATTCATGTGGAACCTCCTGTGTTCCAGCTTGCACCCGTTGCCCCTTGTCCTGTCAAGGGATGTCACTGAGAAGAGCCTGGCTCCATCCTCATGACACTTGCCCTTTACACATTTATAAACATTAATGAGGTCACCCCTCAGTCTCCTCTTCTCCAAGCTAAAGAGACCCAGCTCCCTCAGCCTCTCCTCATAAGGGAGATGTTCCACTCCCTTAATCATCTTCGTGGCTCTGCGAAGTGAGAGTCAGTGATTACCTACAGTCCCTCCAGTGATTACCTACAGTCCCTCCTACAGAAGCTGCTCCTGTTTGTGTGGGAGATGCTCAGTTGCTTCAGAGGAGGACTACAAGTCAAGTGGTCTCAGTGCAAGGGACTGAGGCCACCCTGCAGGGACATAAGAGCCCAGTGAGCAGCGTGCCAAACCCTGGTAATGGTCTACCTTACTGGCTGTCCTCCAGGGTTAATCTAGTGGAAACTGCTGGGTCAATACACAGCACAGCTGCTGGGTCTTATTGCCACTTGAGTCTTTCACCCAAGGGAAAACCCACTGCAGGCTCTGGACCCACACAGTGTGATGGGAGCGGGAATTTTATCCTTCCTCCTCCTGGCTAGCCCCCCTGATACACACAGGTCAACTCCAAAAAGGTCTTGGAAGAGTCCACCAGCTGAAAATGTCACTATAATCGCTGTCGTATACAGGTAGCAATAAAACTGGTAGGGGGCATCCTAGGCAGCCCAGGGAGGGCTTCAGTAACGGGGCTGCCAGCGCCTTGGGGTCAGCACAGGGGACTGAGGGCTCTACCAGGGCTGCTGTGCTATGCCAAAGGAGGGACGCGACTGAGCAGGCAGAGCTAAGAGGCCATGTCGGCTGCCCATGGTAAAGCCGTCGAGGGGAGAAAGAAGGAGCGACGGGCAGCTTCGATGGCTGCGGTGCCATAGGAGGGAGGGAGGGACATCGGGCCCCACCAAGGGGGCTGGTCCGGGGATTGGAGTCCCTTCTCAAGCCTGGAAGTGGGTGAGAGAAGGGCAGCCCACCCTGCGCTGGGCTGCTCTGACCTTGCCTAGCACAGCCCCCAACCCTCTCCATAAAAGCCACGAGGCATAAGCATGACATAATAAATTCTTTGAAAAAAAAATCCTTAAAGTTTTCAGGTAGATATTCATGCGTTGTGATTTACATAGGCATATTTTATGCACGAACAGAAAATTTCATGTCACTGTTCAGTTCATTTAAATCCACTGATGGAATTTTATATGTATGCCAGGAAGACAAGTACGAGGTAGAAAACCTTGAGGGAAAAGAAGACTAAGAAAGCATGGTCAACAACAGCCAGTTACATAAATCCAAGGAGAAGGGGGAGTTACAAGAAAGACAAAGGAATAGTTTAAAACAAAAAAACGAAATCCCATCGAAGTGCTTCAAGCTTTCTGTTTGGTGTTTCTTTCTTGAATGATGGGAAATACAGGTTTCCTGCAAAGTACTTTGTATCTTTTCAGTAAAGATTAAAAAGTTAAGGCATTTTTGTAAAAAAAAAAGGTCAAAACCCATTATTAATTAAAAAATGTTTCAGAATTAAAAACGTTTTAACTGACCATGCCATAAAAAAATGTGATCACTTATGAAAGTATCTGAGCAAATGAAAAAATGAAAATAACTGCACTGGTATAATTTTTTTTCTGCTTTCTTCTTTTTTTTTTTTAACATAACAAAGGTGGCTTTTCTATTTCAGCTACCACAGAGATTATACATCTGATAGCAGAGAGCTTTGTAAAACAGCCAGAAACTATCATAGCATCAGCTATAAATTGGTTACGTAATTATATGTACATGCAAGTTGTTCATATTCAAAGACTTTCACAGAACATTTTTATTAAAGCTACAGAAACACCAACTATCTATAAACATATAATACTGAAGTGTCAGTTTCACAGTAATTTTTCCAGTCTTACAGGAAAATTAGCATATTCCATTTATCAGAAAACACTAGCATGAACTAAATTACTTCTTTAAAAACATCTAAGCAACAATATGAAGCACTTATTAGCTTCTCTTTTACTTCTCATGGACACAATATGAACCAATTATTCTACACAATGTTGCAGAAAGTTACAGTTTCTGCATACTTCCCAATGTTAGAGGCTGTTTTCATAGCTGTTCTTAACTTTGTAGAATTTACTTCAACTGAAATTTTCCACAGTCCAAAGCTTTGGAGGTGGTTTGTTTGGGGTTTTTTTTCCTTCAAAAGAAATGTTTCAGGTGTTTCAAAAAATTAGGCCAGAGAAAATTACCATTTTTCTCTGCAGGAAAAAGAAAATTAGAACCCAAAACAAAACCACCACCAGGAAAAGGAGGAGCCATTTGGTTGTGATGCTATCATGTTCCCTTGCTATTGAGCAGACACCTGAGACTTGCTGGAACATACCTTTTGCTGTTCCCATGAAACACTACCCAAATTTGTCCAGCCTTTACGTCATTTCCATCTTCATGTACTCAGCGCAGCCTATGAGAACGTCGCTGATACATTCTCCAAATACCCCGTGTCTACAGCAAGCTTCGCAGACATGTGTGAGAAAATAAAACTGCTTGGCACCCTTGCCAGGGCTAGTGCCTAAGGTTAATTGAGGCAATGTTATGAGGAGTTTGCTGAGGGCCCAGGAGGACAGGGGCTATGGAAGTGGGAGGAAGAGGCAGGTCAGGGATGCACAAAGGCTCTACCACCAGGAAAGCACATGATCCCCCAAAATCTGGAGCAAAATCTAATGTTTTTTGTGTCTCACTATTTCTTTCCATCAGTAGATGAGTAAGTATGTTTCTCCTCTTCTGGGATGGTCTGTACTGAAGACAGCAGTCTATTATTAGTGCTATCCGCTTGTCGGCTGGCTCCAGCAATCGAGGTCTGGGTGTTAGGGCTAAGGAATCCAGAACTCATGAAATAATTCTGGTGTACCAACATGATTCCGCATAACAGGATTGTTGATTTTTTCCAAATTAGGAAGATTAGCTTTTTCTGCACAGGAAATTCTATGCCAGTTTCAAACAAAGCCTCTGGAGTGCTCAAGAATTAAACAGACACCCTTCTACTTCAGCCACCAGAAGAGGGTAGAAATGAACAACCTTTGGCTCTGCAGCTACCCTTTGTTGGGGCTGGGGGCACACCACCCTGAACACGTGAAACTGCTGGGAGGCCTGGGTATCCATCAAGCCCTCAGCTAATCCCACATGATAATTTCCCCTTACTTTTCCTCTGCTTAAAACCACTTACTGAATGTTTATCAGACCTCATTTCCAAAGACTCTGCTCTTCTTTTTTTTCCCCTTACTTATAACCAATTAATGGCTGACTATCATATTTTTTCATTTAAATCTTCCCACAATATTGTAGTGGATACTGCACTGTATCTCAGGCAAAGCAAAATAGCTCACACTCCAAAGTCAGAGTCGTAATTTATTTTCAGATGCCACACACATGATGCTATCCAAATATTATTAGCTTGATGTGCTGTGAGTAGCAATTGTACCAGCACCACAGCTCCATAAATGAGTCTAATCGGGCTTAACATTAATAATCTCTTCATGAATCAAAACACGTAGAAAATTCAATTAGGAAATAAAATGCTTCTCAAAGTTTAGCGCTTCAGCATTTAGTTCTTAATACTTGAAAATAAGATCCTGTATATACTGGTATATCTGTGATCACTTGTTCCACATTCTTGCTGGAGTGCATGAGTCGTGGAACTATTGATTTTGTATATGTTTTTGCTTTGCTCTCTTCAGTCTAATGCTGAAATAAAAAATATGCTAATTACTACACACAGTATGAACATGCTACAAAAAGCTTTTAGCTTTGTGTCCTGGTTCCATTGGGATTTTGTTTCAGTTTGTGGCCAGCCACGGTGATCAAGGCCATTAGCAGTTAAATGCAGGGCAGCTGACCCAGGCTGGACCACAGGATCCTAAATAAAGGACCACCTTTATTTTATTAAATCTGTTTAATTTTAACCCAAGAGCCTCCTTCTTTTTCCCAATTTCCTTCCTTGGTTGGGGAAGGGACATTGGGTGAGAGAAAACTTGCTCCTGTTTAGCCCCTGGTGCAGGCTAAACGAAGATGCTTTGTTAAAACAGTGCACTCCTAAGCATGCCTTTGTTCCAAGTTTCAGATTCCTGTGTAGTTTAGCAGACCTTACAGTTAAGAATATGTTTTTATGTCACATGTAACATTTTATGGTTGGACTCAATGATCTTAAGGGTCTTTTCCTACCTAAATGATTCTATGATTTTATGTAATCAACAGGAGGAGTGCAGACTATCTTTTAACTTTCTTCTGTAATGTATTACAGTTTAAAACATAAAAGACTTGCTCCTGTGTGAAACAATACTTTCTTATACTGCTTGCTGCTGAGATAGGCTCTTTCTTATCTTGGAGGAAAGACAGACTCTTTCTATTTTGGGGATTGAGGTAACATTGCATGTGTTCCATAGGGAGGTATATGGTGCTCTGGGTGAAGAACTGGCTGAATGGCAGGGCTTAGGGGGTTGAAGTGAAGGGGGCAGGGCTCAATTCCAGGGCCAATGCTGTTCAGTATTTTTATCAATGATCTAGAGGCAAGAGTTGAATGCACCATTAACAAGTTTGCTGATGATACTAAACTGGGAGGTGCTGTTGACTCTCTCAATGGACAAAAGGCCTTGCAGAGGGATCTAGATTGATGATTGCCCAATGCTCCAATCTATGGCATGAAATTTAGCAAAAACAAATGATGGCTTCTGCACCTGTGACAGAGGAATGCCTAATACAAGTATAAATTGGGAGAGAAGGCGCTGGAGAGCAGCCCTGCTGAAAGGGATCTGGGGGTACTGGTTGACGTTAAGGTCACGTAAGTCACCAGTGTGCCCTGGTAGCCAAGAGGGCAGACCACATCCTGGGGTGCATCAAACACAGTATAACCAGTTGGTCAAAAGAGGTGATTGTGACCCTGGAGAGTGCCTCAGGTGATGGCCAAACCAGAACTGTACCATCAGATGTGGCATGCACCCTTTTTTGCCAGGTGGGGTGGGATGTTAATGCTGAGGGGTCCTTCTACACATGCCAGCTGCTATTTTGTTGTTTCCCCCGAAGGCAAGTGCTGCCCATCTCCAGGCCTCCATCTCCACAGCTGGTCCTGGGGCAGATGTTTCCAGCTGGGGGTCTTCAGGGCCAGCCCATGCCCCACCACTCGCCACCCAGGCCTGGCCTCCTCCTCACCGCACCCTCTGCCCCCACATCCCGGGGCTCTGCTCTCCTACCAGCCTGCACTGCTGGGTTCAGCCTTGCTATAGTGGCGCCCAAATCCCTCCTCCTGCTTGGAGTCACGACTGGGTGTTGCTCTCTGCGTCACCCTGGGGTCACACCATGTATTAATGGGCGCCAAGCCAGGAGCCCCAAGAAGTTCAACGAGGGGAAGCGCAAAGTCCTTGCCCCTGGGGAGGGACAGCCCCAGGCACCAGCACATGCGTCTGGCTGCCCAGCTGGAAAGCAGCCAGGGAGAGGTGACCATGCTGCTGCCCTCGAGCACAGGCTTTCTTCCTGCTCTTCCAGATCCAGCCTTGGCACTGGCATTTCTTCTCCTCCACTTGGAAAGGACCCATCTTCAGCAGATGCTCAGCAGACGGATGCCAAGTGACTGAGGACACGGGGTTTGCCTGGTTTGGAGAGAAGGAGGCTGAGGGGCAACCTCACGGCTCTCTGCAGCTTCCTGAGGAGGGGAAGTGGAGAGGGAGGTGCTGATCTCTTCTTCCTGGGATCCAGCAACAGAACGCATGGAAATGGTTCAAAGGTGTGTCAGGGGAGGTTCAGACTTGACATCGGAAGCCTTTCTTTACCGAGAGAGTGGTCAAACACTGGAACAGGCTCCCTAGAGAGATGGTCAATGCCTTGTGCCTGTCAGTGCCTTAAAAAGAGGCGTTTGGACAATGGCCTTCATAACAGACTTGAACTTTTCGTCAGCTGTGGAGTGGTTGGGCAGTTGGACTAAATGGTCATTGTAGGTCCCCGCCAGCTGGAACTGTTCTGTTCTATTCCTTTACCTCTCTACTCACTGCTTTGCAGTCTGGAACTGTTTTATTGGCGTTAAGCATGTGAAAATATTGAGTTTTTTCAAGGTAATTTTGAGAAACTGAGTCAGATGAAAGTATCAGGATTCCTATATGCAGGTCAACCTGCTGAGAGTGTCCCACCAAACTAAAGAGACTGATTTTCCAACTTGAAGGCAAGCATGGTGAAGCAGGCGTGAGCGTGCTTTCTGGACTACACATTGAATGGTTAGAAAAACCTGGGGTAGGGGAAGTATGTGTATGTGTGTGTGCACATATGTATAAAAAACAAATCTTCTGTGATATATCAAATATTGTTTGTGTCCCACCTAAAGTAATCCTTTGCCTCTTCTGTGTTATTATCGGATTGAAAAAAATGAGAAATGGGACACTTATGATTGACCTTTTTGAGGAGAATGAGAGAGACTGCTGATGAGACGTGCTTTTTGCAACCTTAGAGTAGTATTCCCTCAAATACTTCAGATTTTACACTTAACAGGAATAAAATTTTAAAAAAGCAGATCTCCTTAGTACATTTTCTTTCTCCTTTTTTTACAACAATGCCTTCTATCACTCTTAATGTTATTTAGTTTTGAATGGAATTGTTCAAATGTTATCAGTTTGTACCATCTGTCTCACCTTTTCTCAAGTACAATAAGTTAGTTGCATCTATAGATTGTCTGGCTTTTTCAAACTGAAATTGAAATAATGGAAATAATGGAAATAATACAAAACTAGGGAAAGATTAACCATAAAGCCATAAAAATTGAAAGGATGATTTATGGTGTGGTGTTACAACATTATCTCATTTTGCTAAATTACCTGTCATTAGAATAGTGTTCCTTTATCTTGGTGCCTAACTACAACATCCACCCTTTCCTTGTACGCGCTTAAGAGGCTATTCAGCATCCTAAGGAATGCTAATTAAACTCAATGTGGCATCAAATGCTGACAGGAAGTCTCAGGGACATATAACTGTCCTTTTGTATGACATACAATAAATACTTTGAAAGCCATTTAAGCTACTGAACGAAGGAGAGAAGGAGAAGGAGAGCGGGAGGAAGCAAAAGCAAAACAAACTAAAAGATCGCTGGTTATATCAGGGATGTCCAACAGCTGCAGTAGCTACTTGCCAAAAGCCCAATGGCCGTTACTACTTTGAATATTAATTTACATATGTCCTTAGATGGATTAACAAATGTCTTATTTCACTTGCAACTTCTTTGGTAGTTTAATACAAATTATTTCCCTGAGCTGTCAAAACCTAAGGCACCTACTGCTGATCTGGAATTTACTGGGAGAGGGAATGTTGGGGTCACATATTTACAAAGTCAGAGCTGTATTTGGCTGTTTGCTATTCATTGCACATCTCGGAGCTGCACCTTACAGCTTGCCCGATATGATAGCCTGCTGGCTATCAAAAACGTAACCACCACTCTGCAGAGTAGGAAGCAGGCTCTCCCAGCACACAGGCTGTGAGTAGATTCTCCCCTACAGAAACTATCAACTTCCTTTACTACCCACCTACAAGCAAAATTTCTAAATCCTGGAAAGCAGAATTCTTAGGAAGGAGTTTGTGTGCTTTGGTGTATTGCATGCTGTAGCCCCATACATAAATGCAAAGTGATAAGCATTACATTCATTACACTCCTTGATCCAACCCATTTAAAAGTACCTTGACAGTACTGCTAATCAGAAGTGGGAAGGTGCTTCCTCACATTTAACCCTTAATTGTAAGCGTAGACAGAAGTGTAAATAGTCACTTCTTCCTAAGATATTTGGAAACCTTGCCCAGGAGCAGGCAAGTCCCATAGGGTGCTTTCTTGTCTTTGCAATCAGGCTCTCTCAGTAAAGCAGTGCAAAGTAGCTGCATTACACAATAAGTCTCAGGGGCATTTGAATTATACAGTAGCACAAAGAAGGTAAAGCTTTCCTGGAGGTCTATTTTTAATCACCTTTGCATACGTTTGGCTTCCCTTTGGTTTTTGGGCATTTCTGAAAAATATGGATTAGTGAGCACAACAGATGATTGAAACTAACTATTATCTTTTTTTTCTATATTCCCTGTCAGCTTCTTTCCTTTGTTCTTCCCTTCCTTTGAAGGAAAGGAAAGAACTACCACTTGCAATAGTTTCCCCAGATAACAAGTTGCAGGAATACAGACACTTGTGTCTACTCCAGGATGCTATGCATATTAGTTTAAATACACATCTGGCTTTTAAAATTTGTCAATTTTGTAAGCACGTATTGAATTTCTACTTCTACCTGAATAATATAAAATGCATTAGATTGTTCATCCTTTATTTACTAGTGATTAGAAAATATTTAAGTGGAAGATAAAAGCTGAAGAAATAATATAGTGTGGGAAGAAGCTGGGATCTGGTGTGGTGCAAAGCAACCCAAACCAGGACTTCAACTGCTCTTTAACTCTGCCGTGAATTACACATATTCTAGATTTTTCATGAGAAAAAAATATATTTTTTGAAACACAGAAGTAAGATCAGGATAAAAAATTCGCAGTTTCCATTACAAGACAGAGGGTCAGCTTCTTCTGAGTGTACTCTACAGCTCTGGACAGACCAGAGTATAATTTTTAGTTATATATTATTTGTGACATGATATACTTAGGAGCCCTACTAAGATGTATCCTACATAGCTGGAGTAAAAACAATCACTGTACCGAAAAATGACACTCTAAAATAGATAAAAGAGTATGTAAAATGGTTTAGTGCAGCCTTGGTTTCAGTTCCCTCCTTCTACAAATTTCCTGTCTCAGCCTTAGTGACTATCAAAGGACATTTAAACCAATGGACCAAGAACCAGATCAGAGATTGTGGATCAAACTTCCCTGAAAGGAGTCCCAACCCCACACCAGGGTTAAATACAGCCTGCCCCACAACCTTGAAAGAAAAAAGGAAACTGACACACAGGAGCTAGGAGGGAATTACAGCATATTCCAGCCATATCCCTAAATTGGATTGCCAAGGAGCCAGGAAATCTGCCAAGGCAAACACATGCTGTTTAATGTAGATCAGCCCGAGATACTCTGTGCCTCAGTTCCTCATTCGTAAAATAGGAATAACAAAAATAGGAATGAGCCTAATGAGGAGAGAATGTACCCTAAACATTTTGAAGTGATCTGATCCCATAATAAAGGAAGGCAAAAAATTCCCAACATTGACCATCTCCATTTGATGTACAAAACATGGAGAGACAAAGGTTAAACAACTTGCTGCAAACACACATGGAGACAGGAGGACAGCTAGAAATTGAATCCAGACCTCTAAAATTACAGTCCAGTGTTTTAATCACAAAATCCTTCTTCTTCCTTGATTAAAACAGGAAACCAGAACACAAAGTATACACTTATTCTATAACTTCAGCATGTTACCACAAATATCATAGAAAAATATATATACTTCAAATATGGTCATCTCAGCCAAGTATATATTTTGATGAAACAAAAGGTGTGCATGTCGTTCTGGAGGAGGCCTATCACTGAACACCTGGTCCTCATGGGCCTGAATAAACACTGTAACTTCTGAGTTGAGACAACCTTGTATAGGTTATAAAAACATCTGTTCATGTGAATTCTAAGATAATCTTGTATAATTTACAAGATTAAAAGTGTTGTCATCAGTGGCTGAACTGTACTGAGACTAAAGAGGATTTGCCATGCTACCTGAGGAAAGGAGGCAGATATGAGTGATGCTGCTGTGTGACAGTAAGGAAAGTATACTTCCTTTTTAACATAATGTTGGGTACCTTTGGTTTGCCAGACAGATCCAGTTTACAAAACTACTTGCCGCCCACAGCTAATGTCTTTTACTTGGAAGACGCCAGCCATGGGCAGGGAGGTGGCCTCAGGGTGAAGTGCTCTGATGACCCACTCCTTTCCACCCTCTTTCTCAAGGCCACATACTCTGTTTTCCACCTTATAATTATGTGGAGACTTGTCACATGATGAAAAAGTACTTGCTCCCATCACAAAGCTGTATGAGTGCCCGTCACATCATGCAGAAGGTCCTCTTCACGGTCACAGAAAAGATGTGCTTTGGCTATATGATAAAAGTCATAGGATATTCAGACCCATAGGGAATAAATTGTCCACCCCAGTCTCAGGGTTCCTCACCAGAGTTTTAACTCAGACGTGTTACTAGTTTTTAAAGACATTCTGTCTTCTATTGTTTGAAAGAACTGGCTTTTTCTCAATCACAATTGCTTCATCACTTTTTTTCAATGGACTGAATCTTAAAATTTTTACCGTTGTCCCAAACTACCTGAAGAAAATAAGGCATGAGAGCATGCAAATTTATTCTGAATGATTAATACCTCAAAAATTCCTCCCCAAAGTTATGACAATTTCTACTTGATGATGGTGTTTCTACCCACCTGTTTCTCCTTCTAAAGGTCCAGCACACAGGCATCAGTCACTGCAAACTCAGAACTGATCTTAGTCAGAGTTTGATAAAACAGGGACTTAAAATTTCTTAGAAAGCCCAGTTCCCCTGCGCAGGGCTGTGGAAGAAGATGTTCACCTCCTGGCATCCTGAGCAGACTGCAGAAAGGTCATGTGGGGAAAAGTGCAGCACTGGCAACAGAGCCCATTCTGTTCACCTGCACTTGGCAAGGGCTGAGTTTATAGCTACTTCTTTCTGCCTGTACTGTGTTGTGCCTTCCTCACTTCTGCTAAAGCCTCATCAGATTTTCCAGAAGCCCTTAGAGCCCACAAACTGTCAGATATCTTCCATCCCAAGTTCCCTTCAAGGAGGCACCACTATGGCCACAGCCGTAATGAGAAATCTAAACAGCTTCAAACCAGAAATTTGCCTAATGGGTAAAGTTCAACCTAACTGTTCAATTCAAGAGGAAAATACATTAGCTTAGAGAACATGTAATCTTTTAGAATGTTGTTATCTTGTAACAGCAACACCTCTAGAAGGGAAGGCAACTGTTTCTGCCTTCCTACTCTTAGACTCCAAGAGATTAACATCTGTTGTTTAATTTTAAATCATGCCAAAAAAACATTCTCCAGTATTTGCTACCCATTTATGTTATCTCCACTCACTTGTACCTTTCTGAACTGACAGGACGTCTCTCTTTAGAAGGGCAAAAGCCAATAATGTTAATGCTAACGTAATAGCATTACGCAGTGAGAGAAAGAATTCAACCTGCTGGCTTGTCCTCTAGTAGGACAGTCTTCTAGTAGCACAGTCCTTTGGACAGCAAAGGCTGGTCAGAGACTAGTTTTCTGACTGTGTTATGATTTTATTTCCTTTGTAAATTAATTTGTACTAGCTAGTAACACTTTCAATAATTTTAATACTTTTGATAAATAAAGTAATTTGGATAGATTGTCTTTTTGCTTTTCTACAGAAAAATCCCTAGAAATTTTTACAGATATGGACCTTCACAGAAAATACAGACCTCTCCACCCTCTTAAAACAGTCCACACCAGTTTAAGACTATGTATTTGGTTGAAAATTTTTACTTTTAGATTTTTATGGAACTGTCTCAACTTCACTACCTGAAGGTCAGGGCCCTTTTTTGTACTGGCAAGTCTGACTGCATAATGCACATTTGATCTCTGGCAATCTTTAATTGCACATAATTTCTAGAAATCCACAGCAGAACACACGGACTGCATAAAAATACCTTGCTAGATGGTATCTACATAGGTAATGTTTTTTATCGCTTAATAATTCATTAGGTATACTTTTAAACCAAGTTACAATGATTTTAGGTTTCAGCGCTTCCACTGAAGCATGACTTTTTGGAAGCATTAATGCCAGGAGAAACAGCTCTCGGGTAGCTCAAGACGAGACTGTGCTGTGCAGGCAGCAAACAGAAAGAGCCCTTTGTTCCATGCAGGCTCCTTCCAAGCAGTTAGGTATTTCTTTCGCCTTTTGTCCCTTTTCCTCTTTTCTGGATTACAAATTGACCTGCATTGATTTTATACAAAATATTCAGTAAAAAAAATCATTATAAGTTTCTGAAAAGAAAAAAAATAATGTTGCCAAATTATGGCATTTTATTTGAAGGACTAGCTAGGAGGCATGGAGTAGAGGAATATGGGAACAATTGTGAAGCATAAGAAGGGAAAAAAAAGAAAGACGGTATCAAAAGGAAGAATAGGAACTTTGGAAAGGTGGGCAAAACCTGGTTAAGTAGGAAAGAGAAAAGAAAAATTAAACAGAGGCAGACATGCAATGAGGCAAAGATCTGTAATCCCTAAAAGCTCCTGGACCTCATATGATAAGTTCTTCACAACTTCTCTCTTGACCTTTGACCTGAGCTTCTTTTTCTCAAGTTTCAGCTTTCTCTTCAATCTAGAGGATATATTAAAAAAAAATCTACCAGCAGCATACTCTTCACTTCACCTTTTAGCAGCAGGTCCAAAACAATGATGGCACACTACTGCTTCCAGGTCCACTACCGACACCATTGGTACAAGACTGATTCAGAGGTGTCATAATCCAAATGACTGGATTTTTTTCTTTTTTTGGTTATTTCTTTCTTTATTTTAACTTAAGAGTTCAAAACCAGCAACGGATGCAGAGTTAAGCACTCAAAACCTAGGCAAAACCAAAATGAAAGATGGCTCAGGAACCTTAATTCACTTCCACTTCGGGGGATCATGTAATTAAGAAATATGTCACACAGTAATTTTTTTCACTTTATTAATTGGAATTTTTTAAATTATGTTGACATTTGTAAAATATTAGTAAGTTAATGCTCAGTACAGGAGAAGAGTTTGGGAAATACTAAGGAAACCAAAAGATATAAGATTAACTATTTATTTGCTCAATAACAGAAAGTGAATCAATGTAAAACTTGTTTCCCAGCTTTTCAGCTTGTGCTTGGAGCTTGCTACTCTTCAGTTGCATTTGAGAACTGTTCTTGGAACTTCAGTTCAGTGTTTCACTATGCATATTTCAGTTTGCTGTCTCTTGTACCAGCCTCTACCTTCTGTTCTCACAAAAGATCAGAGAGCTTCCTGGTATCTCACTATTTTTCTCCTTTGTAGAACAGATGCAAAACAGCTTTTTAAAGTGCTGTAAGATCTGAAGTACAATTTCAGTGGTTACAAAAGTGATCACATTTTTTTGTATTCTTTCATGAACAGCTGTTTTCAA
The DNA here is from genome assembly GCF_013368605.1 of Nyctibius grandis. Classification (NCBI taxonomy): domain Eukaryota; kingdom Metazoa; phylum Chordata; class Aves; order Nyctibiiformes; family Nyctibiidae; genus Nyctibius; species Nyctibius grandis. Next base: position 64,054,531 of record NC_090695.1, on the reverse strand, counting down.
CCTTCAATAGTTAGCAATCAATTTTAAGAAAAATATGAAAACTTGTTAAATCCCTATAACGCTGAAATCCTTGCAATTCATTTACACTTCCTGTGCATACAAAATACAAGAATGTGTACCACGTGGTATTATTTTTATATATGTAAGACAACTGAGTGAGGTACATGCAAGACGGATAGATTAGTGGTCAGCTCACTGCAGTTATTTAAAGCATTTCCACCCATGTCATTGGGAGTTCAGAGATCACAAGCACTGATCAATAATGTGCTTCTGAAAAGCATCCACATGTCTTTACACATTTGCTTTTACTCTTATTTTTAATTAGCTCAACACCAACACTAATTTTACATCATTAACACACAAAAAGGCCTCAGACTGCATTCCTCACTCCATTAAGTGATCAACTGCATAATCTGTTTCAAGAAATTATACAATAAGCAGTATTTATAAAACTAACACATAAAGCAACAATGATGAAACAGAACTGATCTATATTTATCCTTGTGACTGGATCAGGAAGTGAGCCCAGACAGGTAACAAAAATCACCAAATCACCACCAAAGTCAAAACGACACTAACAAACAAAAGTTTTACCTAGCTACTCAAAGACAGGATTCTAAGTCTTGTTTTATCTGACTTTTCAAGTTACAATAACATAACATGGGTAAATTTACAACCACAGCAACATAAGCATTTCACTCATTCATTTTTAACCACTCTTCCAGCCCATACTTGCCCTGTAAACAATTACTGTTCAAACACCGTGACTTTGTGCTACTTCGCTGGTGGAAAATATGAAATAAGCAAGCAGAAGTTGCTCAAAAAAATTCGATCAAACCAAAATCCACCATAACACAATGCTATCTCTGTCTGAAAAAGCTTCATCTATTCTGAGTTTTTGATCAAATTAGAGATTTTTAGCAAGCATGCTGTGGTTGCAGGCAGTGTTTACTGAGTTTATGAACTAAATTCCTACAGAACAAAATTGGTCAGAGTGCATTAAGTAATTTTCCAAAAGTACTTACTGAAGATTGTGATTTGGGCTGTTTGTTGGACCTGGAAACATAAAACAAACAAACATTGCTGGCAAGTTCGGCTCAAGGACAACAGCATAAAAAAACTCAATACACCAGTCTAAAGGAAACTGTCTCTTTAAGGAAGGTTTGTCTCAGTATTCAAACAAAACCCTCTGCGTTGCTGCACATAATTATACATTGCTATTTTCAAAGCCACAAATAAAAATCACATGAATTTTCTGTCTGCTCAAGGCATCAACTTGAGTGGACTTAATTTTTGTTTGAAAATATCTCCCACAATAAAAATGCAGGCTGTTAAAAAGACCATGTGTTATCTTGACACATCACTTACCTCTTTAATAAGCCCCACCTGAGCCTTACTATCAGAGTTTATGGTACAACAAGGGCACGCTCTTAACCTTTGTCACAGCAGGAACAAGGTCCAATACTCAGCACTTAATGAATCACTACAAATTAAACTGTGGAGTTAGCTATTTTCATTACATAATTAGAAGAAATTTTAGGAAAACGTCTAGAATTTTTTCCCTATTGCTTCAGAAGCAAGCTAAATAAATGACTGCCTTCCAGGCTGGACGATTAAGTCTCCAAAATGCAATATAAGTACTTCTTGAAAGGTGTGGTGTACCTTCAGCTGTCAAAGGGCAGAATCTGAGGCCAGACTTCACGTAGCACTGCAGACGTGGTATTTCACAAAGGTCAGCCCAGCACTGTGAACATCCCATAGAAAACTGCTTCTCATTCTTCTCTTCATTTTTTTTTTTACAGACCGAACTCAGCAGTCGAGTAGAAACTCCAGGCAATGAAATGTTACCTTTTTGTACTTTATACTGGCACTTCTTTAAAATTTTTTCTTCACTACCTATTTACAGACCTTTCCACCTGTATTTTCTTTCTTTTATTACCAGTAAATGGGCATTCAGTTCAACCGAGAAGTTCTGCCCTGGGGGAGAGGCCCCAGGCAATGGCTTTATTTATTTCCTTTCATGTTGAGAATTCTTAAAACATCAAATTCATTTCTCAAGCTATTGTGAAAACTAATACCTAGTCTATAAAGCAGTCTGAGTAATTATAAAAGCCAGGAACTCACCAAGCCTTACAAACAACACCCCTGTTGCAGTTATCGTCTTCATCCCATTTGAAGCCACGCACTGGTAGTATCCTGTGTCCGTAGTATCCAGATCCTGTATTCTCAGACGCGAACCATAATCTGTTTTTCTAATGATGATCCGTCTTGGCTCCTGAACCACTGGAGCATCATTTTTTAGCCATCTCACATTCGGAGATGGATTTCCTGCTACCTTGCAGTGGAGGATTGCTGTTTGCCCCTGGACTACAGTGATATTGTTTACTGGTTCCAAAAAGGTCAGGAAGTAACCTAAAAGGGTAAAAGGTCAGAAAAGAACAAACTTCACTTGGGTTGCAATAAAAGACTGCCCAAAGGCACATTTTTAAGAGAGGATCTTGGAAATGGTTTCGGTCTTCTTGCAAGCATATATTCCAAAAAAATGCAATTCACTGTCATAGGGGCACTGTAGCATCACACTCCAATTTGTTTTTCATGATTGACTTCATGTTTCAAGCATAAATTAATACTATTACAATCCTAACTCCCTTCGTGGACACCTATTCTGAAGCAATAACGACTTTTTCTGGTTAGTTTCTACGTCTCTTGGGAAACTGTTAGTGCTATAACAGAAAAATACACCATTATTCCATGAAAGAGTAATCCCTGTTGCAACCATATTAGAATATCATTACAATTTTACCACTTAATCTTCTTACATGGTTATATATTTGTCATATAAATAACCAAAACTGGAAAAGTTACTTTTAGATACTAACTTGACTTTCCAGATACTCATCTGACAAGAAAATCATAAGGCAAGCCTGGTTTGGACAGGTTTATCTCACAATTGAATTTTAAAAATGGTAAGTCTCACATTCAATTTAAAGAAATGTCTCAATTGCAGAAGTAACCTGTGATACAGAGGACACTTTTAAACTGATTATAGGCTCCCATTTTTTACATCAAGTCCTAAAATAGTGCTAAATTGGACAAAGGAAGGTCTGTATGGATATTGAGTAATCAGATTTCAGGGGTTTAGTTTTATAAATAGAAACTAAAAGCACTAATTTGTGGTTTGTTGAAAGCTAAAGGCTTGTCAAGAAGCACGTATGCTTTATTGGTGATCTCAGGTGATTAAAAAAAAGAAATAACTGACGGAAGGACACTGTAAAAACTTGACAATCAAAACTTCTATAGGTTATTATTTTTAAATTTAATTTGTTGTTAGGAGTCCTGCAACTGACACACATCACACATTGAAAACTTGAAAGCATGTAATTCCACCGAAATAATAGTATGACTGTCAAAACAAGTAAGAAATGGATCTAGCTGTCATGCTCCTATGTTTGTTTTGATAAGTTTATACCATCTAGACATAAGAGCGCCAGGATTACTTCATATTACTTTACATTTTTCTGTCAGATGAATCCAAATATCAAATAACTTTTATGGATGTCCACATGTGCCATTTCCTATCAGTTAAATTATTTTGCAGTTGTTTAATTAGGAAACAGTGTAGGAAATTGTGGGGTTCCCACGGGACAATGGTGGGAACGAGGTACTGAACGAGCTATGTCCAGGCATGTCCAGGGGGTGGTAATGGGGTGGTGATGAACTAGCCAATCATAATACAGAACAAGGGCCTTAGCTATGAGACCAACAAGATATGGGGGAAGTTGAGGACCTTGGCTATGAGAAAAATAAGATATGGGGAAGCTGAAAAATAAGAAAAGAATGCAGCACCTGCAAGATATAACTTTTTAGCATAAGCCAATCAGAACTAATATAGAGGTGTGTGAACAAAGCATACTAACCAATCATAATAGAAATGACATGTACACAGAGTGTGCACCCTCAATAGAATAGTATAAATGTACCCTCAGATACGTAAATAAACGAGATCTGCTTAACGATCATATTGATCTGCGTGCATTTACTCCACGCCCTCTCAACAGGAAATTACTGCACAGGAATCTAACACCAGTAATGCAATGGTCAACATTTGCAGTCTAATTGCTGAAATACCTTATGAAAATTGATGCTCTGCTTTGATTTACGTTTGACATGACCATGAAAATCATTTCCTCTGTAATGGCTAAGTGTAGCACTAGAGAGGGGAGTAGTAGAAACATCAGAATATAGTGAATTTGCAAAGCCAGATTTTGCTGGAAAAACTGTGTTTTCCAGAGTATTACACTGTTCTCTACCATTGGCCTTTCAAAAGAAATCTGCTCTAATGAACAATATGAAAATACGATGTAGACAAGTGTGAATTCAGTCTGTCACTACAGAGAAAATAAGTAAACCCAAATATATATAATCTCCACATGACACTGCAAACTTACAGAAAAATTATTTTGTTTGAATTGATCTCTATGTAATTTTACATTGGTTTTCTCTATTGTTAGCCTACAGATCTTTAGCAGACTTTAAACATTTTAACAGAACACAAAAAATATTTCTTTTCAAATGCCTGATAAAAAAGGGAGAAAAGGTACATGAATGCTTTCCGCAATGTCATGACACAACAATATCATTTATTGTGGTTTCCAGTTACATTTCATAGCTGCAGAATTAGAATTATTAGGATGACATTCTGGTAGGGAACAGAAAAACAACAAATTACCTTGTTGATACAGGGAATAGAAGCAATTGATTAAAACTATTACTTAAGCCCACATTTTACATATATAAGCATTGCTAGCAGCAAGAAAGAAAGCATGATCAATCCTGCTACAAGTTAGAAAAGGGATTTCCATGGCTATTTCACTCTTTGCTCACTATTTAGGGAATACTACAACTTGTTTTGCCACTTTTTCGTAATCTGTATGTAGTTTATTCTTACAAGCACCATCAAGGCAGAGTATACAGTCAGGAAGAGATGTAATATAAACAAATGTAAGTTTACATTTATTTGAAATATGTTCAAAAAAGAGTTGTCATACTCAATAATACTGCTTGAGTCAAAAGAATCAATTTATGAAAAGAAGTGGGAAAGTGGAAAAGCTGAAAAATTCTTCTAATTCTATCAAAACAACTGGGTCATTGAGGAAGTGCAAGGACATCCGGTCATGGTAATGGTGTTGAGCTGTTGGGTGGAAGAGGAGTAGAGCCACAATGTGGGGCCATGAAAGCACCAACTCAAGGAACAGTTCTGGCAAGATACAGATCGGATGCGTGGTCTGCAAGACAGGTGGGAAAGTGGCTCACAAGCTACACTCAGAGGGTGGTGATCAATGCTTTTTACTCAGGCTGGCAGCCTATCACAAGTGGGGTCCTCCAGGGATTGATACCAGGCCCCATACCATTCAATAGCTTCACAAACGTATTGGAAGATGACACCTTCACCAAGTTTGCTGATAAGACTAAACCGGGTGGTGATGTGGGCAGAAAGGAGAGCCATCTTAGAGAGAGACCTGGACAGGATGAAAGAGGGGGCAAGCAAGAACTCTATGGAGCTTAACATGGACATATCCAAAGTCCTGTACCTGGGTGAGAATAAACAAAGAGCACACTACAGGCTAGGACCTGTGTGACTGAGGAGCAGCCTTACTGAAAGGGAGCTGGGGATCCAGGTGGACTCCACATGAGTCAGCAGAGCGCTGCTGCTGCAACGAAGGTAAATCGGATCCTGGGCTGTGTCCACAGGGGCATTACTAGCAGAGATAGAAACACGATCATCCCAATCTCCTCAGTGTTTGTCAGGCCACACCTGGAGTATTGTGTCCAGTTCCGGCCCCCACAATTCTAAATGACACAGAAAGACTGGAGAGTGTCCAAAGGAGGGCCAAATGATGACCAAAAGGCTGGAGAACCTGCCCTATGAGAAAAGACTTGAATGAGTTAGGTCTCTTCTCCCTGGAGAAGAGAAGGTTCGGGGGGGGACCTCATCACAGTTTTTCAGTACTTAAAAGGCATCTACAAAGAGGAAGGAGATTCTGCCTTCTCAATGAACCACACAGAGAAGAGAAGGGGGCAATGGGGGCACGTTGAATCAGGAGAGGTTTCATCCCAACAGAATAAATACATTTTTTGCGGTGAGAACAATCATTCACTGGAAAACAACCTCCCCAGAGACACGGTGGTGTCCCCATCACTGGAGGTTTTCAGATGCATTTGCACAGGGTGTTAGATGATCTTGTCTAGTCTTCCTTTCCCAAAAAAGGTGTACCAGATGATTTTTTGAGGTACCTCCCAGCCTGGGCTGTTCTGTGGTTCTATGGGTCCAAGATTCAGCAACTGTGGAGGCGGCCTGAACGTGCTCACACAGGGGAGGTAAAGGTAACAGTTTAAGGTCTTTTTTGAGAAGAAGTTGGGCCACTTCCAGCCTGGAGCCAGCACAGAGGTACAATCGTCTGGCTCAGAGGTGCTCCTGATTCCTAAGAAGTGAAAGGGGCGGAGAAAATGCCTTCTATAAAGGTGAGGCCAATTCAAGTGTGGTTCTTCTACCTCTTTGATATACTTTTTATTCTCAACACAGAAGTGTATGAAAGGTCTACATTGTTCTTGTGCCACTCTCAGGTTTTGTACCATTGGTCAGCTTATAGCTTGCTTAAAACACTTACCACTGTTTCATTTTTCCTGATTTAAAATGAGCTGGGTTGAGTCTTCACTTCAGGTTAGTCGTGGGTATTACATTCAAATACATTTGGATGAAAAGAGATACTAAATTTACTTATCAGGACCATCAAATGTTATTAACTCAAGATTTAATCCATGTTAGACCTTTCTGTTTTACCAATTAAACCAGAATTACGGTAGGAAGCAATTTGGTCCATAGCTTTTAAGCAATTCGAAATATTTCATATGAATTTATGAATCAGATCCTATTAATAACTAGAACAAAACTATTACCTCCAAAAGCAATGCCAAAGATTTACGGATTAATTCAGACCCAGTGTGATTAGATGCACTTCCCCTGAAGTCAGTGTAACTGAATCCATTTCGTGCAGGTCAGAATTTGGCTTTAGTTCATTATTTCTTCTGCCAATTTTACAAGCATTTTCTGCAGTGTTTTATATTGCTCTGATATTACAAATCAAATAATAAATATTTTAACCTACTGAACTTTCAAGGACTTGTGTTTTCTTCAAAGTTCTGCAGAGCTGCTTAGAAGCAGTAGGACAACGCACTGCCTATCCACCGTCTCTGTCCACACCCTGAAGTGCACACTCTATTTGCTGGTTTCATTTCCTCTCTGAGAAATGATGAAGTCTGTTGTTTATACACTTACTGAATCTGAAGTACTTGCATGACAGAGCGAGCAGCCATTTGTTGTGCTGCTCTGTTATTTGGTGTCCACTTTAGATAACCCATAATTGCAAATCTTTCAAACAAAGTGGAAAATTTAACGAACCATGTTCTTAAGAATGTTTTCCTTATTTAATTTCTGTGGTGATAATCAGCAGTTACTTTTTGTGATGTACACCACACCACAAACACTGTGTGGATACCAGTTTGATGCAATGGTTTGGGAAAAAAACAAACTGTTTCCCAGGATACACTGGGACCTCAACAATGTGCAAAGCAATTTTTTTCCAGTGTGGTTCTCTTTCTCTCTTAATAAACATTCATTTGGACAGGTATGGAGGAAATGAAATGTGAAGGCACTAGAACTTGTATTTAATTTGTGTCCGGTATTTTGTGTTATGCATCAGGCAACTAGAATTTTTTAAAACTTGAACAGATTTGTTCATCTGTTTTAATACTGACATACCTTTGAAACAAAGAATAAATACTCTCTATCAAATATTTTGGACTTGCTATGTATAAACAGCATTACTAAACTTGTAAATGTCACACTATAAGCAATTATATTTCATTTGGTATATGGATATCATATAGATTTTTTTAAAAATCTGAGTATAATGGCCAGCAATTTTCTGTGTTACACGAACACTATCGTTATATACTATTTTTTATACTCTGGTTTGGTTCCAAGGCTCATTGAAATGAAAGAAAATGCTTCTGCTGCCTTCAGTGGCCTTTGGCTTGGTTTAAAGTACTTCAAGGGAAAAGCTGTCTGGTGGATATTTCTGCATTTGCTGTAGGCAAAGATGCTGTGAATTAAATTTCTCTTTTATTATGGTTTCTAAGATAGTGTACAACCAATACTAATATTTATTTTTCTTGAACAGAGTAAAAACTGTTCTGTCAAGATGCTATGAGAGTATAATGCAACTTAATCTATATATTATGTTATACTATCATACTCTATGTACCCTATGAATAAAGTAGCTTAGGAAAATGACTGACATGAATTCTGGCAAAACCCTTTCATATTTTGAAATGCCTTTGTTAGGTTGCCAGTACTTCATATTTTTAAACGGAATAAATTTGGTATAAATATATCAAACAGAATCCCACTGCAAATCAAAATTAAAGTGACAGCTCTATTTTGTGTGTTTTGGCAAGAATGTAAAAATAAACTTTTCCTGCACGTGTCAAATCACTGTCAAGATATGCGCAAGAATAGATACTAAGCTAAAAACATGAAAGGTGCAGCTATCACTGAGGCCTCACGTGCATATTATTTTTCTTAGTTTTATTTATATTATTCTGGCACTTAGGTGTCCAAGTTACCGGCTCGAACCATATGTGCTATACTTGGCATAAACACAATACGAAATGAATGCTCTGCTTCTGTTATTTTAAGATCTTAGCTATGATTTTGAAGTTCATTCTAAAGAATATTTTAAGCCTCTTTAGTTGCTTTAGATCAATCTAATTATGGCTTAGCTGTTTTCAATTGAAGTTTTGGGTTCTGTTCATTTTTTGTTATTGTTGCTCCTTTTTCTCTATATGATTTTAAAAATAATTTGCATTCATAATTTTCAAAACAGCTTCATGATGGCCTCCATGAATAGCAATTATTAAAAATTTGCAAGTCTTTTTATCTCAGAACTTCTAAATTATTTATGAATATTGAAGTCTCATGAGATGGGAAGATATCATCACCCTTACTCTCCAAATGCGGAAAATAAAGCAAGGGGAGTTTAAGTGACTTCCCAAATTCACCCATGCACTAAATGATAATATGTACGATACTATACTACGTTTCACGTCTTTCTGTGTTCCTGAGATAATGAGGATATAAGATAATCATCAGTTTTGTGGAATAGCTGATTCCCTTTTCTTTCTGCATTGCACAAGGTAAACAAACACTAAACGTCCAATTTCTGAGAAAAAAAAAAAAAAAAAGAAAAATTTGAGTCATAAATTGCTAGATACCTGAAGATACAACAATCTCTTCAGAACAAGTAGTAATAATTACATATATGTTTTATCACTTTTCAGAATACATATTTCTTGATAAGACATATATATGTATTTAAATAAATTTAGATGCAACAGTCAAAAAAGCCCATAAACCCATCTGTTCAGTATTACAGAACACATCACAACTTACAGCAGTGTTGGCTTTCGACACTCAAAATTCAAAATCAGTTGTTTAGAAAAAAAGTATTTTTTGCCTGCGTAACTGCATACAATTTAGAGCATTTTCAGATCATGGCATAAAAATTCCCAATGTTCAAAACCACTAAAAATATGTATAATTATGATTTGTTTAAAAAGCAAAGGGTTTGTTTTTTTTTTTCCCCTCAGCCCCTTGCTTTTTCTTTTTTTCCTCCCTCCCCACCCTTCTTCATCTTTGTCTTCAAGTAACTCTTTGTTCATTTTATTAGATAACATGGCCTCTTTCACAACAACTCTTTCAAATGACAACCTTCTGTGATGGCGTTTTAAGACTAATAAAATCTTACATCCAATAAAAAAGATTTTTTGGGAAAACATTTTGAGTAATTCATCTAATTATATTTCCACTAGAAGCAAATTCATAATTTCCTATAATAAGACATAATGTTTCACCTAAGAAGCATACTTTAGCTTATGGAATGACTGATTATTAACAAAGAATGACTTGACGAAGACAACACTGCTCCCAAATTTTCTGTTATGAATACAGTAATAAATATAAAGTGTTCACAGAATTGACAGGTAATCTATAAAGAATACCAAAGAGCTGCAGAGTGTTCTGGGCTCATAAAAGAACTGAATGCTATCGTAAGAGAAAACAAACATGAAAGTTGCTGAAAGTCAAAGCATTTCTTTCTAGAGATGTATATAGCAACACTGCTGTAAGTACGAGAGTTTAGGGGACCTGGATCACACCATCACACCTTAGCAGGTGGTGGGAGTCCAGTAGAGTGACTCTTTCCCCAAGTAAATTAGGAGTGGAAATACACTGTGAAACACCATCCTAACAAGTAGGGGACAGAGAAGTCTAAGACTCATGATTTCTTGCACAGACCATTTTCCTAAATACAAAGCAGTCTTCCCAATTCTTCACCCTTCTGCATTATTTAACAACAATATGAAGGTGAGCGATCTACAACAAACTGGAGCCAGGTTAGGAAATGGAAGGGATGTTGGCAGCTCTCCCAAAATATACATGAGCAGTTAAGGAAACTACACTGTTATATACTGTCACATAATGTTTCCAGATGAATTCATACATTTACAGCTTAATTTAATCCCATTATTCCATACTGTTTGTGATCTCAGTGTACAAAAATGCAGCCAGAAGCATGTAAAATAAAGTGATTTGGATCACATGCACTTCAAATGTACTTTGGAAAAAATTATAGCTGATTCAGGAACGAAGTGGAATTAGCATTGAAATACCGCCACAATGTGCACATTGTCCCCCGCACCGAAATCAGTGGGCTTAAGCTGTCTTATTACCAGAAGAAAACCTATTCTTGAGCAGTATTTTCTCATACTTGAAGGACTTACATCTTACCTAGACCAGGAATCCAATTCTACAGGGTGGAATAGTTTTGTTTTCTTTTTTCTGAACTCCTGGATGAGACTGTGAAGAGGCAGGTACTACCTGTCCTCGGCTACTGCCCATTTAGGAGCCAATCTTTGGGGGGCACAACAGACCAGTTAGGATGTGGACTGTTCTTTGGGTCACCAGTTGCATAGATAAAAATCCACCACTTTTAGAATACACACAAATGGTTCCTGACAAGTTACCTTATGTCAAGTCAAAGCAACGAGGTCAGTCCAGTCATAACTTGGATTTATCATAGGTACCTCTTGAACCAGAATAAGTTCCCAGACAGACTTGTGCAGAAACCACAGTTAAGGTCAGAGGTTTGAGGTATCATGTCTCCTGGAGCAAGTCAACTCACTCAGTGTCTCAGCTATTGCAGGCTGCCCTTACTCATGCACTTCTTTAACTATTAAAGTGTATTGCTCTAACAATCCCACCACCGGACATTATTTATGATGTAAGATTTTACTGGCAGCTCATCTATGCATGAAGAGTTCATATTTTACCCTTCAATACCTTCCCCAGGCTTGTTTTAAGAGTACAAGATTGTGAGCAGTGAGCCCCTCCGTGATGATGCACCAACAGTGATCATCATCAAAGAAAAGCTTGTTTTGGCTTGTGCCACAACTCTTGCATTTATTTGTGATTAACAGATATGTTCTTTTTCTCCTCTGGGCTTCAGAAAAGAAAGCTCCCTGTTGGCCTTGTCCTGGCTGACCCTATGCTGCAGTGAGAGAGAAAGAGGGAACTTTGCTCCTTCCCCAGCACGACCTCCTTCCCCCGCATCACTGGCAGAAAAAGCCGTCTGAGTGTGGGAAGGTGGGCAGCAAGCAGCCCAAGACCCGGCAGGCAGCGAGCCTGAGGGTTTCTGGAGAGGACCATGGAGCTGACACAGTTCTGCTACTTGAGCAGGGCAAAGAGACTTCTTAGGCACCAGGGAGAGTTTGAGTGTTGCAAAACAGAAAGCCACCAAGAGATGCCCAATTGAAACTGAGACTGAGGAAAGGATCATCTCTGCAAAGACTCACTGGAGTGGGAGGAGATTTGTGTTCAAATACTTTTATTTTTATTGCAAAGCAGACCTAAGTTGCTCTATAGCAAATGCTCACTGTTCTGCTCTGGTTTTCAGCGAAACACTGCTCAGAGGCAGTGCTCTTTTAGTGGTTCAGGTGCTCACTTAAAGGGAACAGGGGAAGACAAATTCTCCTCAAAGCCCTAGACGAGTCATTGTCCTATCTCATCAACTATCAGAAGGCTAGCTTCACTTGTAGGAAGGGACTTGGAACTTTTTTAAAGTGCACATTATTAATAACACCTTGCTTAACCTGGTTACTTCTTTGGAGACAGAACCATATTGCAGGACTTCTGGAGGATTTAGAGGAGAGGGTGACCCATAAGCTCAGCACTTGTAAAGTGGCTTAAACTTTGGGCACTATTAAAGCCTATTTACTATTATTTTCATGCCTATTTTGGGTCTATTCTACAATCAGAAAAAAATAGAGGTCATAAATCAGAATAACTAAACATTTCTCAAGGAAGGAAAGAAGGTCAATGCGATGGAAGAAGATGAAGGATTCTTTCTAATGGTCTCAATGGTATGCACAAACTCTGAAGCAGAATTGCCCAATGATTTTTTTGAAAACAAAAATTGCTACCTCACTATGATACAGAAACACAAGCGTTAACTTTCCAACCAAAGAAACAAAGAAACAAAAAATTTCAACCAAGGGATTTTTGCTTATTTGGAGAATTTTTTAGCCACAAAAATAAAAGAGGAGCAAAATGAGGCCATTTCCAGATGGGGCATGCTGGAAGCTAACAACTGATCCTATACCAGTAAGTCATATAAGAACAAGGGTCTCTTTTTTTTCTGAAGGAAATACAAAATCCTTATGATGTAGAAATGTTTGAGATGTGATTAATTACTTCCTTAGACAGGTATTGCCTGTGGCCCTGCAAAAAAAAAAAAAGGAAATAACTGCAACTCCTTTCTCATCAAGAATTTAACCAAGTAATGTCACATGAAAAAACATTTTATGTCTGTACCCTTAAAAGCTCAGACATAACAAAAGAGTAAAGTGGAACCAACTTGCCAAGTAAACAAGCCTGTCAGATGCAGTTAAAGATTAAACATGGACCTTTTCCCATCAAAAGTAGTGGATACGTGAGTGTGGAGCGGATAAAACAACTGTAGTATACAGTGCTGCTGGCAGGAATGGTGTTACTGAAATTTATTCCAAAATGGAGGACAAAGTTTAATACTCTAAAATAATTTTGGAGCTTCAGGAAGTGGAAGAGGTTTGAGGAGTACACCAAGTCTTCCTTCCAAATAGGAGTGACACAGTCCCACACTGGTGTTCAGTAAGAACATGGTTAGAGACATGCAAACATAAACACATCTTCTTTTATCCAATTAAGCATAGAAATTAATAGAAGATTCTGAAAAAAAACCTCCTAATAAGCATAGTCAAGATAAGAAAGCTAACTAGCATTCAGGTGAAGCACAATAAGGATTATATGACATTGGTTATCTATGAGAACAGAGACTATATTCCAAGGTACCCTCAAAATTTATGTTCCTCTGAAAAAGAAGCTCCATGAAGAACATCTGACCAGCACCTCAGAGCTTCATAGGTTCCAACATGTGTTCATCTTGCTGAGAATGCTAATGATAAGGCAGAAAGCAGGCTGGCCTCTTCATGCTAACAAGATTATATGACATTTTTTCTAAGCATAAGGGTTGACTTTACTACAGCAGTGCATCCATACAAATTAAAAATCTGTACAAGTGAGAAAACATGTTTCTCCAGGTAGAATGCCAAAAACGTCCTGCTTTAGGAAGCTGCATCAAATTGAAATAGGAATCACAATTTGCAGTAAATATGTGTATTTTCAGATCCAAGAATAGCATTTAGAACTATAGTTTACATGATAAAGTATCATAAAAATTTATGCTAACTGTTACTAGAAATTCTGCCAGTAGTCTGGTTTTTAGAAAAATCACTAATGCTCAGGGCTACTTAAAAAGTAAGTATTCTTGTGTTCCCATGGGCTAGATTTATCTCAAAGCAAAGATATTTAGAGATAGTGATACTTAATAATTACATATAGATACTGAGTGTGGCACTGTACAAAATTAAATCATTTTCATGGCACCAACATAACAGAAAATATGTTAGGAAGGTAATTATAGCCCTCTGTGTTTGGGTCAAACATCTAATCCCTCAGCATGGGGGGACTGAACATGCTTAAAAATTAATTTTTATAGACTCCTGGAACTTTGCTATCCCTGCTTAGAGTCAGAAGTATTAAGTCACACCAGGCTGTCTTTCTTACAGACTTTTACCTTATTCACAGGTAAATCGAGTCAACATGTATTTTGCTGGTGCTTTCTACAGTATGCTTATATTTGGGCAGGGGGAAGAAAAAGTAACTACAATTAATTTTACCTTTAGGTGTTGGAATTGGTCTCTCAAGTCCATCTGCATGGCCTAAGGGGTCATTTGAATCTGGAATTTCCATTTCACCTAGGGGGAAAAAAAAAACAAAAAGACTTTGCTGAACTGAGATTCTCAGTTAATCTTTCTCTTAAACAGCATTACGATAGTGAGTTCAGCAAACTCTTTCAGTCCGGATGTTGGTTCCAGATTTGCAAATTAGAAAACTTTACAATAATTTACCTCGTGGACTTACCTTGGGCTTGGCAAATAGGGGCAGCATCAAAATCTACTTTCCAGTTCTTACCAGAACAAAATTCACAGTTTTACAAAGAACGTAAACATTTCCTGAAAGCAGTGCTGGCCCAGAAAATTAAGCAGTACCTGAGCTTTATTGACAACCTCAGTTACAAAATGGCTACAAATCTGCTTTTGAAGTTACATTACAGTAATTCAGATTCTATTTCCAGAGGTCAGACTCACCATCTCTGCTGACTTTCTTATCCTATTCTCAGACACGTTCCTAAAATATATCTCCCAGAAATTAAAATACAATAACAATTAGCCAAGCATTCCCAAGGGTGATGAAACCAACAGACGTTTTTCTTTACCCTTCTTGTTCGTCTCTAATATATACCAGAGCAAGCTAAAAACAACCTTTAGCCACCAGTTGCTGCAGACAGCAGACAATACTTCCACGTTCCTTTGCTTTTGCAGGTCTTACAAAACCCTGACCATTATAAAACTGCGGGTTCACCTGTCCACTCTCCCTTTTGAAAATATGATGCTGTAAGGAACAGAGCTGAACTTACAAATCAGATAAAGCTGTAGGTGTGCTTTTACTAAAACAGCTTTTCAAATTACATCCCCTATACTTTTGTATTTCCTAATTTACATTCAGTCATCCAAATTCCTTATCACCTCTGCATATTACCAAGAAAGCATGCAAACCTAAGGTCATCAGAATCCAAAGTGAAAGATCCAGTTTTTGCTGTAGATTTGTCAGTGGTGTACATGGTAATGTTTTGGGTAAAATGAAACTAGGGAAAAGGCTCTCCCTCTTCCTTTTGTCCCCATTCCTTTTCCTTCAGACTAAACCCTACAACAACACTTTGACTGCAACTCACAGTAATGAAACACAAGTAAACCTATATCGATCTTCCACCACATTATGAAAGAAGAAAAGAATACAGACTGTCATTTTTTATTTTTCCTTTATGCTTTTACCCATTATTTGAGAACAGAAGATTTAGCTAACTTGCCTTTAAGTTTACCAGGTGAAACACAGAAGTCAGAGACATCCTCTACCTCAGGCTGGGTCTCAAAGTATTTACTTTGTCACAGTACTGACACCTTGTCACTACTTCATATCTCCCTTCATCTTCCACTGCTTGAGGTTCCTAGCCTGGCAGTACTACTGATTCCACTTGAGTTGTGTCCACATTCCCAAACACCCCAATTAGAGTCATGGTGAACACAGTGCTGTACCCCTGGTAAGAGACTCTTTTTGAAATTGGAACAGCTAAGGCTTGGGCAGACATCATCTTCTGCCACTCCCAGCACTGGCCAATGTAAATGATAGTCTTCATCTGCAGTCTGGACGGAAAAATGGAAATGGGTGGCCAAGGTGGTAGCATCTTAAATTGCCATTCTAAGTCCTGCCCCAATGTGTCTTCACACCCCTGAGGGCATGGTGCAGACTCAGTGCCTGACTTTTTACTGTACAGAAGTTTTGTTGATTTGTTTGATGCAGTGTGAACTGGTAAATGCATGATAGGGATATTTCTGTCAAATTTCTGCAGAGACACATCACGTCTCATTTTTACCAAGGGGCAGCAAGGCAAGTTCACCTCTATTCCCTTGCTTCCGTGTGACCTCCTCTATGTCGCACAAGGAGTTTAGAATGGGACAGCAACATTTACTGGCCACAAGAAAGATAAATCCAAAATGAGACATTGGAGTAAAAAGAAGAGTAGGAAAAGCAACTATTCTTTTAGTTCACAACCGCCTGCACTTGGACTGTTATGGTGATCATAATCGACCAGTTTTCATAGAATGAAACATTATTTATAGAAGCCTGTTCTTAGGTTGCTTGGTTGCTTAACACTCAGACCTCCAGACTCCAAACTGCCCAAGGTCTGAGTGGTACTTTTTGTTTAATACCATGTGTTCAACTTTAGAATAGTTGTTTCCATTTCTTCAGTCATTTAGTGGGATTCACAACAGGAAGAAATATTGGAAGCTCAGATAAAAGAACATAGAAATGTCTTCCCCTCTCTTCCCTCCTTCCCAGACCCATATCTCTTAATATTTTAAAGCTTTTCAAAACAAAGATGGAAAGGAACAAAAGCATTTGCTGATCTGAAAATGTTTCAATAATAGTTTTGTGTGATTCACTCTTGTGCTCGATATGTTTATGTCTGGAAAAAACATTAATCTCCAGATGTGCTTTGCCAGAGAACAATTACAAACCATAGACACCACCTACCAGTAACTCCATAACTAAGCAAAGTAAAAATTGAAAGTCCTTTGTGTACTTTATAAATTATAAATACAAAAGAGATCTATCACTTAAACTTGCTTTTATGAAAGAAACATGTATACTTTCTGCAATCATTTGTTATGAATTCCAAGTTTTAACCCTAAAGTTTCTGTACCACAACTTAAAACACCAAAAAGTTATTATCAATATGAAATACTAAGTTTTTTACACCATAAATGCTTCTGGATCAGATGACCAACAAGTCACTACAACCAAATAAAATCTTTTCCTCTTGAGTTAAACAGCACTAAAAAATCCTGCAGTCAAGAACTTCAAGGAAAAAGCTGTGTATTCCCATTGAATATTATTCTCAGTGCTTTCTGATTTTGCATTAATAACAATACATTTTTCCTGCTAGGAGGAAAACCATAGTATTTTCCTCAACAGATAATAATTCTTGTTGCCATTTTTGTTAATTCCCCTCACTGTAGTGCACTGTAGATGCACCCCTGTTCATGTGCCATCACCCTCTCTGCAGTCTTATTCTTGTTCAAAGACCCCTCCATAACTGTGCTCCTGTCCACATCTGATTTTTAACTTACACCCCTTTTCCCACTTTGTTTATTCATTATTTCAGTAAAGGTATCCCATTTTGCTTTTCTTCTTCTTCCTACTTTCTGGATCTTTTCCTGGCACTTTTTATGTGTTATTCCACTGCCTCAAGGGGAGAAAAATCCACAAAGTAATTTTAGGTGTCCAACTTTTACTGTCAGTCTTGATCAGTAAGCAGCTACTGCTAGAAAAGATTTAATTGTTCATTAAACTGATTTTAGATGCAACAAAGATATTAGATGGTCATATCTCTTTCCAGCTCTATTACAAACACAGCATTGTCACAGAATCACAGAATGGTTAAGGGTTGGAAGGGATCTCTGGAGATCATCTTGTCGGATCTCTGGAGATCATCTTGTCCAACCCACTGCCAAAGCAGGTTCCCCTAGAGCATGTTGCACAGGGTCACGTCCAGGCGGGTTTTGAATATCTCCAGAGAAGGAGACTCCACAACCTCCCTGGGCAGCCTCTTCCAGTGCTCTGTCACCCTCAAAGTAAAGAAGTTCCTTCTCATATTCAGATGGAACTTCCCCTGTTTCAGATTGTGCCCATTGCCCCTTGTCCTGTCACTGGGCACCACTGAGAAGAGTCTGGCCCCCTCCTCTTGACACCCACTCCTAAGGTATCTGTAAGTGTTGGTAAGATCCCCTCTCAGTCTTCTCTTCTCCAAGCTGAACAGACCCAGCTCTCTCAGCCTCTCCTCATAAGAGAGATGCTCCAGTCCTCTGATCATCGAAAAAGGTAGCCTTGCAAAACACAAAACTGGCAAAACAACAGCAATCCACAAAATCATTTTTATTAAAAACTGATAAGAGGAGAAATGCTCAATATTTGACCCTTACATGTGATATCATCAACTCACACTGGCAAGAAGTATGCTAACTAGCATGCTACTACATAAACATGTAGCTAACTGAAGCCAAATCAATCACCATGGTGTCTGGAAAGTGTCTCAATGAACATATCCACATTGGTGTACAAAGAACCTCCCCAGCAGCCTGGACAACTGTGCAGGTATGTACAGAAAATAGCTGCACAGGCTTGTAAAGTCCAAGCCTGAAAGAGTTCCTGGCAGAGGGCTTTGGGTGGCCCAGATGTTCCCGGAATGGAGAAGACAAAAAAGAAATGGCTAAAGGGTATACAGGTTATCAAACTCTCGTATTCAAGGCTACTAAAGAAAGTGGCGCAGACAGGGATCTGGGAGTAAAGACAGACCTGACTTAGAATAATGGATACAAATGGAAAGAAGTGCACATGGGGAAAGCTTAGTCTTAACACAAGATTTGTTCGGAACTGACTGTGACTACTGAGGACCAAGATCTTGGGCTCAGAATACTTAGTTCCATCAAAATTTAGCTCAGTTCTCAGAAGCATTAAGAAAAGCAAAACCAGCCAGTATTGGGTATTTCTAGGAAAGGAATAAAGAGTGAAACTGAAAGCATCATTATGCTGCTGTGTAAATCTATGGCTTGCTCTCATACATTTCACATTGCATGCTGTTGAGGTCCTCTCATCTCAAAAAGGGTACAGAAGAGTTGGAAGAGTTTCACAGAAGACCAGTAAGGATAAGTACAGTTATAAACCAGGTTTTGTACAGCTGCTAGGATTTGTTGCTCTACGAAGGAGATGGCTGAGGTCAGTAACAGTAAAGGTCTATGGAGTCATCAGAGTCTTAGAGAGGATGGACCAATCTCTCGGTAAAAGAAATGGCAGTACGACAGAAAAACAGCAAAAAGCAATTTCAAAACAAAGCCAAAACAAGGTAAAGTTTTCTCAAACGTAGTTAGGCTATGGGCAGAGTTCACATGGGCTACAGGTGAGACTGAGCAAGTTCACGGAGAAAAATCCGTTCAGACCTAACTTATTCATAGAAATCCTATGTGGGCAAGGAAGTCCCTGAGCTCAAAGTGGCTGGAGGCCAGACAAATACCCAGCATAAAGTAGTACTATGTACACCAGACCTCTGCTTATACTTTTACTTCATCTCCTTTTTGCTGCCATCAGAACCAAGACAAAGTGTTGCATCTCATCTGCTCCAGTATGGTTACTTTCACATTTTTCACTCTGCTCAGACATTAAATGCATCATGGCTTATTTCTGAACACTCACTTTTTCAATTTACAGTTGCAGTGATAGTGTCAGGTAAAGATCACCAGTTTCTGTCCTTCTTGCACATTGTATGACCACACAAGACCAACATAACCAGAACTCAGCCTGAATGCCAATTGCCAGTATGGGACAATGGATGTGCCAGATGTGCCACGTGTCAGATCCCCAGGAATACTCCTCTTTTCAAGTCGTATAAAATGCAGATGCTGTAAATAGTGCCTCTTTAAACCGCTCATCCACACAAAAAGGATTCCTTAACTTTTCAGGGCAATAAAGGAAGCTATTTCAATTTAAGGAAAATCTCAACTCCAAAAGAGAAACCATATTTAAAGTCAGTATCCCATTATTTCTGATGTACAAAATACATTCTGTTCCTTTGACTTACTATAGCAAACTGCAGCAAGAAAACAAGCACTACAGAAAATCCTTTTCCAAACTGGATATAAATAATTATTGCTGCTTTTGTCAATTCCCTTCTCCTGAAAATATTACGAAGATTTGCTTACTGACAAGGTCCAGCATGGGTATCCCCACTGCTCTGTTTCAGGCACCAATGACCAACAAAATACACAAGCAAGCATCCTATATTATTGAGACAGGGATGCCCCTTCACACATTTGAAAACTAAATTGCCCAACTGATCACAATGCCAACTCACGGGGAATACACCATTCATCATAAAAGAGCTAAATTTTTCCCTCTGAAATGGTTATGAGTTCACAGATCATTCATTACTTGAGAGGTAATTGCAATAAACAGATTTCAAAATGCTCATGGCCATAAGCAGACATCAAAACAATACATTAATCTTGATCAAAAAGCCAGTCACAAGGAGGCAGTTATCATAATTGATACCAGGGACAAACCAAGGCCTCAGCCTCACACAGGAAGGGAATAACAAAGTCAGGTATTTTCAATCAGAGTGGACTTGATTAATTTAGAGCAGTTAAGGGCTGGCTGATGCAATGCCATGCAACGTTAATAACTGTCTTTCAGTTCTTTCAGAGGACAGATGAGATCTTAAGAGATGGGATATTGCACAAATAGTTTTAATTATTTATTAAAAAGGGTAAAAAGGAGTGCCAGAGAATTACAGACCCACCAGCTTAACTTCAATTCCTGGAAAAATAATGGAACAAAGAGATTATGATGATCAGAGGGCTGGAGCACCTCTCCTATGAAGACAGGCTGAGAGAGTTGGGGCTCTTCGGCCTGGAGAAGAGAAGGCTCCAGGGAGACTTTCTAGCAGCCTTCCAGTACCTGAAGGGGGCCTGCAGGGAAGCGGGAGAGGGGCTTTTTACAAGGGCAAGTAGTGACAGGACGAGGGGGAACGGTTTTAAACTGAGAGGGTAGATTTAGATTAGATATTAGGAAGAAATTCTTTCCTGTGAGGGTGGTGAGACACTGGAACAGCTTGCCAGAGAAGCTGTGGCTGCCCCCTCCCTGGCCGTGTTTAAGGTCAGGTTGGATAAGGCTTTGAGCAACCTGGTCTAGTGGAAAGGTGTCCCTCCCTGTGGCAGGGGGTTTGGAACTAGATGATCTTTAAAGTCCCTTCCAACCAAAACCATTCTATGATTCTATGATTATTTTTAAGCATTTTGAATAAAGGAGAGAGATGAGTAATAACCAACATAGAAGCCAACATTGAATTGGCTTAAATGGTGTGGGATCTGTTCCTTGTCCCCCTTTTTTTTTTGGCATTGTCTCAGAAACCGTCCTATCCCACATGCTCAGATGCCGTCTTTTGGGGTACAGGACTACCTGACCTTGATGACATTTTGTGAGGCAAGAAGCTAGGCGCCACTAGGGGTGACTGACGTCTCTGCCCTCCAGCCCTCCACTCCCTCCGGAGAGACCCATCCGGGACATCCGGCGACAGCCTGGCAATGGGCCAATCCTACGGCACAGGAACGGGACCTGTCCCGCCCTCGGGCCTGTGAGTGGTGCGAACTGTGACTGGTAGCTCCGTGCCACATGACTCTGCAAAAAAACTCTATAAAAGAGGCCGGTTCGCCCGACCGTGCGGGCTCCCACCACCAACTGCCGAAATCAACAAAGGACCCATGGGACGCCGCGGGATCCAGGGTGGTGACTATCCTTTCCCTCTCAACTGTTCTCTTTTCCTCTCTTCCTTTTAGTTACCTCTCTCTCTCTCTCCCCCTTCCTTGCTCACTAAGTTGCCTCATTGTTGGACTTTAATAAAGTCAAAGTTAAGTTTATTGATACCGTGCTTCGGTTGTGCTTTGTCCAAACTCAACGATCATGAATCTATTTTATTTCTGGTCAGGATTTTGGGGGTTCTTTACCTGCAGGCAGGTAAAGCATACCGGGTGATTTATAATCAGGCAGGTCCCACGTGGACTGACTGCATTGAACCAAGCGGGTCCTACATGGACTGACTGCACTGGAGTTACTAATCAGGCGGGTCCTTCTCAGGACTGACTGCATTTAATTTCTAGATTTACTTTTTTACTAATCAGGCGGGTCCTTCTCAGGACTGACTGCATTTTATTTCTAGATTACTTTTTACTAATCAGGCGGGTCCCACGTGGACTGACTGCATTTAATTTCTAGATTTACTTTTTACCAATCAGGCAGGTCCTTCTCAGGACTGACTGCATTTAATTTCTAGATTTACTTTTACCAATCAGGCGGGTCCCTCTCGGGACTTGACTGCATTTTATTTCTAGATTTACTTTTAAGGCGGATCTTAATCCGGAACCTGACATTTTAAATTGGCGTCACGGACAGGATCCTTGAGTTTCAGAAGGTATCAATAGCTTAGAGAGAATGGGCGCAATTCTGAGTGCATCTGTTGAAACCCAAAATCAGGAATTAGAAGACCCGGCACAGACGCCGCAGGCACTAAAGCTTTTGGTGCAGTTGTTGCAACAGCGGGTGGCAGATTTAGAGGACAGAAACTGTGAACTGGAGGAACAGGTTAAAACTCTGCAAGATGAAGTAGGGAATGAACAGGAGAATGTAAGGTGTTTGCAGGAGGCTTTTGTAGAAAAGTTACTTTCTTGTGACTGCAAGGGGCGACGGAATCATCAACAGGCAACTGATGCAGCCCTGTCCCATGGTGATTATCACAAAGGGGATGGTTTGTACCCCAGTGGAGAACCAGAGGAAGTGAGGACGCAATATGATTTACCGCAGGGTCCTCCGCAACCCCTCCAACCGTTGGTCAAGGTAGAATATGCTTATGAGGATAGTGAGGACAGTAACCCTAAGATGGTTACTAAGGAGGTGCTGCATACAGCAACTGAATTGGCTAAGGTGAAAAAAGAATATTCACGCAGTCCGAAGGAGTCTGAGACAGAGTATGTGTGGAGAGTGTCGTTAACTGGTGGAGATCCGATTATGTTGAGTGAAAGAGAAGCTGAGGGATATTGGGGACCTGGACTGTTTTTGACTACTGGTGATAATAGAGCCCCTTGGTCTCTCACCCAGCAAGCACCTTATTGGGCTGGAGGTTTAAATCCCTTGGAAAGGGGAGATCCTCTTGCGCTTACAGGCTCAGTGGATCAGCTTGTGGAGAATGTGCAAAAGGCAGCTTGTTTGCAGATGATGTATGATTGGGAATTGAAGTTTAGGCAGGAATCCCCAATGATGATACCGGTAGATCCTGAGAGGATGACTCCCCTGATTAGAGGTTTGCCTGATTCATTGAAAGCCTTAGGAATTCAATTGCAAGGCACTATCAGAAATACCCCTCAGAGTGCACGGGTGACAGCTGCTTTAACCAGAGCTTTAACCCTGGATTGCCATATCCCAGGACAAAAAGTGTGGACGTGGGGCGAAGTAGCTCAAGAATTGATTAACTGTGGGTGGAAATATAGTCCAGTGAAATCAGAACCTAAAAATGTGAGGCGTGCGGAGGCGAAGTGTCCTCTAGTGAGGCACTCTCCCCCAAACCTGGTGAATTTAAAGAGAAATCGTACATCTCAAAGGCAAGTGTTGTGGATAATAGGATTGTTTGTGGTAAGCTTAGCACTACTAGAGGCTGAGTGCACCATTCGTCAGCAACCAATCATCTCAGAGGCCCCTTTAAGGTAATAAAACCAATTTTAGCAAGGACCCCTCCCCCTGACGGGGTGGCACAATGAGCATCCGTGTGGAAATGGTATGCACAAATTGAACATTATTGTGGCATCTTTAACATATAAGAAGGCACACCTAAAAAACTAGCTATACAGAAGGAATTCTCTCCAGATCGTGAGAATAACCTCCCACCTCCTGTCATACCAGTAGCGCCTCCATTTTCCAAGCAATTACCGAATGTCTGGTTCACTGATACCTCAGCCAAACGTGAGGGAAAAGTGTGGAAGTATCGAGCCGCTGCCTTACAAGCCCAGACTGATGAGAAAATCATAATAGAAGGTGAAGGCAGTGCACAAGTGGGTGAATTAATTGCTGTTTGGAGCGTTTTCCAACATGAGGCTCAATCTTCTTCTCCTGTCTACATCTACACTGACTCTCTCACTGTCTTCAAGGAGTGCACCGAGTGGCTTCCTTTCTGGGAGAAAAATGGGTGGGAAGTAAACCGGATACTGATATGGCAAAAGGAAAAGTGGCAAGATATTCTAGGGATTGCCAAACGAGGGAAGTTTGCCATAGCCTGGGTGGCCTCTCATCAGGGCGGTGATGGTCTGGCTGGTTGGTGGAACGGTGGGGCAGACAAATTGTCTCGTTTGGCTCGCCTGCAAAAAGAAGCAGTGACAGAGAGTTGGGAAGGACTATTGGAGTGGTTGCATGTCAGACGAGGACATATGGGAGCCAAAGATATTTACTGTGAGGCACAAGCTCGAGGCTGGCCTATCACTGGGGAAAACATAATCCAAACCTTAAAAGAATGGTTTTGCTCATTCCCAAGACCCCAATCAATTCCACCAGACAACGGTTAACCAAAACCGCACCCAGCCCTTTCACTAATAGGACCGAGAAGTTTCTTTTTTTTTTACAGGTTGTAAGATAGAAGTTCAGAGAAGAAGAAGAAGAAAGTAACATTTAATGGAAGTTTTGATTGTGTGTATAGTTGTAAATTGTATAGCTTTAATAATCTTTGCAGTATGCCTTTATCACCATTGGCAAAATTGTTTTGGGCAGTTGTATGTTGTCTCATCTGTACTGTTCAAAGCATACCCGGCGAGAACCTTGCTCCAGTGTTTTCAGGTTTAACATGGGAAAATGAGTTCTTGTTGTTGGGAAAATTGATTGCTCAAGCTTTTAATCTTATTAATTGCTGGGTGTGTGGCAGACCATTTGGTCTGGAAAGTTGGCTGTGGATCTCCATTCCTCTTGCTCCTGAGTGGATTGTGAGAAGAATCACCCTCATCTTGACCCATACAATACCCTGCTCCTGGTCGCTATTGTATTAGTTACACCCAAAAGGGAGGGTGGTACAATCAGTCCCTGGTGGGAGAAGGTTTTCTGGTCCCCCACTGATTACACTCACTTTGGGGAAATATTAGGTGCAAATTGTGTTTGGAAACAATGGGCAAGAGCATGGTAATGTAAACGGTGATGGAATTAAATGAATTGCATCAACTGTGGTGTGACAGGGGACCCCTTTGGCCTGGGAACCATCTGAGTCAAAGGACTACCGCCCTGCCAGATCATGGCCAAGTCCTTTGCAAATGGGATGCGAACCCTGAAAGGTCATTATTGGATTTGCGGGCACCATGCATACAAAATGCTACCAAAAAAATTGGACTGGGATATGTTATATTGGGATGATATGACCACCATTCTTCACACTACGGAAAACTGACAGCTAAGAATTGGGAATCAAATTATATGATCCCCAACAAATTACTGAGTATCATGGACCGGCAACCTGGAACATCAATGAACCAATCAACATTGGCTGGTTCTCGATTACCTGCTAGCAGAAGGAGGAGGAGTTTGTGCAAAATTAAATGACTCTAATTGTTTATTGAAAATTGATGATAATGGAAATGTGGTTACATTATATAACTCTTTCCTCATTTTGTTTACGACATGTTATACTTGCACTATAACTTTATCAAATGTTGTTTGTCGTTATTGATGATATTGTTGTTGTTAGACTTCTGTAAAGAAGAGGAGGTGTCTCATTCTGTTTATTAGAATGATACCAATCACAAGTCATTGGACGTATCTTTATTTCCTTGTATTCTTTTTTCTTCCCTTTTCCTTGTTTTAACCTCTTATCTTTTTCTGTCCTTACCTTTCTACACCCCCTGGAATCGAACCACTGACATCGACGATTTCTGAGCCACGGGGTGGTGTGGGGATCTGTTCCTTGTCCCCCTTTTTTTTTTCGGCATTGTCTCAGAAACCGTCCTATCCCACGTGTTCAGATGCCATCTTTTGGGGTACAGGACTACCTGACCTTGACGACATTTTGTGAGGCAAGAAGCTAGGCGCCACTAGGGGTGACTGATGTCTCTGCCCTCCAGCCCTCCACTCCCTCCGGAGAGACCCATCCGGGACATCCGGCGACAGCCTGGCAATGGGCCAATCCTACGGCACAGGAACGGGACCTGTCCCGCCCTCGGGCCTGTGAGTGGTGCGAACTGTGACTGGTAGCTCCGTGCCACATGACTCTGCAAAAAAACTCTATAAAAGAGGTCGGTTCGCCCGACCGCGCGGGCTCCCACCACCAACTGCCGAGAATCAGTGTGCCCTTGTGGCCAAGAAGGCCAATGGCATCCTGGGGTGTATTAGAAGGGGTGTGGTTAGCAGGTCGAGAGAGGTTCTCCTCCCCCTCTACTCTGCCCTGGTGAGGCTGCATCTGGAATATTGTGTCCAGTTCTGGGCCCCTCAGTTCAAGAAGGACACGGAACTGCTAGAGAGAGTCCAGCGCAGAGCCACGAAGATGATTAAGGGGGTGGAACATCTCCCTTATGAGGAGAGGCTGAGGGAGCTGGGTCTCTTTAGCTTAGAGAAGAGGAGACTGAGGGGTGACCTCATTAATGTTTATAAATATGTAAAGGGCAAGTGTCATGAGGATGGAGCCAGGCTCTTCTCAGTGACATCCCTTGACAGGACAAGGGGCAATGGGTGCAAGCTGGAACACAGGAGGTTTCACTTAAATATGAGGAAAAACTTCTTTACGGTGAGGGTAACCGAACACTGGAACAGGCTGCCCAGAGAGGTTGTGGAGTCTCCTTCTCTGGAGACATTCAAAACCCGCCTGGACGCGTTCCTGTGTGATATGATCTAGGGAATCCTGCTCCGGCAGGGGGATTGGACTAGATGATCTTTCGAGGTCCCTTCCAATCCCTAACATTCTGTGATTCTGTGATTCTGTGATTCTGTGATTCTGTGAATCAACAAAGGACCCATGGGACGCCGCGGGATCCAGGGTGGTGACTATCCTTTCCCTCTCAACTGTTCTCTTTTCCTCTCTTCCTTTTAGTTACCTCTCTCTCTCTCTCCCCCTTCCTTGCTCACTAAGTTGCCTCATTGTTGGACTTAATAAAGTCAAAGTTAAGTTTATTGATACCGTGCTTCGGTTGTGCTTTGTCCAAACTCAACGATCATGAATCTATTTTATTTCTGGTCAGGATTTTGGGGGTTCTTTACCTGCAGGCAGGTAAAGCATACCGGGTGATTTATAATCAGGCAGGTCCCACGTGGACTGACTGCATTGAACCAGGCAGGTCCCACGTGGACTGACTGCATTGAACCAAGCCGGTCCTACGTGGACTGACTGCCCTGGAGTTACTAATCAGGCGGGTCCTTCTCAGGACTGACTGCATTTAATTGCTAGATTTACTTTTTTACTAATCAGGCGGGTCCCTCTCGGGACTCACTGCATTTTGTTTCTAGATTTACTTTTAAGGCAGATCTTAATCCGGAACCTCACACATGGATTAGACACGAACATAAGTCAACAATCTCAAGCTATTGCAAACAAGGCAAACACCATACTGGGACGCATAAACAGGAGTAATCTTTCCAATCTACTCAGCTCAAGTAAGGCCCTGGATTGCTTTCTCCAGTTTTTGTATTCCATTTCACGATACATGCGGGTCAAACTGAAATACTACAACTAGTGCCATGAGGATGGTCTACAAAACATGACCAACAAAAAGAAAAAATTAATGACTACTACGCCTGCTTAGTCTGAAGGAGATCAGGCATGGACTGAGAGCTAGCATTCTTCAAACACACAGGTCTCAGCGAATGAAATTTTCCAGGGTGACAGACGAGGCAAGCATCTATTGCGTGTGATACTGCACAGATGCAGCTATTGCTTCTTCTCAGGGTGAAACAGGACCTCTTAAGATATTTTCCAGTCTCATAATTCTGTGAGGAAAACAACCATCGTTCTACCATTGTATGTCAAATCCCAAAGCTTACAAATAAATCCTTCAACACTAACAATTGCACATAGCTACAATTAGGGAAACTGCAGATTTTTGTTCAGCCATTCCTTCTACTCATCAGTAATCCTGCTTCTGGAGCTGAAACTATTTTCAGATTTAAACAGCAATATGCAACCTTTGCTTCCTGCGGCTGCAACCTTTGACTCAGGTTCTAACTTTCTTCCAATAACATAAAACTCCCAAACTCCCTCTCTACAGCCTAATACCCTCTAATATTTTGTTCTTTTCTTCATAAAACTTTGTTGACCTTCTGTCAATTACTAGCCTCTGGAGCTCCCAAACAAAGGGCCCACTGTACCCTTTGATTCAGCTGCCAATCTGATTACTTTGGCTGGGGGAGGCAGGCTGCCTGGGTTGCTGAATCAGGGCCTTTCATTGAAATTTCTCTTTTCCAACATCTGCAGCCCCTGGCAACCAATTGCAGAGTGGGCTTGGCAGACCTGTAAAGGGTGGTGAATAGCCTACAAAAGATGCAGTTTGTATCATAGAATCAGTGCGCCTCTTTCATAGTGATGGCAGATTAGAACCTCCACAGCACACGTTGCTTAACTGCTGAAGCTTCACATAAAAATAGCTGAAGGTGGGGGAAATAACCTGCACTTTTTGTTGCAGTTGCTCCGCTCAGACAACTGTGAAGTCTGAAAAACAGGCACTTCTTAGCTTGCTATCAGCTCGCAAAGCCTATTATTCACAGGATAGTATGTTAACTAGTTAACTTAAATTTATTCTTTAGCCACCGAAAATTCTTTAAAATTACTTTCAGCTAAATTCATTATATTAAAAAGCTCTCACTGTGAGACCATTAGAAATGGTGTGAGCTTTTCTAAGTCTACTCTGTCATAATATCAAAATAACATTAAATAAGTATATTTAAAGTAAAACCAACACCAGCCTGCAAGTCACAGAACCTTTAGAAAGCTGGTAGAAAACACAGACAAGAAATCTTTTACAAGAGCCAGGGTTGAGTTATACAGAATAAATTCCCACAATTTATAAGCATTCCTTATTGAAGCAAATCTCTTGTTCCATTAGCATGAATTTTCCCCTCTTTAGATTTTTTTCTATTTTACCTAATACCTATATTGAAATGGTTTTATTTCAATAAGTATCAGGAAAAACACTATTGCAAAATGTCGCAACTACACTACGGGACAAAAGCACACCTGAGGTTTACGATCTGTAGCAATGAAAAGGGCTTCATTATTTGTTTTAGACAGAAAATTTATCATTGATTTAAAATAAAATTCCAAACAAGCACAGTGAGACCTCATTTCCTAAATACATCTTAACAGAGATTCAAAATCCTATACTTTGACATCCTTTTATCAGTTAAATGCACAAAGAGGGAATATGCATATTGCATTAATCTCTGTTACTGTGAATGTTCACATTCACAGACTGATCCAAGATAGACTAGTTGTCTGTTTTGGAAAACCAGTAGTCAAGTGTATGATGAAAAAGCTGCTTTACAAATTTCACAAGGTTCCTGCAGGAACTTCCTCATTTAATAAAACAATTCTTACTAACTTACCATCAAACCACTCTAAAACACAGTAAAAGAAATCAGCTGTCCATCAGTACAAAAACTGCAGAGAACGAATGATTCTTAATTTCCACACAGAGCTGCAATGAACCTCCAAAACGGAAAAAAGTACACTGAAAATGCAGTTTATCCTCTTAGTCATCAGCCAGGCACCTTAACAAGTACTATGAAGTCCGTGTGAAAAGAACAAAATCAGATACGTAATTTAAAATACTATTACCAGGGATTCAAACACAGACTTCAATGAATACTTTATTTTAATGCCTCATACTGTTAATGTATATTTTACATTAACCATGTAGCTGCATTTTCAGTTGCGCTGTCAATCTTTACCCTTTCATTATACAACCCTGATCATCGAGCTTAGCTATTAAATAACTTAGATTCTTCCTCCTGCAACTCGTATTTCCCATTTAAAATGAGAATTCAGAAATGTTAGCAAGACAAACCAAAGGTAAAGATTTATTTAGACTTTATTCACAGAGGAGCCTTCACTGACATGCCTTCATTGCTGTTGCAACAAGTACAGTAAAATAAACAGCACCCATAGAAAAGAAGATACTGATTTTAAGTCACGATTTTCAGTGCACAAACAAGTTCTGAAGATTATAACCTCTGGATTACAAATTATTCTATTAATTCACAGCCAAAACAGTCTTTTGATAAAGTTAGTCACAATAAAGTCCAGCTCCTCTTATTTTACAACACAGAGTGGAGATCATTAGACAGGAACCCAGCCTGCACAAAGGAATACCCAAAGTCCTATTTTCAATTCTTAGGACTTCCTACAAAGTCCTGGCCAAGTTACCTTGGCCAGATTGCTAAAAGCATTTGATGCCAAAAGATGCAGACAGATGTCTACCAGGATTTTCAAAGGCATGTGGGCACCCGAGCCTCAAGTCTGCAGTAAATACCCCTTAATCTTTTGTACTCAGTTGCCCAGGGGCTGAGAGGGGGAAAGGTTAGCTCCCTGATGTGGCTCCCAGGGCAGCTGCATGAGTGTTTGAGTCAGCGCAAGGAAAGGAGCAGCACAGAAGCAAGAAGCTGTGGCAGACAAAAGATGGGAGGGAGTTTTTTGAGGACTGTGGTGATTTATGCCACTTTCAACTGATCACAGAATTCCAGACTTAAAACTCATTCCTGCACACTGCGGCAGAGAAACTTTACAGTCACTACAGAGCACTAGCTTTGCTCCTAGTAAAGAAAGGTAAAAATTAAAGCACTATTTGGAAACAAATTACGATGTAATTATGCCAATAAAACTGTGCTGAATGTTTAATAAATAAGAATGAACTCCATGGTATTTACAGCAGTAAAATACTTGAGGCTTTCTAAACCACAAATGCATTTCAAGGTCATTTCTAATTTAGCAACAATGGAACTAAGTCTACTAGCTATCACAAACATAGCTTTTCTGTACAACTATATGTTGAGCAGTCCAAGTCAATATACTGAGGAGCATACAAAAGCCTTGAACCATGGAAAAAACACAAGTCATTCTGGATTTCATAACAAATGGTCTTTGTTGGTAATGCATTATGCTAAAAAAGTTAAAAAAAAGTAATGCAATTCTGGGTACATTCCAAAGCTCTTCATCACCTCAGCTGTAAAATCACAGTTTAAACACAACCAATAGAGGCTCTGAACGCACCTGCAGTAGCTCAAAGAACACCAAGAAACATGATAATTATCCATGGCATTATTACATGATTGATTATTTTACTGCTTCTGGCTGTGAAAACAGAATAGTCTCAACCAAAAGGTTGAAAATAATCATGATTTATGAGTATAGCACTCCATCAACTGGGATAAACAACGATTTTCACAGTGCTCTTTTTTTCTGAAAAATAATTTAGAAGCCAAAAATGCCAGTCCTGTTCTCAGCCTTAGGCTGAAATCTTTAAGACTCCGATTCAGAAAAACATTCCTAGTCAGACAGACACTTGAAAATGGGCTTATTTCTAAGCACACTCTAAAATGCCTTCCTATATGTGAAACAAAAAACAACATCAATCTCCCTCAGTCTAGGTGGTAATATAAAAACAGCATAGATCACAACTGAGCGTAACAGAATATAGTAGAAGCTGCTATTACCTGTCCTAACAGTTATTCTGACTGGGTTGACAACTACAGGCAGTGTAACTACTCTAAGTGTAAAAAAACCTTTCTACAGTTTGTTTTCACTCTCTAATGGTATTTCAAAAGCAGGAATTGCAGCACCAGTTTTGGAAGGTAGGGCCATTACAGCCAGAAACTCTGCTCTCCAGAAAATAGTGAGAGTAAATAGCATATTTTTATTAATTAGAGCATTTTTTGAATGATAAAAGTACTTATGGGTAAGTATTATAACTATCTTCCTGACAGAAAGGATACAGTGGAGACCAATGAATAATTAATTCTCAAACCCCAGTGCCTGATACTAAACACTACTTTGAGAAACTTGGGCACCCAGGCAGGAGGCCTGGGTTATCTGCTAAGAAACCAAGGCTGGCAAATGAGCCAGTGATAGGGTAATATTCATCCTTAAATAAAATCATTAAATAGATGTTCATGTTCTTTCCTATCACCAAGCACCCTAATTTGATAAAAGACCCAAGCAGACAGAAAAGTATGCTTCTGGCTACCTGGAGCTTTACCCACCCACTTGGGATTTATCTCAACTAAGTCATATTAGAACATGATTTTACAAAGTTATGCTGCTAATATGTAACACCAAATACTGTGTTCAAAGAGAAGCAGCTGCTCATTAGTCAAAATTATTTCTTACTATAGGTTTTGCTCATGACCAGTTGGCATAAAGTTAAATACACCAGATTCAATTTTTAGAGAAGGCAAACTTCTTTTTAAAGCAAAGTATCTTGGCTTCTAGGTCAAACACTTAAAATTCTTAATTTTCTACTGAAAGTCTTCTTCATAATGAGTCATTAGTTATGGTCTATATACACAAAAAAAAGAAGAGTAATTCCTTTCCCCCACTAACAGTTCAGCTTGTACTGGCGGCCAAGGAGCAAGTATGGAAAGCAAGTCAGTGTGCAAGTGGAGTGGCCAGGCAACTCACAAGTGAGCACTCCCAACACTTTTGCCTCTATGTGTAGAAAATGGAGGACAAAGACAAAGGATGCCAGGATATAAAGGCAACTAACACCTGTTCTATTTTAGCTATTGAAAAATGCAAACCAGTTATTCTAACTGAAAGTTTAAAAGATATGTTATTGATTTGTTCTAGTAGGTTTTTCTACATTTTCACAGTTTATTTATATAGAGTTATTTATTTCAATAACATTAATAAAGTTTAAATAATATTTATATTTCTTCATTTGAAAGTAAATATCTAAAGCACACAATATTTCTGCTAATGAGCTGCTTGTCCAGTCTAGATAGGAAAAATCTTTTTCTTCCTACTGCAGAATCTGTTTGACTTCTTGGATTACAACTGAATGTGTACAGTTAAGTTGTAATGGTTATCTTCTGTGAAGGAAACTCCCATTTCTGTTTCTCCTGTTTAAACTACCTTCACTGCTACAGGGAGGAGGGGGCGGGCAGGAATAACTTAGATGCGTAAGTGGACTTTGATACAGTTGCTTTTTGTTATTTGTCTTTAATTAACAGAGCAAAGCAACACTTTTCTGCATGAAAAGAAATGGGATATTATTTGCTTATGCTCTCCTCAAAAACAGTACTAAAAAAAGAGTAGAGCTCTGAGGTGGAAAACAGAGCAAGCAGAGTGCTTCCAGACGTGGATACATGCAGTTTTCAGTGGGTGGACAGTGAAAGAACTGAATGAAAACCTGGTCACAGTCCCACTGACACTAGCCAACACAGGCATCTCCAAATGACGTAATGATGCATAGGAGACCCTTTCTGCCATATCTGCCTGTAAGCAAAGCAAGGAGCAGCTTCCCTAACCCGGCGGTGCAGAGGACAGCCAGGCACACGCTAGTGAGAAGGCAGGCTCAAAGCACTTGGGCCGTTTCCAGCCAACTGCTATGTATTTCCTCAAGCCAGGCAGGGATTTCCTGAGCTCCCACTATCATTCCTCATTATCCAGTTTAATGATTGTAACTGATGCTAATCACAAGACCAGCCTTAACCATTTCATTACAATTTTGTTTCAGCAGCAATGTTTAAGGCTGCCACACTGCCATTTCAATGGGTCCTGAAAGCAACACTTGTCTAAATTGCAGTGCACTTTCAATGTTGCATGTTCCCACTAAAGAGCTCTGAATCTTGCACGTATAAACTCCTGTTTTGCAAACTACAAACTTTCCCACCTTTTTGTTACTGTGATGGCAGGACTGACAGTTTTTTGTTCATCACATGGGTCAGGTTTGCTTCTACATCATCAAAATGTGGCTGTAAAACACCTGTTTTCATGACATGTAAGCAAGAAACACCACACACAACCTAATTTTAGACTGCAAGGTTAACTTGTGGCACCGAGCCATGACCTCACATTCTTACTCATATATTGAATAAATCTTGTCCGAAAGACATACAACCACAGCTGAGATTTCATAGACATGTTTTCAGAAAAGCACTCACTGGAAGCGACAGTCTCTTGTTTTTAACAAATGCAACAAAAAGCTCACATCTGTGAGTAAACTATTGCAGTCAAAATCATATATAGGAGTGGAACAAGCTGTGTGGAACCACCAGCAGCATATACTGCTGGAAAATTGGTTGGTTCCACCCCCGAAGTGTGAAGTGCACAAAAGCTGACAGCTACTCCAAGCAACTGCCAAGCATGCTGGTCTTCATTCCTAACACTTCTGAGCCATAATGCAGATCCCTCAGCTTTGGAATTGAAACAGATTGTGTTTTTAAAGAAGCACATTCTTCACAGTGAGAATTAAAATTGGGACATACTTGTATTCTGTCTTTATGCATTTTATTATGTTTCAACATTTCAAAATATACATAGCAGGTACTCTGCTCAGATCCAAATGTTACTTTTATATTTGATACATTCCCTTGCAACCACTGTTTAATCAAAGTGGACAGCTGCGGTTTTCATTATCCTTAAGCAAATATTTGCACAGGTATTACTTACTTGTGTTATACATTACCATAAAGTTTTGCAAGCAAAAGCCAACTGTGCCAATCTAAATGTCCTCACATATGAACTTTTTGTAATGAGTGTGAGCAATTGCCAAATAAATTGTTTCAAGTGTATAAGCAGTTGCTTTCTTTCATGTTAGTCATGGACAGCTTTAAAACTGCATTAGCTCCAAAGTACAGAAAAAGACTGCTAACTCTAACAAACAGGAGAGGATGCTAGAACCAGAATACATACGTATACACAGCAATCAAAGCAGCCATTACAGCAGAGAATAACATTAAGAAATTACATGATTTTAGGTACTTGTAGGAGTCTAAGACTTTCACTGGTAATGAAGCTTCAGTGGAACTGTCCCGTGCTGTGTGATGTACATGGGAGCAACATATGCATAGCTGGCACTTACTGTGCAATGGAAAGACAGAAAACTGCTGAGCTTAATGGGCAACTTTTTAACTGCAAATGCTCTTGTTTATTCTCAATACTGGGTATATTCTAAAATATTAACTGGGTTTCTTCTGGTATCAAAACTGAAGTAGAATCAAATCTTTCCATCCTTGCTTGCACATGTAGTTAAACCACTTTCCCTGCACTATGTGAATTTCCCAGGTCTGGCTGGTACAGAGCCTGACAGATAATTACCAGCTCATTCTGTGCTACTGCGCAGGCTGTGATCTGGGGTATTTGGCACAGCAGCTGATTCAGAGAGGGAACTGCCAGAAATGAAGAAGACACTGGTTTGAGCTCCGCATGCGCTGATCAGGGGCTCAGTCAAGATCAAAAGGAGTCAAGCTGTAGGAGTGACAGTAGCACGCCCAGTCAAGCAGGGTGGAAGAGGGAAGCTCACAACAGTACAAGACAGTTGGCTGGCAAGGTGACTTCAAATCAGAGTGCATTTCTTCTCCTTCATCTGACCATTTTGCTGCACACAGTAGTCGACATCAATACAAGGCCAACAGATTGTTACTCATCAATCAAAAGCATAGATTTCCTAGTATGAAACAAGCCAAGTTGCTTTAGTTTAATCTGACAAAGCTTCACAGCAATAGAAATAGTTATCTGATGGTTGCCTGTGGGCTCATCCTCATTTATAGTAAATGACATTTACATGACAAAAGAATACCATAAAAATTAGCAACCACTAGCTATCTTTGCTAGCAGTCACAGAGACGCCATCATTAAAGTGGTCAGCAGTGATCTATCATGGTAGTGAAGACCAGGAAAGTTTAATACATCTGCCACCAGTTTCATGAAAACAGAGCTTTTTCTTCTCTATCAGGCATTATTTTCTCAGCACTTACCTTCTTAAAATGTTTGTTATTTACAACATTTTTTTTTGTGAGCATCCAGCTGTTTCCTCCTCACTCTTTGGGGCTATATGAGAATCTACACCTTCCTGTAACAAAATTCAACTACAATTAAATTTTTAAATCTTGGCAGAGTACCTGCATTAGGTAGCAATTACTGTGTTACTAAAGGTATGGGAGGTTATTTTTCCTGGTATGTATGCATGCTCCCATGCTTTGGGAAAATACTTAGGGAATTCTGTTCAAAGCACCAAGTGAGATGCTAGCCACAATCTAAGCATTAGCTGTCCGCTGTGGCACTGAAGAAATGAATCTTTGGAAAGACTAGAGTGGTTGTTTGCATGTGTTGCACTTTCTATCACTAGACATGAAATTAAGAAAACACTGGGAAAAAGCTTCTCTAGACCTTCCACTACATCTACTGCTTACTGCCTCTTAGGTTTTCTACAAATCAGCCAACATGAAAGAGACTCGGTGATTTACAGTCCAGCTCTATGAATGTAGATAAGATCTGGTCAAAGATCTAACACAAAACAAAGAACTCTGTTTTACTCATGGAATGGCTTCTCAAATATTTAAAACTACTATGACCCAGAAAGCCATCCGATTGATATATTGCCCTCGACCTTGTCATTCTTGGCTAGTTTGGTTTTCTCTGCTTTGTGTCTGTATTCTGTCGTGTATATATTAGTCTGAAATACCTAGCCTCACTCGTTTGATAAAGTAAGCACTGTACAGATAATAGGTTATTAAGTGCTCCGCTCAGTTACTTGGCTGTCCATGAATATCATCTCCTGACTACACAACAGGCAGAGACATTGTTTTTGCTAGTACGACTTCTCAGAAGAAAAATATCATTAGTAAAGCCTATTACGATGCCTAATGAAAGTCATACCTGAAACATATTTTAAGAATATTTATTTTAGGGGTTTTTTTATTAAATTAATTTGTCTATTATTTGCATTTTCTCCTACTTGGAAAAAATGAACAGTAAATTACTTTATTCCTTGAAACAGAAAATTCTCTGTATATTTATAAACATATCTATCTCCAATAAAACTAAAAGCCAGTCAAACTGCTAATGCAGGAAATCTTAGTTGTAACACAAGGTAAATGAATTTCATTTTCCCCTTATACTTGCGTCACTAACACAACATATACCAGTCTTCGTAACAGAGCAGTAGTGGTAAACTCAAACATGCAAATGTGACATGTCAATCTAAATATAATTTCACAGAGAAATCTATATGAAATTTCACAGGGAAAAATTTTATCATATCATAGCATAGAGAGGAAACAAAACAGGCTGCACTACATACACATATTTCTCCCTCCTACTTTTGTCCTGCACAAAAATAAATATACAAAAAATCCAACAGCTCCCTCCAAAACTTGTAACAGCTCCCTCCAAAACTTCAGCTTACGCAGAAATTGAAAGACACGTCAGAATTGAGTATCTGGCACTGCAGTTTTTGCATGCTTACAATTGCTAACAGGAGCTTGAGAAATGAACAATAACAGATGAAGACCTTAATTGGCATAAATCCCTTTCCAGAAGAAGTTTTATAAAATGGCAAAAGTGAAATTAAATTATAATGATGAAGAAGGAGATTCATAGACTGCATGAGGAACACATATCCTTACCAGAGCACAGCAATTCAACTTTTAGTAGTCACAGAAGGACTGAATTCCCTTACCATACTGCATCCTTCTACCTATCACTTTCCATGAGACAAAGGCTACTGAAAACTTTCAGTCACTTTGTTTGGCAGGACTTTGGGAAACTACTTCATAAACAAAAGAGGCAACATATATACTGTATTATGTTACTGTAACAAGCCTTTTAAGCAGATCTAAAGTGACCTTATCGGCCTGAGTCATAAAATGGTAATTCTTAGTGAACTTACAATTTATGGTAAAATTTGACTTGAGCAACAGTCCTTTCCTGCTTCAGTTAGTACAAAAGGCTATATCACATTCTCATTTATTGCATTCTGATTGCTATACTTTTATTTTTTTAAGAGAGACTTATAACAATGCTATTAATAGAGCTCCAGTACAATGACAATAAGCAAGTCAATAACCGAACACTTTCATATGCATTTTGCTTCTCAAATAAAGAATGTAACACTCAACACTAACCTTAAAGTGCTAGGATATCAACTACAACTACTGTATCAGCTACATTACCGTAAGATCCAATTAAGTCAGTTCACTGCAAAAGTGTGTCTAATGAGGTATATTGAGCAAAATCATTTATTACAGGATACAAGGATGGTTGAATTTCTGTAGTTTTCCCACATTCCAGTGACTAAGCATTCAAAAGAAGCTGCTTAAGTGCAGTAATGCTTAACACAGAATAATAAAGTAAGGTGAAGCCTTTATGTTAGGTTGACATTTTCCTCCACAGACTTTCTCGCTAAGGTTTGCGAGAGAAGGATCTCAGGGAGACTGAGCACAGGTTGGCAAACAGCAGCAGGAATGAAGGCTGTAATTAGTACTCATCCCACTTCAGTCAGCTAGAATATAAAAAGGGCTGATCAAAATTTAGACTTGCTTGGAGGACATCTGGAGACTAAATTATAACTCAGTATCAACAGGAATGAAATTATTCAGTTCAGCATTACCTCAGCTTTTTTTGTAGTATTAGACACAGCAATTTTCTGAGAGTTTCTGATATTTTAGTTGCAGGAAAGCTTTTCAAGAGTAAAAGTTATACATAACCGATTTGAAGCTGATTACAGGACACAAGGATGGAAACAAACAGGCTTGTGTCAAAAATTCATGTGTTAGTTCTTTGGTATACCCTGCGTAACGGGCCTACAGAAGCATGTCTTTAGGATGGGAGAATAGTGTGTTGTGTTAGCTGAACAAGTGAGAAGCCCTTTGAAATTCAAAGCAGTTTAACAAATTCACATCCACCTAGAAAAGGATGTATTAGGAAAAAAACGTTTCTTTCAGATTACGAAGTTTTCAAAAATAAGACAATTTGAGAAAAGCACTTGTCTCTCAAATACTGTAAGCTACAAGCGATTAAGACGTAAACCTTTACAAAGCCCAAGCATTTGAAAATGTTTTTTATTAGATTAGCAGAAAGCAGTTGCTACAACTAAGAGTGTGTTCAGGTTTTTTTTAGTAAATGTTTTTTTTCTTTTCTTCATGGGGAGAATAGGGGCATTAATCAGAGTCCATCCATTCACTTCAAGCTGCAGCTTGTCAGGAAACCTGGTATAGTAATTCTTGTCTCTGCCATTCTTTCACCTTCAAGTCTTGATTTCAATCCAGATAAACAGAGACAAAAATGCTTTACCTCCCATTTGTACCTGTGATCCCGTAGCCATGGTTGAGGTCATTAGACATTTTTATTATGAATAGAAATAATTAAGAAATTCTGATAGTGAAAATAATTCCCCAGATCACCTCCTTAGAAGGTGCCATACAAACACACACATTGGGTAACATTTTTGGGTAAGCTGGGGGAGTGTATAAGCCAGAATGTACAATGCAAAAAACCACAGACTTTGCAACCCGAGTTGTAAGTGCAGCCTGGATGCCAAAGGCAGTAGAGAAGAAAGCCTGAAATGACAAGAGCCACTGCCCTTTCCTGCATGCCCTGCAGCAGGGCAGCAACACTGCAGACATACCTCTTGGCACCTTCACCCCTGCTGCCTGGAGCTGCAACTCCCCCAGGTAGCCTGCAGAAAGCTTCCTAATGGCAGATGTAAGGGAGATAAAGCTCGCTGATACAGTTTGTCTCTTCTGTGTGCATCGTAAGGCTTGCTGCTGTTGGAAATGAAGAATCAAAGGGGATATCACCATTTTATTGACCACTGCTTATGCAAAGGACCTCTGAAGTTGCTACTTAACAATTCAGAAGCACTTTCAAAATCCCTGCTACCACTAGAATTAACAGAGCCGTTAATAAACTTATTGTTTTCTTCCCACTTGCATTTCCCCACTTAGCTCTTCTTTTCCTAGAAGGGTGAATGCTTAGGTGGCAATCCTTACGCTGACAAACATGGGTGGACAGTCTATTCAGAAAAATGAGACATGTCACTGTTGTATTGCAATAAATAAGGTGAAGTTCAGCAGTCCAATCGAAGTAGGTAGTTTAAAAAAAAAAGCACATTTATGGAGAAAAAAAAAGCCTTGTGAACTAACAGTGATTTTCACTGTGAATGTTTTAAAACAGGGAGCTAAGAAGAGCGCCCTGCTTTAATTCCGTACCTTCACTCAGTAACGTAGCACAGCACCTGGGTAGTTTATGATTGCTTGTGTAGTCATATTCTCAGACTAACTGACAGTATAGACTACAGTGTTTCTGTAAATATTCTGGACAAGAGCCATAACATAGGAACCATTCTCT
Source organism: Nyctibius grandis (assembly GCF_013368605.1). Classification (NCBI taxonomy): domain Eukaryota; kingdom Metazoa; phylum Chordata; class Aves; order Nyctibiiformes; family Nyctibiidae; genus Nyctibius; species Nyctibius grandis. The sequence continues at coordinate 64,014,299 of NC_090695.1, read as the reverse complement.
TTTTTAAAAAATTCCCTGGACCAAGGATACATTTCATCTTGTTGTGGTCATGGTCAGTCTGCCCTTTCTCTTTTTCCATCCACTTTTCCCTCTTTTCCTCCCTCCCTTTCTCTCCCCTTCTTCCCCACCCCAAGGAAAGCTATTAACTTTCCTCATGTTTTCACTTTACCAATTTAAGCCAAAGGACTTGCACTAATCCTAGTGAAAATATTTAAATTTGTTGGCTTAAAGTTAGGTCTTAAAAAGTTATGTTCTCACTCAAATTGACTGAATTTCTGAGGTGTTGGTTAAGCCATTTTCCACTGTGGTTCACTGAAGTTACAGGTGTGTGGTTACTCTAGCGTAGAGGGGAGAACTGAGCTGCTTCCATTTACATCCTTAGACATGGGGACTTAAAGGCTCAGATCCAAAGATCTTACATCTCTTCAACTAGCTACGCAGAAGAAAGAAAATACTTTTTAGATTATAAACTAATTAGAAGCACACTTCTGACGCAACTAACTTTTAGTATTAAATTAACTTTACATCTTAACATATGAAGAAATAAATTTCAATTAATATCTTTTGCTCTCCTATTCTTCTTTCTTAGTTTTATCCAGGGAAAAGATGTTTATGACCAGCCTTCTCTAAAATGTTGACTCATCACTCATGCAGTAGAGCACTGTGCTGTTTACAGCACTGCAAAGCTTAATGCATTTTGTGGAATTTTTTCTGCCAGATGTTGCCATATTCAAAATTTGTACACAGCAAAAGAAACATAACAGTGAAGTCCTGCCTTTTGGCAAAATGACAAAATAGACATACATTAAATGTCAGCTTTCCAGAGTTTACATCACTCACACACCTCAGTCTACAAGTACCTACAAATTACAGCTGTCGAAGTTTTTGCATAACCTAAACTTTCAGCTCTAGAGAACCCTTACTTGTCTACATTTATTTATATTCTTGGTAATGGAGTGGTTCATTATTTATACTAGCTGTTTAAACAGTAACTGGGTTGTTTTAGGAATCATGCATTTGCGCAGAGATGGGCTGTGTATTTTATGTATCTGAAGAAAATCAAGATTCATGGACCAAAGTAAGCTGACTTAAATTTGTACAATCATAAGAGTAGAGTATTTTTCCCTGAAATCTTTTGCAACAGTTTTTGCAAGCAAAAAATATAAATTAAATTACTTCTTACATCTATGAGTCATGTTGCTTTACTGTTAGGATTTAACATTGTTAAATCTGAAAATGTAGCAATGTCTGTTTATAAGTCTCCTTTCATTTTTAAAAATGTCTAACTTTGCTCATGTGTAAACAACAGCTCTGGAGACGTGTTATGCGAGAGTTATTACCTACATACTAAACAATCTCCTAACTGAACTTGAAACCGAGACTGGCACTCTGTAGACCTTCAAAAATAGAAACGAGTGAACCTTTTCAAATAGGGAAACTTGTGATCTTGGAGATTCACAGCGTCCACAGAAGCAGCAGGAACTCTTGCAACTCTTATCTCCAGCATTTTGAATGCATGTTTCCTTTCAAAAGTGATAGCATCAACAGAATTGATTTGCAGACAACTGGAAACCTGGACTGTTTATGAATGACAGTCTGTATTATACTGCAAAGAGAGTGTTAACATAGGTATGAGTATGCTGTATGTGCATAGATATGCACACAGTAAATATTAATTTGGATTTTTTCTCTCTCCAGTCCCACTCCTCCAGTATCTTTTAAGCATGTACCTTTTAAGAGATATTCAACAACGCAGAAATTCAAGTAATTTTCTGAAAACTAGTTCAAAAATTTAATAAAACAACATTCTAGATCCCACATTTCAGACCTTAAAAGCCACTTAAGAAAGAAGTTATGGGTTTCATGCTGAAACACTGGCAGTGGCCATGTACCCAGCACAAAGGTGAGTGTTTATGACCTCAGTGAGATGGGATTTCCATTTCCTTTAATGAGCCAAGACATCAGACCCACACTCTTAACTAACGCTTACACAGAAGCCGCCCCTGGGACAATACGTCTGTTTCTGAGGAAGCAAAGGAAAGTAGGTGTGGAGAAGGGGTGGGGGGAGATGAGGATGGGGACTTGGAGAAAGACCTGCATAATGAGACCAAGACAATTATGGTAACTGTGGTGTGGCTGATCTGTGGGCCAGAAAGGAGAGGAAGAAAGCACAATTGTGAAGTTTTGCATTGAGACTCGTTGGTGACTCTGGTATTCCCCTGCTCTGGGTAGTACTGCGTGCATTTTTGTTCCAAAGACTGAGCCCGTCAACAGCCCTGGTCACCGCAAAATACTGATTTCCACTTTGCTGTCTCTGGAACAATGGCTCTTGTTCACAGAGCACAGTGTTTTTTTCAGAGCCATTTGCATTTTGAGTTTGATGGGATGGTAGAAACATGTGTTACCCTGGCTTCCCTGTCGTAACATTTCATACTGGCAAAGACAGTAAAACTAAGGAGCCAACTATACCAGAAATGATAATCAACATTTGAAGGCATCTTGTTTACTCCTATCACTCACTGTTTCTTCGTTAAGTAAACAGATAGATCTCAGACCTACAACACATGGGTCACGAAGTTAAAACTCTGCCTTACCACAGCTGAGAGGCAGGCTGGGGTGTTTAGCCCAAGGCTCTCAAAGCATGCAAGTCTCCTGATGGGAGAGTGGAGACTGGATGTTGATTGAGGAGGAGGATATTTGCCAGCTGAAAGGTCCACATCTGGCTGAGCAGCCACACCCCTTGCCAAGCAGCACGTGGTGCAACTTCGCTCTGGCAAACCAAACAACAGAGGCGAGAACTTCCATATAGAGATGAATAAAGAGAAAGGCAGGAAGGTAAAGGGAGGCAGGGGACCTGGGGAAGTCTTCAGAAGGGAATGGGGAGCTTGGATATGGAGGGATTGCAGGACTCTAGGAGAAAAGCTTAGATGTAGTGGTATTTGAGCAGAGGAAAAGAGGTCCCAGCAGGGAAAAACAGGAAGCCAGCTAGTAAATTAATTCCTCAGCAGAACACCTACCCACTTGTATAACCATAACCTCCTTTAGCCGTATCACCTAAGCATCAAGTTTTGGCTTGTGTAGCCTCAACTACCCTCACCTCAATCTCAAAGATCAGAGAAGTGAAGGTTAAAAGTCAGCCACGTCTTGGAAAGGTCTTTAGAAGATTTATGAAAACATAGTTAAAGAGGAAAATAATCTGTGGCATTTGAAATATAATTTGGTGGTCCCAATTAGAAAGCCCTTGATAGATAAGATATACAACATCAAGTGCACAACCACTTTGTTCAAGGATATTCACAATTTGAAGCAGTATATTGTTTTATTTTTAATCCCAAACTGAAAAGACTGCGCCTGCATGAGCACTAGCATTGAGTTTATTTTTAGAAGAATACACTAATAGCTTAATTTACACCAAGAATGAGAGATGTTTGGGTAAAATACTTTTTAACTACAAGAATAATTAAACATTGGATGGCTAATCCTCTTCCTGGAGCTTTTCAATTTCTTAATTAATATCTGGGAAAAGCTATAGCTGCAGCTCATTTGTTGCAGCTGTAAAGTATGTGACATGCCAGCCCGAGTCATTTCATTAACTACTGTTTTTGAAAAAACAGCTTGCTATCTAATATTGTAAAGTCATTCAACCTCTTGGTAGCACATGTGAATAAACCTAAGCCAACCCAAAGCTTCCCCAGTCACTGTGTCTGAGAGCAGACTGACAGCAACAGAACCAGAAACAGGGAAGGGGAAAAGTGGACTTGGTTTATATGTGATCTCTTAGCCTTTGTCATGAGGAAACGTAATCTGCACATACAACTAATTACATTCTAGTCAAAATGCTTGTGTAGGTATCTGTCTCACCTTCAAGCAGTGTTTTAGCTGTAATCTCTAAGTTCATAAGACCTACACAACCCAGTTGTTCCACAATCAGAATAATGGCGCTTCTGCTGTTACGAAAAATGAAAACACAACTTTGGATAAAACAGTCCTACAGGTAGCCATGTTTGTTTATCATCTTGCTTATACCACGCGACCAAAGTGCCAGCAGAGAGCAAGGAAAGCCAAAAGGATTTTAATGAACCAGAAATTTTAAATGTCTGATTCACAGCAGCCTAAACTTACCGTAGATACAGAGCTGTGACTCATGTAAGAAACAGGATATTAAATACAGGCATTTACTGTTCTTAAATCAACCAATCCAGATCTCTAATGCTACACATGCTAGTTTACGTGTGAAAAAGTACTACAGACCCTCATCATTCATTATAATAACATACACTCCAAACAGTTATTTTCTTTTGAAAAACAGCTTTATAATAAATAAGCAGTACATTTTAACCTCGCAGCAACATGCCTCAAAGCATCTTCTTTCATTAATATGGTTTGTCATTTTACAAAAATATATACTAAGACTATTTGTATTCTATACAAAGCTAGAATGTAGGACTTGAAACAGAACACTCAACATTTAAGGTAAAATATGTACATTTCAATTCCGAATGAGGCACTAAATCAGCCAAAACTTGCTCCTGACAGACTAGTGATGAATTATAGGATTTTCAGTAATCCTCCAATAAACAAAGTGAACACTGTTCTTCATGCAGAAACTGCTGGTTAAATCACACACGACATAGATCTGGTATTCTTGCTGGAAAATATGACATTACCTTGATTGTCAGGCAGCCTTCTAGAAACACTCAATTTTCCAGCTTGCCTCTATGTAAGCACACAGTTTAAAAGAAAAATTATGTGATAGAAGTCATAAACATACAAAAATCCTACCTACCAACGTAGATCTTGAAAGAGTTTTCTATGCTCCGGATCAAGGGAGAAAAATACTTTCAAAAATATACTGTGAAGGAAGGAAGAAGGATTACATGAAGCTGGAATTATTTTGTGAAAGAAAATGAAGCCTGTCATCCCTCTCCAACAGGCTGTAAAGATGCCTAACATTAAAGTCGGTCCGTCACCTGTAAGAGGTAGAGTTCTGCATGGTATTTGGAACAAGACCTGCCTTGTGATGGCAGGCTCCCTGCATGTTTGGCAGGGAAACAGTACCACCTGCACTATATGGCAAAACTTTTTTATTTGTGTACAAGGCCAAGACCACATACTCCTTGATGAAACATGTCTGTTTCAAACAAGCTCATAGGGCAAAAACGCGGTGTATGTACCGCTCTGTGCTTTAAGGTGAAGGTCTGCCATGGCAGAAAGTGTTCACAGAGTCATTTCAACTAAAACATCTTTTTTAACTCTTGGACAAAACAATTAACTCACATAAATGGCAGATTAATAGAATGAAATTACATCACCCTCCATCTGTCTGCTTTTGAAGTGATGAGCAAAACTATGTTTAGTGAAGAGGGAAAACGTATCAACCCTTTCTATCAGATTTCCTTTCTTCAGAGAGCCAGCTTCTCAGACCTCCATAGGGATCTAGGCAGGGTGGATAAAAATGAAAGAATTCTAAAAATAGCTGGCTTTTATTTATAGGCATTTTTCTCTTCAAATTCCCTGTTTATATTTAAACATGAAATGACTATATCCTGTGCAAAGTAGTAATCTAGTAAACACAATTAATTTAAGCTACAAAAATATTCAGTGGTATTTAAAGTGTTTAAGAAAACTCAAATCTCTAAAGAAGTAGAAGCCAAAGACAAAGCAACTGAAGCTAGAATAAGCTGAAATGTTAAACCAGTTTTTGACAGAAACAGTCTATTTCGCAGGTGCATAGTGAATATTTGCTTCATTCCAAATTTCGACTACTTCATTCGAAGCTGAAAAACCAACTGGGATTTTAAAAGCCAGGAAACCTTATTTTCCTCTTACAATCCATGAATAAAAATGAGGTGAGAGGCTGAGATCCAGTTTTAAAATCTTGAAGCCCATGGTAACGAGAAACAATCAGTTCAATTCACTACTATAGATAAAATTGTATTTACTAAGTCAATATGTTTCAAATTAAAAACATATTTTTGGAAAGTTATTTTCTCTTTCATACACATGTTAAAGAGATTTAACTTTTTTTTTCCCAAGGCTTATTTTATGCACGAACAGCACAATCATGGGTAATAAATGCTTACACTAACATTGTTCAAATTTTGTGAAAATGAGAAAACGTAATATATGTATATTAAAATACACTATTGCTAAAGTACATTGCCCCATTAGAAAAAAGGGATACCAGTAACATACTTATGAACCTTTAAACTGTTTTAATTATCAAAAATAATCAACCTTTCCCTAACAAAAAAAACCAAAAAAACCCACCCCAAATTAAAAGAAGATTGAAAGCAATAATTTTCCTATTTTCCAATTTAAATTATACTCAGAAGCACTTAAATTACTTTAAATTTTTCTACCCTGCTCTTCTTTGCCTAGAACCTGGAGGAAAAGGGAGATCAGTTACAGCCCTTGGAAACAACTTAGCCCCTCTGCTAAACACATTTCAGGTTTCTTTCATAGCAGCAGGAAAGAGTCCTAATGCAGAGCTAGGATTACTTCTGTTGAGAAAGAGTAAAAAATTTAATTTTCTTCTTTTGAAAAAATCAAAGTGCTGAAAATATAAGCTCTAAAAATATGGTGGTATGGAGCTGACAGTGAGATTTACTGGTTGGCACCAGCACTCCCCATTATCTGAACTTTAAAAAAAATTTAAAAGAGCTCATTTCTGGTTTAAGACAAATTTCCTCCCTTTCTCATGGCGTAGGAGCAGTATTTTCCCTTCGCCTTTGAACAGCAAAGCATGGTCTCTGTGGGGGAGGGTAGAGGGAACTCCCCCCAAATTAAAATACATGAGTAAAAAGGACAAGGGAAGCACTAACCTACCCCATCTGAGGCCACACAATGCCATTGCTTTAAAGTCTCGGGGTGGGAGCAAAATAACCACTTTGATATATAACAACACCTCCATAATTACTGAGATTGTAGAGTGAAAAGACTTCACCACGTTGCTCTCAATTAAGTCATTTTATGTTACAAATTTATCTTCAGTTTCCTGTCAGAGAGAAATGAGCAGGGAGTTGAAAGGGCCTGTTTAGGGTACAAGGAGGTGTTTTCTGCAGCAGTCAAGTTGCACAGATGAAGTCAGATAACTTCAAATCCCTAGTATGGGCTAGGTGCCCAGTACAGCTGGCACTCAGATTCAAAGAGTTTGACATTAAACAATGTTAATAAACATGTTGAGGACAATGTTGTGCAAAATAAAGACATAAACTAATGTTATCTTTTTTTTTTCCATTTGAACACCTAGCAAACTGGTACAGTTGTGTTTACCAACAGAAGCAGAACTAGCTTATCCAGCTTCTTAATTACCTAAAAATTCATACCCCTGGCTCAGTCAATTTGATGCATCCCTGATCCCAGTCTGAAGGTCTGTATTTTAATCAAGAAGTTCCATTACTTAAGCAAAATATAAATTGTTTAGGAATGGAAATGGCAGGTTGTGATGCATCTTAGACGTGCTGGAACAAAACCACAGTACTAAGGTACGATTTTTTTCCCCCATTACTTCACCAATTTAATGAAGCTTTCCTTCCCCAAGACTGATTTCCTTGCTGATTAAATTTGAACATATTTTTCTGTTGTACTGTTTACTGGCATATATTTAACAAGAGGTTTTCCTCACACTTTTGATCTTAGCATTGCAAATAGCATGTGATATTATATAGCTTAACTGAGGTCTCACCAGTTCCACTGAACTTCCTCAATACCTTTTTAAGATAAAGTTATTGGTATTCAAACGAAGAAAATCCATTCAGACAGCTACCTGGTAATGCAGAAGAATAAACACTGTTTTTTATTGCAGGTGTACCATATAGATATGTTGCTGAGCCATACATATATATCATATATAATTGCTTATGACAATCATATATGCATAAGTTTTAACAACTCTTTTATTTATCAAAGAAAAGCAAAACAATTTCTCTTATAAAACTTAATTTGCTCACAAACCAGAATGAGTTACCTGAAAGGTATGAAGCCGATCCAGTTTAGGTATGCTGATATAACTCCTAAGTTGCCTGAGCTCTGATACCAGTTTAGGCAGTAAAAATGCTACAAAACAGATAAAATTGTACTGTTATAAAGACGTTTGTATCCATGCCCTCCTCAGGTATGGATGGCCCCATAGACGTTCTGTTGTCAGTGGGCAGTCACCCCTGTCCCCCAGCTATTTGCTCACAGGATCAGCAAAAGAGGAAACTGAGGACATAAGAGATTGTATTGAAGACAAATGCAATATGACAGCACTAAAAATTCATTCTTTTGAGCAAGTTTTCAGCTTTCCAAGCCCTTTCCTCCCAGCACCACCATGAGGCCCAAGCACACACTCAGAGGAGCTCTGACTGCTCTCAGCATCAGGCATTTTGCAGACAGTGCACAAGATCAGGCATTAAACCTCCACTATAGTACGAGATGGGTCCGTAGTAGAACTTGCACTTAGGGCACAGGATGAAGGAATGGAAGAACATAGCAAAGACCTGGGTGATGCTCTCTGTGGACTCTGCCTGCTCACCTGCTCCCTCTGAGCTTGCTTTCCACTCAGAACCATCTTTCCCTTCATCTTCCTCTACAGGGACTTGACCATATATGCATTGGCCCTCCACAGGCTCAAGGCTAAGTAGATGGAACATCTAAGTCAGAAAACTCTGGCTTACTAGAATTCATGCAGCAAGAACTTGAGGCAATGTAAGATCCCCACTCTCCCATTCACCTTCAGTACCATGCAAGGTGGCTACCTGCACCATGGGTTTTCAGAGGTTGACAGGAATGTGCTGTCAAGTGAGTTGGAAACCTAGTCAGCTTGCTGAAGAAGTAGGTTGTCCAGTCTTTCCTGGGAACACCTCAATGGTCACAGCACTGAGGAGTCAGTGGCAGGTGAAATGACATCTGACCTAAAACTGTATGACCAAACATGGCTACAACTGGTTGGAGTACTGGCATGTGCAAGTGAACAAACAACTTAAGTTTTCTTTCCTGTTATCCAGAGATTCTTTTTCTCCAGTACCCAGCAGAGAACAACTGAAATAGTTTTCAGCTAGACCACAAAAAGGAGACAAGGAGCAGAAGTACCTGCGAACATGGATGCTGCAACACCTGAAAGCAGATGGGAAGGGCAAAGTCACCTCCAGCTGAGTACAAATGAAATGAGCGCTATACGCTCAGTTGAGAAATACAACTAAATGTTTGTTAAACACAAACCAGAAGTAACAGCAATATTGGCTTGATCCCAGAACCTATGTAGCTCAGATATAGCACCTAAAGCGAGCTTACAGTGGTTACATTGAGGCAATAAGCATTCTTCCACTGTCCCCAGATAAAATAAATCAGGCCACTATTGAGCTGAAATAAAAATGTCTCTGACGTATTCCACCAATTTATGTGTTTAATCATATCTTTTTTAAAATGTGTTACTTTCTTGCAGTCATCACTACACATGGCTTAAACTGACAGTTGCGGACAGTGTCCACAACTGATGTTACGCTAGTCTAACCGTCAGTGAACCATCACACTTCAATTTTCAATGTTTTCCCAAGCATGTAAGTACTAAGCATATAAGCCATGCAGCACTGTAATTATGCAGTAGCAACAACATAATTACAGTTGTATTGACCAAATAGGGACAGTTCTGGCGAAGTAAGTTCTTGGTGCTGTCTCTAGACACATCAAGGATAGGGGGATCATTAGGGGCACTCAGCATGGCTTCACCAAGGGGAAGTCACGCTCAACCAACTTGATAGCCTTTTATGAGGACGTAACCCGGTGGATAGATGATGGTAAAGCTGTGGATGTGGTCTATCTCGATTTCAGTAAAGCGTTTGACACGGTCTCCCACAGCATCCTCGCAGCTAAACTGAGGAAGTGTGGTCTGGATGATTGGGTAGTGAGGTGGATTGTGAACTGGCTGAAGGAAAGAAGCCGGAGAGTGGTGGTCAATGGGACAGAGTCCAGTTGGAGGCCTGTGTCTAGCGGAGTCCCTCAAGGGTTGGTACTGGGACCAGTTCTATTCAATATATTCATTAATGACTTGGATGAGGGAATAGAGTGCACTGTCAGCAAGTTCGCTGATGATACAAAACTGGGAGGAGTGGCTGACACAACGGAAGGCTGCGCAGCCATTCAGAGAGACCTGGACAGGCTGGAGAGTTGGGCGGGGAGAAATTTAATGAAATATAATAAGGGCAAGTGTAGAGTCCTGCATCTGGGCAAGAACAACCCCATGTACCAGTACAAGTTGGGGACAGACCTGTTGGAGAGTAGCGTAGGGGAAAGGGACGTGGGGGTCCTAGTGGACAGCAGGATGACCATGAGCCAGCAGTGTGCCCTTGTGGCCAAGAAGGCCAATGGCATCCTGGGGTGTATTAGAAGGGGTGTGGTTAGCAGGTCGAGAGAGGTTCTCCTCCCCCTCTACTCTGCCCTGATGAGGCCGCATCTGGAATATTGTGTCCAGTTCTGGGCCCCTCAGTTCAAGAAGGACACGGAACTGCTAGAGAGAGTCCAGCGCAGAGCCACGAAGATGATTAAGGGAGTGGAACATCTCCCTTATGAGGAGAGGCTGAGGGAGCTGGGTCTCTTTAGCTTAGAGAAGAGGAGACTGAGGGGTGACCTCATTAATGTTTATAAATATGTAAAGGGCAAGTGTCAAGAGGATGGAGCCAGGCTCTTCTCAGTGACATCCCTTGACAGGACAAGGGGCAATGGGTGCAAGCTGGAACACAGGAGGTTCCACATAAATATGAGGAAAAACTTCTTTACGGTGAGGGTGACTGAACACTGGAACAGGCTGCCCAGAGAGGTTGTGGAGTCTCCTTCTCTGGAGACATTCAAAACCCGCCTGGATGCGTTCCTGTGTGATATGATCTAGGGAATCCTGCTCCGGCAGGGGGATTGGACTAGATGATCTTTCGAGGTCCCTTCCAATCCCTAACATTCTGTGATTCTGTGATTCTGTGAAGTAACAAAACAGTAAATACAGGATTCAGCAACTTAAGTGCAACACACAGTATCTATCTTCTTCTGTCACTGAAGCAGAACATGCAATAGCAGTCCAGAAGACCTCACTAGAACTGTTTTAATATGCTTAGTTCAACATATTTAATATGTATTTCAGAGTATCTGGTTAAGCAGAAATATCTTCTCTTTCTCTGCAGAAAAAAGAATAATCTTAAGAGACAAACATGAAAACTTGACCCTTTGTAAATACCACAAAAGCTGAAGGCTGGATTTTAAAAGAAGTCAGCACCCTAAACTTACTTTCACAGAACATTCTTTTCACAGCTGCTGAGCATTGGGTATATGGGAATCCTACCATAAGGCCTTTACTTCTGATTGTAAAACTATAAGAGAGTATATATATGTGTGTGTGTGTGTGTGTGTGTGTGTGTAATGCAACAATTATAAAAGTTAAGGAGAAACTTTAGGGAATTAGTTCAATCAAACTCTTACAAGAGACGACTTACTAAGGGTACAATCTAAGTTCACAGTGCCTATACGTAATAAACCTACTGCGAAATAATTAATTGTCTAAAAAACAAATTTTATACTGCCTATGTCTGAGATCCACTGGAGAGAAGTAGGTTAGATAGTCCATGTTAAGAAGTCATGCACTGCCTCTGCTTCTACATTCATAGATGAGGGCTGGAGGATGTAATGATGCTGTGTAATATGGATTCATTGGCTCAGACTGATGCTAGACCAAGTTTCTTAGAGGTTTTATAGGCAGTAGTGCCACTGGTCTCTCTTTCATTTATACTTTTGATTTATGTTTCTATAATTTAAACAAAGCTTCTTCCTAATTATTGAAGCCTCTCTCTTTAGCATAGATATCTGGTAGTTATAGCCTTTGTAACTTTTAACAGTTACCACCTCAGAAATCTCCATCAACAGAGAAAAGTCTTGGCAGTTAAAATGTGTTTTCACTGATATTCCACAATTTCAGAAGATTCATTAGAGATCTTTTGAAAAGGTCTCATAGTTTAATAGATAAATGTATTATAAAAAGTATCAATCTAGCTACGCAATAACATAATAATTAAATGTTTATTCTGTTATTTTGTATTTTTAATGAGAGTTTTCAGCCCATTTTTGCTCATCTGTTTTCTAAAGACCTACCAAAACATTACGAATCTTGCGCTACACTACCTCTATGAGCTGAAGGCAAACAAATCAGCTAACTCTCACGCTCCTAAGCAAACATTTCCAGAGAAACCCTCTCAAACATATATTAGAAATGTTATTCAGAAGCCAAAGGCAGGGCCCTAGTGTCACATGAGGAAAGACAGACTTGTCATGCATGAATCCAGCTCTTTCTCCTTACCTCATTAGTTACATCTCAGAAACAGTAATTTAATTAAATTTGCAGTGCCCATCAACTATAGTTATGGACTTGGGTGGAAAAGGGACTTTGAGTTAAAGAAAAATTAATGGAAAGTATGTAACTTCATATAGAGGACTTTCAGTTCAGTTCCACGACCCTGTTAGCAGAATTACCTGAAACGGAACAAAACCCAGGGCACTACACACTGAGTAGGTGAGGACTTTAGCTGAGTCAAGTGAATGAAGAGACAGCACTTTAAGAAAAGTCTTCTGGCAAAGAGTAGTTTTTAGCTCAGCTGGTGACCCAGGCACCCCAGAGACACCTACTCTTCCCCTGCATTCAGATGGGGGATACTGGATAAGAGGAGCTCAGTTTCTGCAGTGAAGAGCAGCATTCAGTTGCCAGTATTTGTAGAGAACCAAAAAGAAATCCTTCTGGATGAACCAGGTGAGGTCATGGCCACCTCAGGCTTACCTCCTTCTTAGCAGCAGCCGGAGACATAGTAGCCAGGTCCCAGGCATCAGAAATAAGAGATACCGGAGCCAGCTCTTGGACAAAGAACCGTGGTTAAGACCAACGTGTGATTGGAAATACTTTTGCAAGGGCTGGAAACACACTGGGCTTAGGAAAACAGAGGTAGACACTGCAGATCCAGCAGATCACCGCTCTTCTTTGTGAATCCCCAGCCAGTAGGTTACAGGGATGCCTCACGCTTATCCACCAGATATGCTCTGCTCTTAATGTCTATATACAAAGCTGCAGCCTCATTTCAGTCCCCTGTCAAGTGTCTCTGCCCTTACACAATTACTGAAATCCAGAACAAGTTTTTAATGCAGGCACGAGGTACCTCTCCACAAAACATCACTCAGAGATGCAGAGAAGTTCTTTTAGACCTTTACACCCAAAATGAAGGCAGTAAGGGAGAGGACAACTATGTAACACATCTATTTCTCACTAGCTTTATGGTCTGTTCTGTTTTCTCTCAAGCAGTGAAAAACTGTGCAATGCATGCTTTTCTTCTCTCATTTCTCTTGTTTATCATATTAAATAAAAATAATAAATAAATAAAGATGGAGAGAGAAAGGTAGAAAAAGGTAATAGTAAAAGGTACCCAAAACACAGTAGCCCCCCAAGAAAACAACCATCTCACAATAAACCTGGACATATACCAGCTGAAGGGTTAACAAATCTGTTTCTAGCCTTAGTTTTCTTAAACAGATGTTCCACACAACATTAAATAGGGGCTAGAAAGAGAGGGAGGGCAGAGAATGAAGTTTGGTGCAATATGGAATTTTAAAGGCGTTTCCTTTTCCCTAAGAGCCAAGAGCTGTGATCACTTAAGTCTTTGCTTTTTTAAATACATATTCATTTTGTAGCTTTTGCCAAACTAAATGAATCCAGTCTTTGAAAATCTTTTTTAAAAAAAAATCATAATTTTCCCAGTCATACTTGAAGTCTGACTTTTTTCCAAGAATGTCAACAAAAATGTATTTGAATTTCTCCCTTTACAATGAATTCTTCTTAACTGTTCAGATGTGTGCGACAACAGTAAAGTTAGTGTTACAGTGTTACAGATCTTAAACTTTCAGATCCAAATAAATTCATTTTACCCAATAATTAGGAAAATGAGCACTCATTTCTTCTGGAATGGTGTTTCTGTATTCTTTGTTCTTTTTTTTTTTGTGTTGGTTTTTGGATTTTGGTTTTTTTTTGTTTTAATTTGCCAATGATAATATCGAGTAATGATAATACAGCTGCTGACCCTTAAATTCAACTACCACTTAGCAGTATAGAATAATATTATCCAATTTTATAAAATACTTTCTAAAAATGCATTTGGGAATGCTTTTCTTAATGAATAACTTAAAAGTCAATCATGTTTCCAAAGAACGTTCCAGTTTTCTGACTACGCAAATGTTTGATATACCTTGCTCTTCCTTTATGTGAAGTCCTGAATGGAAGTAGAAATGATTCAGGAACATGGACTCCCAAATAAAATATTTTGTTTACTCCTGAAGAGCTATAAAATACTTTTAAAAATCAGAATGTCTCAAAAATACTTTTAAAAACCCAAATGTTTAAAATGTTAAAAAATCAGAATGTTTTTACTTCCCAAATGACACTGTAGCTCAGAAGGCCTTGCTATAAGAAAGGGAGAAACTTCTCATCCGTTGCAATAGAGTTATACACCTGCTGAACTATATGAACTACAAAAGTTAGAAGGAAAAAGAAAAATTGTGAAAGCTGGTTTTGTTTCTAAAGGTCCAGACTAATCTATTTCTGATTTTTCTATATTCTACATATGTACATTACACACTGATAGCACCTTTCCTGCTCTGCTTTCTCATCTTCATGCCTCTTAAGAAAAATAATCTTGAAAAACATCAGCCAGTTTTAACAGGCATAAAGGAAGGCAAGTGGGAAAAGAGAACAACAAAAGAATACTGATAAATTATGGATGCTGAGATAAAAAATTCTTGCGGGGTAGGGCCCCACGTTCATATGCCTGTTGACAGTGTTCACCGTAGAAACGACCTTTAGTAAACCATCAGCAGTAGTCAACTGGACTGTAATGTGGAAAAAAACAGCTAAATCAGTTAAATACTCTGAAGAAAAAGACAACATTAGATGTTCAAAACAACCAAAATTAAAGTAGTGTTAGATGATTCCCATTCAGTATTGGTGAGGATTCCTAATGTAGACACCACTTACTTAGACGAAGGGAAGGAAACCGGCACATCACTTTGTGGTTCTAACATAAGGAACGGTATCCATCCTGGAGGACAAACGGGAATTTCTCTTTTGCAATGTGTAATGCAATGACCAGTCTTTATCAGACAGGGTTTTTTTGTTGACTCCAATTCCAAAACATTAATGGAATGAAAATTGTTATTATTTTCTCTTATTCATTTGCTTACAAATTATGCTTTCATCTGCTTTAACCAATGTTTGCCATGTGTTGAGAAATTCAGTTGTGTCCCAAGCTTCTGTTCCAACAAATGCAGTATTTTGTCTCTTTTACAAGCTCAAATATTAAAGATCATTTATTTCCCTTTCTCTGCTCTACTCCTGATTTGTTTAGTCAGTGTATATCCAATAGCAAAAGTCACAATAAACAGAAAGAAAATTTATCAGATTCTCAGTAAATTGAGAGTAAATCATGTCTTTCTGAAGGCTATGTAGTCCAGCACACCAATAAAAGCTCTGAAGGTCTGTTACACTACAACAACTTATAGCATTCTTTTAACACAAGCTTTTATCAGAAACAAAGGCATTGAAGTCAGTGAGAAACTTCATGGTAATAAAGAGTAAATAATTATAATAATTAATATTAATAATTAACAACAACAATAAAATAAATTAAAATAACCACTACTGACTTGGCAATATATGGGACACTAGAGTTCCTGATAGTATAGTACTATTTCAAACACAACAAGAAAAATAAGTATAACACACAGATTAGGCATATAGTGAATAAATTAAGTTCTCAATCTCAGATGTTTGTATGCATTAAAAAGATGTACCTTCCAGAGCTTTTGAAATGTAAGCAGTAATTCAGAATATACTCTGCAAAAAGATGCCATTTGACTGTAGTAGAAGTACCAAGCCTGAAGTCATGACAGAGCTCGACCCACAAGCACAACAGGGAAACTTTAACATTCAGCTCTTAGGAAAGCTGGCAGTACAAAGCCAGAAATTCTGGGAGCTGTTGTAAGAGCTAGAGAGACAGTTGTGTTCTCTTCTTTTCAAGCTCTTGCATGCCGTTTTTCTTTCAGTACCTCAGACCTGCAGGAAATGTGGCCTCCTCTGCATCATGTTCATCACACACGTGATGAGAAATAACAGCAAGAAGAGAACGAAGAAGCAGAACACAAGCTGATTCATAGACCACTCATATTTCTGACTGAAAGCATACACTCACATCTTCAGCAGAACAAGGGATACACTACTTGCCTTTTAACTGTAAGGTAATTCAGTAATAGCCCAAATAACCCAGATTTTCGGGAGGGATAAAATAAAATGATTCTCACTGAAACAACAGCTTGAACCTTTCTCTCAAAACCCTTCTTGCTGTTAAGCATATGAAAGTAACTTTGTACTTTCTGGTGATGACAGAGGTAGCTGAACAAATGCCAAATACCACTAAGAGTTGTGCCAAAATCTCCAGTCCTCCTGAGAGTTCAGAAGTAGTTCTGCAGACACCAGAAGACTTTATGAAGCTGGTGTGCTGCTCGTGACAGCACCCCAAATTCTGAGCACTTGGTTAAAAAAACTCATTGGTAGTAATCTCTGATATTTTCCCCAAAATGAATGAAAATAGTCCTCAGAACGTATTGAACATAGCTAAAAGTGGAACTTGCGTTTACTTTTCAGCAGTGATGTTGCAAAGGAATCACAATTATACATCTTTATTGCACTCGCCAACTTTACATTAAAACAAAACAAAAAAAAAACACCCTTGCAGAGTGAATAAACTATTATTTACATGAAAATAACCAGAAACTTGACAGTCTTTTTTCATTCTTATTCTTCTTTCTGTGTTCTGTTTATACTAAACATGACCCTTCTGGAGGAGAACGGTTCACAGTGGAAGCGAAAATGAACGTGTGTGTTCAATGCTTTAAGGCTATGATGTCAGGGCCCTGCTGTGCAGAGGCCAGCATTTGTATTACAACCATTACTTATTCTTGCTAAGCATCAAGTAACACTGGAAAGGTAACAGAAATACAGAAGATTTGCAAATTCTCCTCAAGTTTCCAAATGCAGACAATGCACCAATAGATGACAGAAACTAAAAGTAAACTGCCCTTTTTATTTCTTAGCAAGGTAGCTGTTTTTTCAAAATCTGTTCCCCTTAGCATAAGCTACTTTCATTGAAATATTCTGGGGTGCTCATTGCTGCAGAGCAGCTGTACTTTGTCACAGTCTGATGAAGCAGACCTGCTTTGACAGCGAACAGGGTTACTAAGGGCTGTCATTCATATATGCTGAACCAGAGCAGGAGATCAGTCACTTTCTGAGCCCATGCCCTGCCCTTTATAAATATTCCCATGTGTTTGCAATTAGTTAGTGGGCTAACTATTCTGGCAGCAAAGGTTATTGAAGGCTGTTTTCCAGACATTTTTTTTTTCCTCTGCTCAACTAAGACTCAATCTTAGCATGCTTAATAACAATTCAGCCAAAGAGTAGTCTCCCATATATATATATATATATATATATATATATATATCTCAAAAACCACCTTAAATGGAAGAGTTTATCTGCCCTCCTTTGTAAAAATTGGATGTGCCTTAGATCTAGAGGGCCACAGAATGCAATTGTGCAGCTTTTAGCAACCTATGACAAACAACAGAAGCCTTGCAAAAGCACAGAAGATCTCTGAAATCTGGTTTTAGCTGCTGTAGTGTTTAAAGTGTACTGAATATGGGGAAGAATTCAACCCCTGATGATCTGAAATATCATTGCACTAATTGTTTAATTAAGAAATTAAGTTAGTTAAGTAGTCCCCTCCAGATCTGTATTTGTCCAATTAATGCACTAGTAGTTGCATCTCAAGAAATACATTAATTTGTGCATGACCGAGGCGCAACCTACGTCTTACTGAGTAAATCATCACAGTCTTCAGGAACATGTGGCGTGACATACCACACATACATCAAAATACCACATTTCTGTTTGTTCAGAAACAGAATACTTAGGTATCAACCTAACTGCCTGTATCTCATAATTACAAGTAGATTGTTTTATGAACAATAGTGGAATAATCGTGCATAGCAAATATCCTCAACCAGATACAGCATTAAGGACTATTCATAATATACAACACTAGGGAATATGCTGGATTCAGGACTAGTACTGAATAAAGAAATATGACATTATTAAGTAACTTTGTAAACAATATTTGCATTCCAGGAGGCTGTCTCTATTGTTCAGTGAAATTAAAATTGTAGTGCTTACTTTAAAATCACTGGATACAAATGGTAAAAATAAACAAAGTGCAGAGTACAGTCCTAGAGTCTAAGAGAAAGGTCTTACGGGATTACTAGTTTACTAACCAAACCACCCTTTATGATTTATGTGGCACATGAACTTAAAGCAAGTATTGATGTTGCAGCATAAGATGTGGGTTCTCCAATCTAATCTGAGCAGGTGACTCTGATACCCTCATAGTAGCGTCCTGCAATGGCCAAGAGCATCCAAAGAGAAAAAGAATAAACCAACTTCTAGTGCTAACAAAAGCCACTGTTTCTTGTCCAAGTCATCCTCTTGTTACGGTCTGCCTGTTCACTGCATTACAGAGAAAGGCTACTTAGTCAATACTAAGCATCAGATGCACAGTAGCAGCAGTTAACTCTGTGATTTTCTTCGTTACAAGAACAGTTTAAACACACAATAAAACCTGCCATTTTCCTTTGTTACAGAAATTGGAGGGAATTTAAAATACATCAGACTAGGAAAACCTGTTCTTGTGGAGCTACTGAAGTCAGGACAAGCCCAACACATTTCACCTTTCATCCTTCTACATAGAAGCTAGACCAGCAACATGTAATCATAAAGAGGATAAAACGGATTGTTCTTCTTCAGCACCATTGATACATATGCACTTTAAAGAAGAAGATCAGGAGAGAAAACAGTCAGAAGAGTTGACTGTGCAAAGAGCTTTCACACTGAGTTACAATCAGTAGGATTATTCATGTGACTAAATGCAATTCATGTTTTGAATTAGGCTTTAAATTAAGAAAATGTCAGGATTAGCTAACACACAAGAAGCTTGAGAAAAAGGCTGGATGAAAGCGAGGAATCTAAAATTATGCAGTCTTCAAGGAAGGCAGCATACCATGTTGGTATGTTAAAAAGTCTGTTTAAAGGGAAAATTATTAGATGATTCTCAAATTCCATAGCTACACATAAACCATAACCAATTACATCCAAACCATATTACCATATTATATCACAGAATCACAGAATCACAGAATCACAGAATGTTAGGGATTGGAAGGGACCTCGAAAGATCATCTAGTCCAATCCCCCTGCCGGGGCAGGATTGCCTAGACCATATCACACAGGAACGCGTCCAGGCGGGTTTTGAATGTCTCCAGAGAAGGAGACTCCACAACCTCTCTGGGCAGCCTGTTCCAGTGTTCGGTCACCCTCACCGTAAAGAAGTTTTTCCTCAAATTTAAGTGGAACCTCCTGTGTTCCAGCTTGCACCCATTGCCCCTTGTCCTGTCAAGGGATGTCACTGAGAAGAGCCTGGCTCCATCCTCTTGACACTTGCCCTTTACATATTTATAAACATTAATGAGGTCACCCCTCAGTCTCCTCTTCTCTAAGCTAAAGAGACCCAGCTCCCTCAGCCTCTCCTCATAAGGGAGATGTTCCACTCCCTTAATCATCTTCGTGGCTCTGCGCTGGACTCTCTCTAGCAGTTCCGTGTCCTTCTTGAACTGAGGGGCCCAGAACTGGACACAATATTCCAGATGCGGCCTCACCAGGGCAGAGTAGAGGGGGAGGAGAACCTCTCTCGACCTGCTGACCACACCCCTTCTAATACACCCCAGGATGCCATTGGCCTTCTTGGCCACAAGGGCACACTGCTGGCTCATGGTCATCCTGCTGTCCACTAGGACCCCCAGGTCCCTTTCCCCTACGCTGCTCTCCAACAGGTCTGTCCCCAACTTGTACTGGTACATGGGGTTGTTCTTGCCCAGATGCAGGACTCTACACTTGCCCTTGTTATATTTCATTAAATTTCTCCCCGCCCAACTCTCCAGCCTGTCCAGATCTCTCTGAATGGCTGCGCAGCCTTCCGTTGTGTCAGCCACTCCTCCCAGTTTGGTGTCATCAGCGAACTTGCTGACAGCACACTCTAATCCCTCATCCAAGTCATTAATGAATATATTGAATAGAACTGGTCCCAGAACCGACCCTTGCGGAACTCCGCTAGACACAGACCTCCAACTGGACTCAGTCCCATTGACCACCACTCTCTGGCTTCTTTCCTTCAGCCAGTTCACAATCCACCTCACTACCCGATCATCCAGACCACACTTCCTCAGTTTAGCTGCGAGGATGCTGTGGGAGACCGTGTCAAACGCTTTACTGAAATCGAGATAGACCACATCCACAGCTTTACCATCATCTATCCACCGGGTTACGTCCTCATAAAAGGCTATCAAGTGGGTTGAGCGTGACTTCCCCTTGGTGAAGCCATGCTGAGTGCCCCTAATGATCCCCCTATCCTTGATGTGTCTAGAGACAGCACCAAGAACAAGTTACTCCATCACCTTTCCGGGGATGGAGGTGAGGCTGACCAGTCTATAGTTACCCGGGTCCTCCTTCTTGCCCTTTTTGAAGGCTGGAGTGACATTCGCTTTCCTCCAGTCCTCAGGCACCTCTCCCGTTGCCCACGACTTAGCAAAGATGATGGAGAGTGGCCTAGCAATGACTTCCGCCAGCTCCCTCAGCACCCGCGGGTGCATCCCATCAGGGCCCATGGATTTATGGATGTCCAGGTTGCTTAATTGGTCCCTGACCCAGCCCTCATCAACCAAGACAGATTCCTCCTCTATCCTGACTTCTTCTGAGGCCTCAGGGGTCCGGGGCTCCTCAGGACAGCCTCCAACAGTATAGACAGAGGCAAAGAAGGCATTCAGTAACTCCGCCTTCTTCTTATCCTCTGTCTCCAGGGCCCCCACCTCATTCATCAGTGGGCCACATTGCCTCTAGTGTTGGCTTTACCTGCAATGTATTTGAAGAAGCCCTTTCTGTTGTCCTTGACCTCTCCTGCAAGGTTTAATTCCAAGGAGGCCTTAGCTTTCCTAGTTGCCTCCCTACATCCATATATTTAACACAGATGGGTTAAAAAGCAAGTTTAATATCTAGTCCTCTTCAGTGCCTGGAAGGCAATAAGAGTTTGATCCAAAAAGCAAATGCAATCTAATTTTTCCAGTAATGAGTCAAATACAGATGTAACCTTACAAGGTAATTTGATTTCATGATACTTTTACCATTTGGGAATGAAACAGTCTGATAGCAGCTTCCAGGAATTCAGCATAATTAAAGCCAGCCACAATCAGAACTAGGATTTGGGCATGAGCCCAAATTACATGTGAAATTTCATTCAGATTTGCCCTTCAAGTTCATCTCCAATATTTGTACTATTAAATACATGAGAGGAACAGACTGAATAGAAACATAAGGCCATTAAATGAAATTGTACTTTTTAATAGCATTTACTGTTGCAAATGAAAAACAAAATAAATGCTTTGATTACCTAATGAAGGAATACAAAAGAGAACCAAAATGAGATCCTCAGGAACACTGTTTGAAAACATCAGTCAAAGTCTATCAGTTATTTAAAGTCCTAGAGTACCAAGACTGACAAGTATCTATACTCTACAGAGCAGTGAAAATCTATATTACTGGTTCAGTACAGGATTATACTTTCCTGCATCCACTCTATTATGAACAACAGAAACTCTACAAATCGTTTCACCATTGTCCAGGAAACTAGTTGAAAATTCCTGTCTCAAAATTTTCCAATATCACCAGCATCTCTGTTTACACAAGGAGGTTCCCTTTATAAGCAGATAGTGTAGCTTAACGTTGTTATAACACACTGACCTCCAATGTCAGTTGCTTTCCAGAGTTTACAAGCTCAAGCCTCACTGGAATCCAGCACAGTATCTCATTCACACTTGACCATAGCGAAAGAGTGCTTGCAATATGAAAAAACAAGCAAGCAGATAAAAAGTAGTACTCATGGCCAATAACATGATTGCACAGCATACTCCGCATTTATTTTGGATTTCCCATCCAAAATTCAGTTGTGGTCTTCAAGAGCATTTGCCACCTACGATTCACAGTTGCTAAGAGATGTAAATATGTAACAGATCAGTCATTCATCTCTCTGCCAATGGAGAACTACTGCATACAGTATGTTTTCTAGTATTTATCCAGCTCAGTTTTATCATTTCCAAGAAATGGAACCTCCCTTGAGAAACTATTCCTGACAGTGAGAGAAACCTTCTGATGGTACAATGCATTACATTGACAGTTAAAAAAAGAAAAGCTTGCTTAAGTTTACTGTTGTTGTTCATTATTTTACCATACCCCTTACTATCAGTGATGCTTACACCATGTATTTCTGTGCTTGCGCCTTCCTAGGCCATCATCACTTCCTCAAAATGCTCACATCTACCCAATCCTCTTCATGCATTTGTACACATACACACAGGGTCTGATTATTTTTGTTGCTTTTCTCCGAGCTCCTTTCAGTTCATTCATCTCTCTCTATTAATGGCAAATTCACATCCGCAAGAACCTAGTAAAATATTTTCCCATCTCATAGATAAGACTGTTTTATACAAAACTGTTTCTATGCAGTCTGCCTGCCACCCCAGTCCTTCTCATGCACGTTCAGAGATCTTCCCTTCAGAAGCCATGCTGTCTTAAACAGTCTTTACCTTCTCTGTCCTGACCCCTTTTGCTCAGTATGTCTACGGTAGCAGTGTATCTGTTTATCTAGCCACACTGTGATGTGGATCAAGCAACTAACCAGGCTAAAAATAACCCAGCAGAAGAGAAAAAGAAAAGGTTATTTTTAATGCAAATCAGTTTTCCAATCCAGTTCACTACACAGGTGCACACCAGTTGATTGATGGGATCTCTGGAGATTGGAATAAGCAGCAGAAAGCAATGGCTGCAGTGCAGAATAGCACTGCCAGAAAAGGACATGGCCATGAAACTATACGGTCTTCCCATTAAGAACATCTTGCCAGAGAGTGCTTGGAACTGCACTTCATCGCCTGCCCAGAGAGCACTGCGCGGTGATGAAGTGCAAAGAAACACTCACTGGTGTGAGATACAGGCGAGATCAGGTGAGAGGGTCTATTTTTAATCTGTATTCCAAATAAAGCAATGTATATCTTTAAAAGTAGAACAAGGCACTATGTTTTCGTCACTGGTGAAGTTAGTGTAAGGATTTCTACCCTCTCCACAGAACATTCTTCTGTCTCTTCAGCTACACTCACGCAAGCAGGATCACTGATACGATGGCTTAGAAATGTCCCAGACTTTAGAAAAAAGGTTCTTCATTTAAAATCTCATCTTTTAATAACTATGATCTTCAAAATAAAACAAAAACCTTGAGAAAATAAAAGATTTCCCATGGATTCATTAAAATGGGCATATGTTAATTGGGATCCAGGTGTCTATGGATTGTGTTGTATATAGTAAACATCTGAAAGACTATCTTTTCCAGTGACAAGACACCAAAATTATAATAAATCACACTAACATTATTAACAGACCTGTTGGAGAGCAGCGTAGGGGAAAGGGACCTGGGGGTCCTAGTGGACAGCAGGATGACCATGAGCCAGCAGTGTGCCCTTGTGGCCAAGAAGGCCAATGGCATTCTGGGGTGTATTAGAAGGGGTGTGGTCAGCAGGTTAAGAGAGGTTCTCCTCCCCCTCTACTCTGCCCTGGTGAGGCTGCATCTGGAATATTGTGTCCAGTTCTGGGCCCCTCAGTTCAAGAAGTACAGGGAACTGCTAGAGAGAGTCCAGCGCAGAGCCACGAAGATGATTAAGGGGGTGGAACATCTCTCTTGCACTGAGACCACTTGACTTGTAGTCCTCCTCTGAAGCAACTGAGCATCTCCCACACAAACGGGAGCAGCTTCTGTAGGAGGGACTGTAGGTAATCACTGGAGGGACTGTAGGTAATCACTGGCTCTCACTTCGCAGAGCCACGAAGATGATTAAGGGAGTGGAACATCTCCCTTATGAGGAGAGGCTGAGGGAGCTGGGTCTCTTTAGCTTGGAGAAGAGGAGACTGAGGGGTGACCTCATTAATGTTTATAAATATGTAAAGGGCAAGTGTCATGAGGATGGAGCCAGGCTCTTCTCAGTGACATCCCTTGACAAGACAAGGGGCAACGGGTACAAGCTGGAACACAGGAGGTTCCACATAAATATGAGGAAAAACTTGTGAGGGTAACTGAACAGTGGAAAAGGCTGCCCAGAGAGGTTGTGGAGTCTCCTTCTCTGGAGACATTCAAAACCCGCCTGGACGCGTTCCTTTGTGACATGATCTAGGTAATCCTGCTCCGGCAGGGGGATTGGACTAGATGATCTTTCAAGGTCCCTTCCAATCCCTGACATTCTGTGATTCTGTGAAATAGCAGACTGAGTCATCGAAGCACTATCTGAAAAAAACAAAAAAAAAAGGCAGTGCCATAGAGCAACAAAACCCTTAGTATAATCAAATTTATTTTGGCAATCTTTACTGCTCCCCTTCCATTTGTGAATGGGAGGAACGATAGAGAGGCCTTGCAATTACCCTTGCTATATAGACTTCGATAGTATAGGAAGGGAAGTTGTATTTCTTCTATGATTTGGATTCACCTTTGTGTTTACAGGAAGCCAGCCATCAAAAGCTAGGTGCAATGTTAAAATAAGCAGAACAAGAAGCTCAGCTCCACTTGAAAATCTGGGGAACCAGGCTTCTCTGAGTAAGGCTGGCAGGACTCACAAGAGGAGTCTTACACTGAGCAATGGAGAAAAGGTTGAGATCTGTAATTTCAATACATAATACAGAAGAGAAGGTAAATCAGACAGATAAGAGTACAGCAATAGGTAAATAAAAATCAGTAAGCAGAGGATGGAAAACAAGGGGAAGTCCTAATATGAACGAGAAAAGCAATCAGGTATGCAAAAGAAGTAACTGAGAGGACTGTGCCTTATACAGTCAGAAGCAACCAAAATGTGATCCAGGCATTTCCAGGCCAGGATTTCACTAATGGGCAAGGCTTCAGAACAGATTTTTAAGGAAAGAATAATTAATATGCAGATAAATTGCAAACAAATAGGATCTATATTAACTCTATCTGTTTTACCTGATATCTTTCTCTAATAAAAGCACTGATTTTATAGACAATGTCTTCCAGACTAGCTTAAGTAAAGCATTTGATATATGGAAATCTATACACAGTGTCAGATGAATTATGAGGTACTACACAAGTAAGCTGAAAAAGAGATGGTAATAACTACTGGCAAAAGGAGTTTAATACTGGCAGGAGATCATTAGGGAGGTCCCACACAGACTGGTACTTGGCCCACTCTTGCTTAATATTTTTATTGATAATGCTGGAACAAACAGAAGTTTGATGCTGAAATCACTTAGTCACAATGCACAGTGATGGCACTGTAAAATGCCTAAGAAGAATGACCTTAAAGTCTGGATGAGAAAAATGGAATAAATCAATATCAAAATCATGAGATCATGGAATTAGAGACTAACATAAAATTCCATAGTATACTGGGAGCTCATAATTTAATTGAGGTGAAGATGGGTCTGAATGCACTAGAATGTGAACTAGAATGAATTCACAGATGTGAAACAGGAAAATAAAATCCTTAAACATAGCAGGTGAGACATGGCAATGCTGCCAAACAAGTAGCGCTGCTGCGTATCTTATACAGAACCTTGAGTTAATATCACATACATTAAAGAATGAAACAGAAAATAGAATAGATGCAGAAAAAGAAACTGAGAGACAGTACTTACAGAAAACATGGAAACAAGATTTGCTTGTTTCCCATAGCAAAATGAAGTCAAAGAGAATTCGTGTCTGTTCTCCATGAAAAGTTCAAGGAAAGCAAGCCCACGATGAAAAATAACTGCTTGCACAAAAGTAAATAGATATAAACAAGCAGTGGATAAACTTATGCTTAAAATTGAAGATTCTTACCTCTTAAAGGAATCAAGTCCTGGAACAGTCTTTCCAATGGGAGTAGCAGAGGAAAAAAAACATGAGCTGTTTTTCATAGAGACTCTGATAAATTTAAGAAAGGGGGTATATAGCACAGTGCCTTCAACAGCAGAAAACTGCTTACTGGTGCAGAAGGTTCCTTATAGTCCTAGGAAACCTGCTTTTTTCCCCTTGGGTTCAACAGCTCATAAAGAACTTGGACTTCCACTCTCCCTTCCAGCTGATCCCTGTTACAACTTATTGGCTGTGAAAAAGAAGTCCCTGAGATAGTACAGAATATGACAACCAAGAGCCACAGTGATTAACACCAGAATGAGGAGGAAATAAGAAGCCAGCAACGTGCTTCGCACTTCATCCTGCAGATGCGGACTGACCCAAGCATGATATACCCCAAGTGGGTCTTGCCTGACCGAGAAGGTGACAGGCATGTCACCCCAGCCACAGGGTTCTGGTTTGACTACGTTTCACGAGACTGTGGAAAAGCTGGTCCAAACACAGCACCAGAGGAAAACAGATGGGGACAGATGAATGTGATTTTAGCAGCCACAATGTTACATCAGCTTGACTGCAACATCAAATCTAAACATGTTCTCAGTGTGGGCTAATTCAGTGCAAGACCGCTTGGGTGGCTCTGCTCAGTGCTTACAGCACTGGAGCGCTGGAGAGTGTTATCTGGATACATCCAAACACTGCTCTGAAAAGTCACAGCTCAGTCCAGCTGACTTTATTATCAAATCCCAGCACTCCTGGTGCAGGTCTAGCTTCAGTGAAGACACACTTGAACATGAAAATCCTTGGCTGGGTGTGACAACTTTTGGGCATGGGAGTGAAGAGGCTAAAGATGAATAGCTAGACTCTGCGAATCTCAAACACCACTTTTTTCTCAGCTAGGCCACAGCAACATAAAACCACTGTTCTAGAGCACATAGATCATAGCTTTTAGTGTTGTAATAAAAGCTGGATACAGCCCCTTTTTCTTTTAAAAGCATGCAGCTTACCTTTCAGACACATGCATCCCTTAATTCTTAAGCTCGTCTACCAAACCAGCAGTGGGCTTCTGAAATCGAATTACTCTTTTTTTTTTTCTACTTTTTTAACACACCATTTTGACAAGAGACAACTTCTGAACTGAAAAGAAAGTGATTTCAAAATTAAATAAAACATTTCTCCCCAGTCCCATACTTCATAAAGGCATGAACCTTTAGATGCAGCACAAGGGTTTACGTAAAATTTCCATTTCTCTTTACTCCCACAAGGCCCAAGATAAACAGTACCCTAATAAAAGTTGATAGCATGGGCTCTGTTCAAGTGAAACCACTTTATAACTTGACCAAGTGTGTTCTCTGCCAGGAAATGATTGCTTTTCCAGTTCAACTCAAGAATGTTGCTCTGCCTTATGTCTGCTGGCAACAACTCCTCTGTTTATGGTTAGGCTAAAAAAGAAGGATTCAAAGGCTAAGTTTAGGCCTCATACAATGGTGCTAGGATTAAGATTTGTTCCTAGATTTTACCATTCCTATCATACTGGTTTGTGAGGATGAGCAGACAAACAAGGAAGGTACTATAACCTATTACATAGTTTACTAAGCTTCTGTTTTTCTTCCCCTTATACTTATTCACTACATCTCCATTCAAATCAAAATCAGGCCTACAATAATGAAACCATAAGTACATACGATTTATTTAACTTCCTATAGCATGTTAACACTATCACACACTCCCCTGTCAAAGTCACTGTATCCTCAGAGATTTCTTGAAAGAAAAATCCTTATACCTTACTGCAGAAGATCCTTCCTGATCAATGCAATGCAAAACCAGCACTGTAATTGGTAAACAACTTGCAATGTACCACAGCAGTACCCTTTAATGAAAAGAAGGAAATTGGTTCCTCCCAAAAAAGAAAGATATTTAACCTACTTAGGAGGAACTGCTGCATGACACCATGCAGTGCTCCCACCAGTGGGAGTTGTAGTGGAACATGCTGCCAGTATTCCCTGTATCTCTAACACAGTTAGCGAAAACTAAAATTAAACTATGCCCTTATTCTGCACCCAAAAGCAAAGCGCCTCAACATTAAGCTAGATACTGTAAGTGCATTCATGGGAATTTCCTAGGCTTGAGGAATTATGAAGAAAATCTAGTATAGGTCAGAGTGTTAAAAAGTTACACTTCACTGCCTGAAACTTTCTGTAATCATCAAACATCCTAGAATATAAAGTGAATTCTGCTACACAGTCACACTCCATTTATTGTTCTACCCATACATTGACTTCTCCACTTGGAGAAAAATTGTATTTTTTTTCAGAATAAAATCCTGTTGCAGGCAAAACTGTCTGGAGTTGGGGAATTTCACTTCAGTTTATTTATTGCCATGCAACACAAACCTCTGATCACTGATGCAAGCAGCGAGAAAAAGGACATGAACTATTAAGCAAACACTTACATAAAGAAATATCCTCTTCCTTCCCCAGTCTCAACTTACCTAATTTTCACCACAGGTTAAACTCAATCCATTCACATGGCTCTGCTGCAATGACAGACAATATAGAAGGTTGAAGGGGTGCACGTAACGTATTTTGTCTGCTACCCTGTGCTTAAGATTTCTGCTGCCATTACGCTTAATAGTTTGTCGCAGCTTCACACAATGGTTTCTACCCTTCTGTTCCTTGGTGCTCATGCCCCAGCACAGGCCACCTGCAGGCTGCAGTCCCTCAGGGGTGTTCCTGGTCTGTCTTGGGTTGCCTGTGGGCTGGAGTCTTTTGGGGGTGTCCCGCTCTGGTGTGATCCGCCCATGGGCCCCCCAGAAGTGGTCCTGCACCACTGCTGTCCCCTCCTACTTACAGCCTATAATATATGTGTGTTCAACGTACCACCCCTGCCCCTGTAAAGCACATCTCTAACACTAGGTTACATGAGTTAATATCATAACAGTCTGGACATATTTTCATTAGAGATCTTTTGGAGCAGAATCATTTCAGGAGGAAATGCCAGAACAGTTCCAAGAACAGTGATGGATGAAAGAAATAGTCATCAACAATGCAGCTATGGAAAATTTAGATGGACATGTCTAAGCAGAAAGGGCAGAGGAGAGGGAAAACAGCTTAAATGAACTTCTACAAAGAAAAGTAAGATGCGAACATCTAAATTGATATGTCTCTATTACTAGGCTATCAGAAAAACAATTTTATCACTAAGCCTCCTATATACGAGGCTCAGTTAAAATAATTCCATGGTAGCAAGGCTTACCTTTACAGCCTGAGCAAAAAAAACGAGCATAATTACAGACCTTTCAACAGATTCCAATAGCTCCAGCAAGCAAAGCAAAACAGAGTGAGCTTTCCATCCCCACAGCTCTTCAGGTCACACTTTTGACTGCTCACAGATGAAGCAGATGTGCAAGTCTATCCCTGGAAAGAAACACTTCCTACAATTTAACACAGCTGCAGAAAGACATGTGAAACCATGCCTCATTAACAATTATCCAGAACTGAGAACGCTATTAGAAGTAGTCCAGAGTTGTATTAAAACAAAAAGGAGCAGAATACCATTATGCCAAATCTGTATCAAGTTATAGAATTGATCTGGTTTATAACAACTGTGTTTACAATGACATAGCACCAGAAAAAAAACCTAGATTCTTGAAGTATTAACACAAAGAACCTAACAGACACTTGGGAGATGAATGTCTAACACAACTCAAACGAACACCAGCCTTCTTAAATTGATACTTGGAGGCCTTCATTTAGCTTAAACAGTTTACTTCCAAGTCCTTCTGCATTATTCAACTTAGTAATGCAGAAGCCTGGGAAGCCATCCTCATATAGGCTTAGGAGAAGGACTTTTTTTAAAATCAGACTCTTCTTGGACACACTTCTGCCAGTATCTTGTTTCAGTTGGCACTAGAATTTTTAAATTGTTTGCAACATAAAGCTTTTTATTGCAAATGAAGAACAGGTAAAAATTAACTTTGGGTAAAAAAGACTATTTGTAGAATGAAGAAATATTACAGTCTTAACCTAAGGAGCTCAGGATTTAATACAGGCTACACAAATACCTTCAGAGAAAGGAAGGTGTAGAGACCTAAAGGAAGCACAACCGTCAGCGGAATTAACACATCAACTGTATTTTTCTAGAGGGCTTTACATATAGAATAACTAGGCAAAATGCAACGAGACTCTCTCAAGCAGAGGAACAAAAATATAGCAAAAAGCATGCTTGCAGGGGAAAGAAAAAACAGCAGAGTAATAATATAATACTGACTTTCAGAGACATGAAGATAAAGGCAGAAGAAATAATATCTCTGATATATGAAGGGCTTTTAAAGTAAACAGAATATTCAATCTAATTTTTTTTAAAAAAAGCCACTTAATGGACTTAGGAAAAGGTAGAAACTATATAATCTTAAAATTCAACATTTTATAAAGACAGAATATAGCAATATCTGTGGAATGTGATGCAGAGGAGAACCAGGAAAGATTTAAAGCCAAAACTGAAGAGAGGGGGAAGAGAAGGGAGAAGAGAGGGCTGTGAAGAGAAATTACAAAGATTTAAGAAGGAAAAATGAAGTCTTATTTTAGGCAGTTGAAAAGGGCAGCAGGTTAGCCGTAAGAGATGTCAGAAACTTTGTTCTGGAAACAGAAGCTATCTGATCTGATGACCATGCTAACAATACTAGCAAATAGAAATATTTAGAAAACAGATACATTTCTTAACCAGAAAAAATATGTGAAATTTTCAAGAGTATTTAAACAGAGCCTTGGAAGACATGAACATTTTTAGATTAATTTTTTTAAAAGCTATTGACATTAATGTGAGTAGGTTAGTTGTTGAAAAATTGGACATTATTGCTCCAGGTCTACTCATACTTGAATCACAGGCAACTTCAGTAAAGTCAGAGTCAGTACTGAAATGGCTGGCGGCCCCAAGAACAAGGAGGATGTCACAGAAGCCATAAACATTAGCCTAAGAGCTGCTATTCAAAGCCCAGGAAGGAAAGCAGAAAAAAACTGCTTGGAAGAAGAAAACATCCAATAAATTCGCTAAGGTATCATTTCTTGTGCATATGAGAGGTCTTGGAATGCGTCCAAAGAAGAGCAACAAAGCTGATGAAGTGTCTACAGAGCAAGTCTTGCAAAGGGTTGCTGAGGGAACTGGGGTTGTTCAGTCTGGAGAAAAGGAGGCTGACGGGAGACCTTATCACTCTCTACAACTACCTGAAAGGAGGTTGTAGCGAGGTGGGGGTCAGTCTCTTCTCCCAATGAGCAAGTGGTAGGACGAGAGGAAATGTCCTCAAGTTGCACCAGGGGAGCTTTAGATTGGACCTTAGGAAAAATTTCTTCACTGAAAGGGTTGTCAAGCATTGACACAGGCTGCCCAGGGAAGTGATGGAGTCACCATCCCTGGAGGTATTTAAGAGACAAGTAGATGTGGCACTTAGGGACATAGTTTAGTGGTGGACTTGGTAGTGTTACATTTATGGTGAGACTCTATGACCTTAAAGGTCTTTTCCAACCTAAATGATTCTGTGATTAAGCTCTTGTTAAGTCTTGGTATACACACAGACTTCACAAAGAACAAAGGTATATTTTCTATCCCTTTTCTCCTAGAAAATAAAAAATATCCTTCGTTCTGAAATTAAGAATCTGCCTCTGAAATCAATGTATTTTTGATTTCTAGAATGGATTATTTAATTTCTGCTTACCTGAGGATAAACACCTGTTCCACCAGGAATTTGAAACTCATGAGCCACATTCATGAACAAGCAAAGATAGTTATGAACACGTTAAGACCATTGTTCCTTGAGCTTCCTTTGCTGCTTATTCCTTTCAGGATGAATTTAAAGTTCTGACTTACACTGCTGCCAATATTTGAGTGAGAGTTTAATGCAAAGAAAAATCACAAGCTCATTTATCAAATATTAAATACTACTTCCAAAACTCTTGTGTGTCACAGGAGATTATACAGTTACATCATATTCAGATCTAAATACAAGAGCCATCTCTTTGATAAAACCTTTCCTTATAATAGCATCTTACCATAAGCAAGAAAAGTCAACTGAAAACAGTAAGGAGGAAGGAGAGAGCAAAGAAATATGAAGGAAGGACCACACACACTGCATGACATCATTCACAGCAACTTCACCTGTGGGACTATGGTTAGATACAAAGATGCTGGGCACCTTTTGGGCATACGATACATAGACGACGTCAGTTGGTTCTTTTGTAGAGTGAAGTGCATTTGTATCAGTGAACTTATTTGGGAAGCATAAGATACAGAGATGCATTCTGCGTTTTCCAGTTAGTGTATATTGATGCATGCCTATTGACTTCAGCAAGGCTTTATGCCAAACTCAAACAACCTGAGGATCTCTTCAGGATACTTCAGGATACTGATCCACCCAAATAATCTCTCCAGTTGTAGTGTCTCATTGTTAAGCTGTGACACTGGGAGATGTCCAAAACAAGATCATAGCAGACAGAATCACAAATTAAGCTTCTGAACACACACCATAAAGCAGCACTGACAGAAAATATGATCTTTGCTTTTCTTACAGAACCAGATTTCTTAAATCCCGGTAAGGATTTAAGAAATAACAGATGAGCAACTTCTTCATGTAAAAGAGCACAAGACAAAAACAAACAAGGATTCCCATCTCACCAAGCCCTCTGCAGTTTATCTTCCTACAAAAGAGTATTGTTTGTACTGAAGTAGCTGAATTCTTTCTGCAGAGTTTTGCAGTAATGCTAACTCTTTGCATGCTGATGCCTAGAAAAGGAAACATAAAACTCTCTCTGAGACTGATGTTTATATGGGATATCATTTCACATATTTAAAATGAGAACCAGTGCAAGGCTAGTTCATAACCACGTTAAATCATTTGAACAACAGTGAATTTAAGATACACCATCTCACAGGATGAATATAAGACAGAAATATGATTTTTTTTTTCATTTGAAGTATTTAGCTTTTCCCCAATGTCTGCTCTCCTGTATTTCCTGGTTCCTGAGACACATGTTCCATACAGAATCAGGTCTCCTAAAAACAAATCCAAAAATTTAGCAAGAAGTCCCTGTAAATCTATATTCTTAGCTTTAAACAAACTAGAGCAGAAAATAATACAACTACTCTTTCCTAATCTCACCTCTTATTTTTTGTCTTTCTTTGCAAAAACATCATAATCTGGGACCAAGAAAATTATTTTTTGAAAGGAAAGCATGGGACTCAGATAAAAATTTCAGTCACACTACAGTTTCAGAAAAAACTCATATTCATAAGACTTCTTCTTGTTATTGTGGTGACACGATAGGAACTGAAGGTGAGAATAATTTTTAAAATCACTTACTATAAATAGCTTATTATAACTCTCAGTGCATCCTCCATAATAAGGCCTTTCTCCTTCAATATCTGTTCACAATGCAAAGCTAATGAAAGTAATTGTTTGCAGGACTGTGACTTAAATTCTTCCAACAATTTTTTGTAGTGTTAGTTACATTCATGTTTACATCCTTATAATATAAAGGTGTTCAGAACCTAGCAGTAAGAAAAAAAACAACAGCAAAAGAGAAAGAACGCACACAAAATGGTCATTATGCATACCATAACAATACCTGCTAAATTTAACTGTATATTATTAACTTCCATCTGTACCCGTAAAAATTAAAAACACAAGCAATCCAGAACAAAGTTATTGTGTCTCTGGCAAAAGTGTTCAAGCCATCCATAACAGCCAGAAAGTATTCAAGAAAGGTTGCCTTTTGAATTAAATCTATTTTTTAAAAAAACAACTTTTTGCTTGAAGAAAAATGTAGAATCCTTAATAGAAAATCCTCTTCATCCTCCTCCCATCGATGCTCATTGCATGAGCACACCTTGGATATTTTAAAAGCACCTCTTCATTCTACCTCTTCTCACTAACTAAAGTAAGCAAACACGATACCTAAAACTAAGATGGAAATCGCTACCTCGTTTCTGTCATCTTCTTGTCATCAGCCTTTGAGTCCTAGGTTTTGCACAGGTTCAGCAATGGAGGTGTAAGGAGCTATACAGTATGAAGATGAGACTTGCCAGGCACTGTGTCTCTCCTGCCACGATAATAGACCATGCTCGATGCACAGCCTACAGCGAGCTACCGGCTTCCCTCCTTTGAGAGGCAATTAGCATCTGTAAATCACCACAAAGAACTCAATAAACATTCTAATTCCTCTTTCTCATCTAAAATAGATTGCTGCACTACACAGAACTGGGAGAACAAAGCAACAGCATTCAGGATCTTCAGGAGACAATGACTTATTCTTCCACTTAGCTTGCAAAGAAGGCAAGAAGAGCTAAGGCTCACTGCTCTCCACTCTTTATTTGCACCTGTGAAGGAGCAGCAAACATTTTTGGACTTGCATTCAAGACATAAATATTTAACTTTTAAATTGCACGGTCCTTTGGAAAAGTAAAATATATTTTTCCGTAGCAAAAGAAAAATTAAGTTATTTAATTATAACTGTTAAAATTTTACAGTGCAATTCCATGGCTGACAGATAATTTCACTGTACTCTGCTCTTTTTTTTTTTCAGTGTAAATTGTAAAACTGTCATCTGAATCTTTCTATATGGTGATGAACACTCTTGATTACAGTCTGTCATCAGCAAGGATTTAAGTATGGCTCTATTCTAAACCTTAACAGAAAAGTGCTTGTGATTTTCCCCACAGCTCAGGGGACATTTTAACTCAACGGTTTAGTTCTTAGGGCGATCAAAGACAGGCATATGAAACAACACAGCACAGTAACCAGTATAAAAATCACACAAGCCAGCACAGCATTGCTCATGCTGGTGGTGGGGGAAAGCAGCTGGAAGACTTCCACTGCCCACGGCTGTCAGGGCTGCCTGGGGTGTTTCTGTACGGCAGCGCGTGAGGCTGTGCTTTGCAGGCATGTAATCACAGCCTTGTCCCCTCACACTGGTGAAGAACATAAAAACTCTTGTTCTGAGCTCAAGCTATCCTTGAAAGCCAACCCGGAAGATGGATTTTGTTCCTTAATGCCCAACAAACATTTATTGACTACCTGGTAATAAGTAAAAGCTGGATCAAACACTAAAGTCAGTGGGGTTTTACAGATACACTTGTAACATAATATACCATTCTCAATAGCACATGAAATGTAAAGCCTATGCTTCAATCTAAATCCAGGCCTAAATTACAGAGCTGGTAGATGTTTGCGTGTGTGTACTTGTGCACGTGCATGTCTGGTGGAGTGCGCACATGGGTTTTGGGGAGTGTGTGTTTCTGAATGGATGTAGATGTGCACGTAGGTGGGTTTGTGTGTAGGAGGGTATGGGCATGGGGGTATAGATGACTGGGTATTTGTGCAAGTGTGTGTGGTTATAGGAGTCTACATGTCTCTAACTCTGTGCAGGTGCATGTGTATATGGAGGCATGTATAGGTGCATGTGTGTGTAGGTGCACATGTGTGCAAGTGTATGTGGGTTTGTATGAGTGTGTGACGGGGTTTGTGTAGAGTTGCGCATGTTTGCATAGGAGTATGTGTAGCTGCATGTGTGTGGAGCATGTAGGGGGTGTGTGTGCAGAGGTCTGTGTTTCTGTGTCTGACTAGTGCAGTACGTAGTGCAGTACGTATGAAATACGTGTGTGTGTGTTTTTAGGTGTGGGGTGTCATAGGGAGGTGTAAAAATGTTTGTACCAGTGGGGAAGTATAGGGGTGTTGGTTTGTGCAACGGGTTTGTTTGTGCTGATGGGTATCTACAGGTAAGAGTGCAGGAGTGTGTATCTGTGTGTGTGCGTGTGTGCACGTGCACACACCATAATCCAAGCATATGTAACACAGTATTTAATAGAATATAGATTTTCAATACAGAAGTCCATTTTCAAATAAGCACTTTTGACAGACCTTAATACTGACTTGTACTTAAAGATTTAGAGTTTGCTGTGATTTCTTTGATGTTTACTTCACCACAATCTGAAGAATTAAATAAGTCTTTGGAGAAGCAATGAGTATATAGGCCGAGTATTCACAGATTATCCATTGACACTGATTTATTTTATTTCCCAAGGAAACTGTGAGCAGCCAATTTCTTTGAGACACTTCATAGCCCTGGTGTCTCTAGTTTAGTGTCTTGCATTAGCCTTGGATTTATCCAGAAAGGGGATCCTCTACATTTTCACGCACCGAAGTAATTTTATAATTCAGCATTTTATAATCTATTACCATGTTCAAGGGAGAACTGTCTTCTGGGAAGCTATTACGTTGTGCCTTCTTGTTCGATTTATTAGACTGTCATCTATCGTGTAACTGAGACCTTACTATAAAATACACTAAACTAAGCCAAAGTTTTCATAAGTATTCTCTTTAATATACAGTAAAAGAAATATCTGGATTTGAATTCACTTGATATTACAATTAAATCTCATTTCTAGGCTTTAAACGTATCATATTTTTAAAAAAATCACCCATCCAAAGCCGCCTTTGTTCAGGAAGAAGCTACAATATTTCAGTTCAGAAGCAAAACGAGTATGGAAGCAAGACTTTTAGCAAAAGAGGTTATCTGTGCAGTCAAGAAAAAGAGTCAGAGAAAGACAACATTGAAGGCAGCACTGTTCCCAAGACCAGTATTTTTCAAGGGGTAGAAAATCAGAGCATCTGAAACCGGAGATGTGTTCCTAAGAATATGACTGTAAGACTCTCAGCATGGTATGAAAGCTGAGCATAGGAACTACGCTGTAACTCTCAGCAGTTAGCTCTATGCACATTGCTGTGGGAGATATCAAAACATATATAAATCTCAACCAAATAGCACAAAGAATTATTGACCTGAGTGACAAGGCAGCAAATTTACCCTACCTTGCTTTATGCCCTAAATGTTTTCCGTTGTCAGGCAGTTCATGTTAAGTAATAAGGACAAGGATAGGATGTTTACCAGAGAGCACCTGTAGCCACTTCAACTAGGGTTACTTCATATTACCTCAAGGAATTCCAGGTGCAAAAAGATCAACTCTGCCAGAAGTACAATGCTGTGAAACCTTCACACTATACAAGCTCCAACAGCTCTCTAATAAAGACACATGAATGGGACACTCTTTTATATGTGTTCCACCTAGCCCCAAGAGATACTACTAGCCAGTTTTCTCTTCCCATGTTGGTGATCCTCCCACTACCGATCAGTGGCAAGTACTGCAAAGTAAATACTGCTCACATATTATATTTTGCCTTATATTGAGGATCATGGATCTGACATCCTGACTTTCAGCAAATGCTTACTCAAGACTACTTTTCTTAATTTACACCCAACATTCATAACGGTTTGTCTGATGATGAACAAGGAAACGAAGCAATGAAATAGCCATAATGCAATTTTGGTGAAAAAAAAAAAAAAAGACTGATGGATAAGAAGATAAGAACATTCCAGACCTTCTTAATCAATAATAAAGAAGGAAAGGGCAGATGAGCATCACTTACCCTTTCACAAATGTCGTGTTTCCCTAGATAAGCATTTGTTTCCCTAGACGAGCATTGTTTGTGAGGTGGGTCCCCAAGTTTGAGGGGAAAGAAGTGGTAACTTCAACAGGAATACAAAGAACCACTCTTCCTCTTGCCAGAATGCTCTTCTCCCTCAGCCCATGAATGAACAGTTACGATCAGTGTTAATAGATGAATTATTTACAGTGAAGAGTAACAGATTTACCACTACAAAAAGAATATCACTAGATAACGCTGCCACTTCTTTCACATGGAAGGCAGGTAGTAATTGCATACCCACAGAATTTTTTCTTCAGAAAGTGAAATTAAGAGTCAAATTAGACATGTATTTAAACAACAACATAAACTGCTATCTTTCTGAAAGCACTTATTCCATCAAACTTTAAATCCAGACATTGTTACAAAGAATTCTTTTTGTCCTCATTGCTCTTGCACACACCATGCACCTCCTGGCGCTATCTTTGTTGTGGAACCTAAAACATGTTAGATGCTTTTCAGTCACAAAGGAAAACTACAAATTCTTGTACTGAGGACTAAGACTAAGACTTATGGCTGAACCCACCTGAAACTCATGCAATTACCACCACTGAGGTACTGCTCTAATAGGAAAGGCCAGGCTGTGTCAAAACAAGGATCCACCTCCTCGAGTACCTAGTCTCCCATAGTGGTCTATGGCAGTTACGTTGAAAATAGTATTAAAAATAAAACGGGAGTTTATAATGGTATCTCCAGTATATTCTCACACCTTTTAGCTGCCAGCAGCTGAAGGGCTTCCTGAGCTAAAGATAGTTTCTTAGTGTTTAATAACTTCTGGAAATTCTAATGACCCCTTAACATGCAGATCTGGAAAAAGATGTACAACTTATTCCACTTAACATCTTTGAGAGAAAATTGATAGCAAAGACATGAACACATACAACTGGCCACATTGCAGCAGATCAAAGGACCATGTAGCCCAGCGTCCTCTCTCTAAGAGTAGTCAAAACCAGATTCGTATATGACACTTCCCCTTTATAGTCTTCCAGCTTCAAACTTTTTTCAAGCTCAGGAAGTTCCTGAGGTGGATGTACACTCAGTAACCCTCAACAGATTTCTCTTCCATGACCTTGACCAAAGCTCCCCTTGAAACTACATTTTGGCAACCAACATCCCCAACATCCTTTGACAGCTGGTTCCAGACCTCTATTGCCAAATGCATGAAGACTCATCTCCTTCTTGGTAGGAGCTGGTTCCTAACAGCTTTATTTGATGCCTCTTAAGATATTCTGAGCCTGGAATGAACTATACTTCTTCATATGTTTCTTTAAAAAGTAAAATGTGGACACGAAGAATATCTTTCATGCAAAAAAATGAAAATAACAAAGTGGGTATGTGGTCAATCCCATTTTGATACTATAACTACAAAACTATACCTGTAAGTTGTTTTTGGAAATAAATATTCACAAATATGTTCTCAAACAAAAGAAGTGTATAAAAGAACAAGACCGCACCACTTGCTACATGCTCTACAACAGCACTTCACTAAAACTAGAGAGAAGGTGAGGTGTCTTTGTGTGATCTGAAGCGAAAACTAGATTAACTTCTGTTTCAGCAGAGAGGAAAACCTAATAACTAAATCCTGGGCAGAGAGTCAAAAAATACATTAAAATACAGATACAGAAAACACACACTGTCCAGGATCCTGGTGATATCCATACTTCTCAAGAGCAAGGCACACCTCAAAGCCCATAATGATTCAAATATGGAACAATAACACTTAAAACTTTAATAAAATATCAAATAATTTTTAGGAAAAAAAAAAAAGAAACAAAACTCGCACCCTCCCTTTGGATTGATTCCTGGCGCCACTGGTTGAGCAAGGAACCACAAGTATAGCATGTTTACAGCAAGCTTTCCAGATTATGCTGCAAGAGCCAACAACCTTTTCTGTAAACTGATGCCTCAATCCACTCCACACACTTCACATTGCAGCTATGTGCATTTAATAAAGCTTTACATTAACATTTTTATTTTTCTCATTACATTGTTTATATTACTCTGCATTAATTTCCTCTTTGTAAAATCCCCTAAACTGCTCATAAAACTGCCCTAAAAAGAAGTAAAATGATCCAGCTTGAGATCAAGGAAGAGAAATGGGGCTATTTTTCACCAGAGATTTAAAGAATAGAAAAGAAAAATAATGTATCACTGACTGCTGTACAAGGCCTGCCAGCAGATACAATTCTGGGCTCTTGCATCCTAGGACTTGTCCCAAAATGATACAGGATATCTGAGAGAAGGCACCTATAGTCATATTTTAAAAGGTACTTCTGAGCACAGAAATACAGGTATGCATGATCCTCATGAAAATTTAGCGACAACTGGAAAACCATATACAACCAAATTCTGACAAACCTGACAAATTTGAAAATCAAGTCAGACATTCCGAGTTGCCTGGATAGCTGTGAAGATATATCCCTATGCAACCTGACACAAAAACAGAATCACTCATGTGAAAAATGCAGTAAGGTGTAAATAAGTAACATGTTGAAAAATAACTGCCACAATCCAAAAATCAAGAGGAAAAAATCTTAAAACTTACATTTATCATAAAGGAATATAGAAGCAACAGAGATGGCTGTGTTCAAACAGCTATTCCATATAGAGATTTATCCTTAAATCTCTATTTTCATAAATCTTCTCTAGCTTAAGTAAGAAAAAAGGAAAAAAATGAGCTGAGACTGATGACAAGCCCACTTGGCACGAGCTACTATAAATATTGCAAAGTTTCCATTTCTTTCTCTTTAAAAAAGCACAAATATAGGCCTTTTATGTTCCCATTTAAGTAATCACTTCCAGGTTCCATACAGACCCATCCCCATGAGTAACACTCAAAGTCTGCTATTACGAGCAGAAAGGATAAAACTGCCCTCTGGCAGAAGTATTATTTTTGTGTAGTTAGACTTCTGGATTTCTACCACTTCCCTTTTTGGTTTCCATTCCTGCACCCATCCTTACTTGCATACATACCGGACCTCTACCTTGCACTGCCAAACAACCTCCTTCCAAAGAGTACATCAGGGGAGAGAAAAAAAGAGCAGGGGAAAAAAAAAAAAATCAGTTTTGCTTTCCAACGCTGTGTAACAAACAAGCTACAAAAGAACATTGAGTCAGCAGAAAACAGTAGGCGAATTACTGTTTATCCTAGAAAAGTTCTATTGTCTGCCCAGAAGGCAAGCTAGGACACCCATCGAAGTTCTACCTACACCGCTCTCGCTTCACTGATTCTCCTTGGTTGTCAAGTCACCATATGTGTTTGATGGGAGCATTTAAAATCATACCCCAGAAAGTTGTTAATCAGAAAGTGGTTATTGAAAACTTGTCATAGAACACAAATCATTCAATCTGAACCAGAGCAGATATTCAAAGGCCAATAATCACCAAAATAAATTACTATTAAAGCTCTAGCTTTTGCCTCTGTGCTGACTCACACTAAACTATGCCGTTGGATTCTTAAACCATAATTGTTCAGCAGGAAACTAAGTTAACGTTAAAAAAAGATGACTGGAATTTACTCTAGACTTGTAGCTGGTAATTTCAATACTAATGAAGTTGCACACCTCCACTTTTGAATAATCAATGGGACACATTGCAAGGAGGCCTGAGTTTTGGCAGAGAGCACTCAGCAACTTCATGAAACTGGGTTCCTTTGAAGTGCCCCTAGTTGAGTGTCAAAAATAACTAGATTTTGCAGTCGAAAAATTTTCTGAGGGTCGTAGGAGAGACAACAGGAAGAATAATAGGGCAACATGCCAAACATCTGAGATGTCGATACAGAAACGTCAGAAGTAAGGAGAATATACAGCAAGAAGTTTCAAGTCTTTAGAATCAACCAAAATTACCACTGAATCCACATCACAAAAACTGGGAATAAATTGCAGGGCTGGAATTGGTGGGGAGGGGGGTCAAAGAATCTGCTGATGAAACAGAGCAGGGTGAAGAAAAGAGAGAAGGTCTTGCATTGTAAATCAAGAATGCACACGCTTGCTCTGAAGTTCAGGAAGAGTTACGAAGAAGACTTTTAAATATCTCTGAGCAAACATAAAATGTGAAAAGAGCAAGGACAACCACATCTTGCTGCAGACCTGCTATAGACCAGATGGAGAAATGCGTAATGTTTTTCCCTTAAGTAACTAGTAGAGGCATCCAGAATAAAAGTGTTGATAGTAATAGGGACTTCACTAAGAAATACACAGGGGAGGAGGAGAAAGATAAAAAGGAATATACAGACAGTCCAACAAGATGTTTGAGAAGACTTCTTAGGTGAGGTTGATTTATATTTAACTCTAAGTAAAGGAGAGTCAAGAAACAGAAGCCAAATCAGTGGTCACAAAAATACAAATTCTTTATTCTGTGGGAAAAAAAGAAACAAGATTGACAGATAAAACACAAACCCTGATACAATAACGAATGTTGTATTCAGAAAGGGATACAATAACATGCTAAGGATACTGGTAAACAGAGTGCCTGGGGATGAAAACCTTGAGTAAAAAGAAGTGAAGAGAGAGTTTGTCCCAACACAGAAGAAACAAGCAGCACAGCAAGGGGCCAATGCAGCTGTGTAAGGGCCTCTTTATAATCAGAAAATATAAAAGGTATTTTAAAAAAACCCTACAATTACGGACCTGTGATGAATGATTAGTCGTAGTATAGAGGAATTACAGAAACACATATGGGTAAAATCAGAAAGGCCAAAGCACGCAAGGAGTTATAGTCAGCATGGATACAAAAGACAGTAAAAACATGTTCTCTATAAACCGTATATTTAAAGAAATAACCAAAAGTGAGGTCCGCACTTAACTGGGAAAGAAAACAAAAGAATAAAGAGGCAGAAGGTGTTTTCTCAAACTTGTTTTTAAAAGCTGATTAATTGTGACTTGTATTTTTAACAAAAGAATATGGTCATAAGCTTGAATAGAGGTAGAACAAGCAAATCCTATATAAATTGGAGTTATTATTCAGGTCGTCATCAGGGTCTGATCTGTCACCCTCTGTCCCAACAAATTCCCCCCAGCAGACTCTTTCTCAAGGGCCCAGCAGATGTGGGCAGTGTCCCCAAGTTCCCACCTCATAGGATGGATATATCATCCAAAGGCAGGACCACGTCTGTGCACGCCAAGGTTAAGATGACCAGCAGCAGTGTGTCCGCAGGGTTATGCGACTGCCAGAATTGGGGAAGCATGTCTGAATGGCAGTCATGCAATATATCTTGACAAGCTACAGCTTCCGACCTTCTCTTCAAAACAGGTAACTGGAACATAGGCAAAAAGATCAGTTAGGTGGACTCAGAACTAACTGAAAAACTGTCTGCCTGCAGAGTAATTCTCCACTGTCAAACCAGAAGAGAAACTCCAGCAGCATTTCACAGGTCTACTGTCTTGGAATTTATTCTATACAATATTTGAATTAATAACCTGAATGGTAGACTAGAGTCTATCAAACCTCTGAGTAACTCCCTTACAGGAGGTATCATAAGCATCCTGAGGAATGGGCTGAGACCAAAATGACACTCACAAACAGGAGGAAGGGTCTAACATCAAAAGAGATGAACTTCAAAAACATCTGACATATGTGAAATTTAGTAACATTTAAAAACTACAACAGTACAAAATGACAAAAAACTACACAGGCTGCAATACTGCAGAAAAACTTCTGGCTGCTGCACACAATAAAAAAGCAGACTGTGGATGCTTAAGACTTAAAACCCAAGGAAATTTTACTGGAGCTATCATATTGAAATACCGGAGGGGATTATTTTGCTCTATTAGATGTTGATGAAGACTGGAAATAATTATTCTGCTGATTAAGTGCCAAGGTCCTTGTCCAACTTTGGGCACCACTGAAAAAACTATGATCAACAGATAACTCCAAAAGCAACAGGAAACATGAGTCACAAAGAAAAGCTGCACAACCAGGTTTAAGCGTAAAAGACATAGGTAAGCATTTGTCCAATGGATGAACGGGTTTTTATAGAGGACAGAAAGCATCTGTTTTAATTTCTACTACATGAAGAAGAAGGAGAAATCAGCTTAATTTGCAGCCCAGAGCATTTGGTTTAGAAACCGTGAGAGCATATCTTATTTTGAGGATAGGTAAACAAAGGAACACACAATATATTCACTGGAAATTTTAAGAAGCAGGATAAACATCTGTCAGGGCTGGTTTGAAGTACACATAGCCTGCTTTAAAGCATGAGCTTTAACAGCATCACCTCTTGTTTATTTTTAAACTTAAATTTTTCCCTAAACCTTTAATTATTTCATTGTGTTTTTTATCCTACAACTGCAACATCTGCATGGAACTGACACTTTTTTTCATTTTAAAAGAAGGTGTTCAAGCTCCTAATATTTTAAAAGTTCCTTCCTAGAAAATTCCTAGATAATTATTATACCAACCTCCCCTTCCCAGGTACAAGCTTGATAGAAATGAAATAGCTACCAACATTTGTCTTGAAATTGGTGGAAGAGGAAGGAGAAAAGATATACGTAAAACTTGCTGGACACAAGGCCATCCCATGGGCAAAGGAAAAGGCAAAACGAAGATAACAGACAGAGTAGGGGTGAGCTACAGCTAATTCGAGGGACCTGTGGTACTGGCAGGTCTGAGGCACCATCCCCCAGGTCATGGAGGAACGCACTCACACAGGTTAAGCTTTCTTTCAATGGAGACAAGCAAAGTAATGAGAAAAAGCTTCTCTGTGTGGCCTAGGCAGACATGAAGCACTTTAAAACAACAGAACAAGTAAGAAGAACCTGGAATTCATTCTTTTCATGTTTGAAGCCAATAACCTTCTTCTAAAGCCCTTCCTGATTTAACATGCTTGAATTTGGCTTCAATAGCTGTTACAGAGGTGCTGTTAAGAGGTGTCTTTTCCAGTAAGCAATACTCTGTTGACTCTTCCACTCCCTCTCTCTACCTAAAATGTCAAAAATAATACACAATTGTCGCCTCTAGATACCCACTGAGCCTAGATTAGGCCTAAGTCATACTGGCAGGAGATGAAAGTAGATTCTGATCACAGTCCAGAGGCTGACTTAATCTGGGAGAAGGGAGAGGGGATAAGTGGGTGTGTTAATTCCTGAACTTATTTTTTTCCATTCATCTTTGCACTGGAAAAGAGGTGAAGCTGGAGATCTTTTCAAGATGGGTGAATACACTGAAAAACAGGTTTAAGTACATGAGCCAACTTTCAGAAAAAGCATTCAGTCTTAAACTGCAAGCTGGCATACACTGGAGAACAG
Organism: Nyctibius grandis; assembly: GCF_013368605.1. Taxonomy (NCBI): domain Eukaryota; kingdom Metazoa; phylum Chordata; class Aves; order Nyctibiiformes; family Nyctibiidae; genus Nyctibius; species Nyctibius grandis. The sequence goes on along the minus strand of NC_090695.1, from coordinate 63,969,435 downwards.
TGAAAACACCACTAAGTCTCTTCTTATCAGGAAATATAGAGATGGAATATTAGTGTCTGTAATATTTTGCATAAGAATTTTTCCACCAAAAAATACAAATGATTGACCAAGATAATGCAACTAACAATAGTAAAACAGAAATAATATAAGCATATTTTTCTTCTGTATAAGTGGTTACAAATTTGCAACATTAAATGAGTTATATAATTAAATGGCCAAATATTAACATTTGAAGATACTTAACCTGCACTTACATTAATTAGACATGCTGGTGTTTTGGTTCCCTCCGCAAAAATGCTGAGTAACTTGAGTAAATTAACTTCGACTATAGCAGAAATTCTGTGGTCATTACACAGGCATTATCCTCCAAAAAAAAGTTACATCTGAGTCTGTTTCAATTCTGTCCTGTCATCCTGTTAACAGAAGTGCTCTTTCACCAGTACTATTCTATCAAAATTACGTTTTGTAGATCAGATTCCTCCACAATCTAGTTTAATACTTTGATATTTTCCATATTAACAACAAAATATATCACTAATTGTCAAAAAAAAAAAAAAAAAAAAGCAGCTCGAGAAGGTAAATCAATCCATTTCAGTGTTTCTGCGCTGAAACGAGCTTTAGGTGATTTTCAGCTAAAATTATTAATCTCATCTAAACTTACACTAAAAATTTGCTGTGCTGCTACCTAACCTTAGGAAGCTTCTTCTAAGTGATCCAAACATAAAGAAATCCATACAGTCTTTGTGCTCCCACAGCACGCTTTCTGCACATCTAATTGATCATTGGGTGGTCCAGCTACACGGTAGCATATTCCACAACTGTCTGGAAGGTGGATAGCCAGAATGGGGAGGACGTGACCTGACCCCTACCATTCACTACTTTGTATACAATTTATTTCTCTCGATTGCTGACATACCTTTTGTAATGTTTTCCAAGAGTTTTCTTTGGAAACAATTGAGATTTCTGAAGAGGGCATAGATTTCAATCTGAAAACACTTCATAGAAGCATATCTATTTCTAAGAAATGCAGATCGAAACACAAAACTTGGATGAATCTGAGGACAGGAAACTTTGTCGCTCCCAAAAAAAAACGTTTATAATTCTCATATAATGAGTTACCCACCCTTCATCCACTTTAAATTTAATGCCAGTAGGAGCATTTCAGTACAGATTTCATTTATCATGAAGAAAAAGTTCAGTAGGAAAATTATAATAATCACCAGGGGGCGGGAGTGTGTGTGTGCACGTGTGCACGCGTGTGCGTATATGTGAGTGTGTGTGTTACGTGGAAATAATCATTATGTTTTGCTTTATTTCAAGTTGCTGGCTTTTAGCCCAAATTTTCACCTTATTTGTCAAAGTGGGTAACTATCTCATTGGCATGAGCACTCGATAAACATTAGAATAATTACTTTCTGCAGTGTGGGTAACCCTGAAATGACACACTCTTCTCCCTCCCTCCCTCCCTCCCTCCCAGAGGAAGCCATTAGTTATCTGATTGTTTTGCCTGCTTACAGCTGATAGTGTCGTGTAGCTCCAGTTCCAAACCACAGAGTCCCTGCTAGACAGTGTGTAAGTAAGTGTAACACCCTTCTTAATAAAGAAATTAACGCTGCAGACTGGCTATGCATTGCAAAAAAGCAAACAAGCTGGGTTTTTTTGTCTCTACATTTACTACCAATATGTTTTTAGCTTCCTCGTCTTCTAATCTTGAGAAGATGAAAAAGGTTACTAAGCATTTCCACTACAGTAGTTATGCTATAAAATAATGATGCCAATATAAGACCATAAATGAGCAATCTTACGTTAAAAACCCACATTATTCAGCCAATCTCTATCTAATCCTAAAACCAGGTACAGTCACGTTACTGCTGTTCTTAGGCAGCAATGCTGCCGCGCACTGTCATCAGTGCTAAAGTTGTGCCTCACCTCTACCACTCAGGCTTGTCTTGCCTTGTATTCTGTAGCCTCTCCAAGATGGGTAGGGGCTGGTGCCACCCATGTCTCACCAGAAGTGATCACCCTCTCTGCAGCAAAGAGCCGGAGAAGTGAAGAAGACATTGGACAGGCTTTCCACGCCCGGCGGTGAAGAGCTGAAACGTGGGTTTATGCTGAACTGCAGAATTCCACAGCCCATGGGAAAGAAAGCACATCTCAAAGAAGCTAGCAGAACATCTCAGGGAAGAAGACAACTCTTTCCCCTTCGTTCACACGGGAATTAGTCTAGCTGGGAATGGAAGACAGTGAACAAGGGAGACGGGAGGAGGAAAAGAGGGAGTAAGGCTTATTTTCCTAGCCACCTCCTTCCAGAAACTCATTCCCCTCTGGGCAAAAGGTTTAATAGGATAGCAATTTTTTTCATGCATATTATGAAAAGTCCAAATGGTGTTTCCAGTTACTAATTTTTTCCTCATTTCTATCTCAAATAATCCTGAATTGTAGGGGAAAGAAACCAGTTATCTTCCTATCCAGAAAAGAACCAAGCTCCCTCTTTTTTTTTTCTTTCCTTTTTTTTTTTTTTTTAAGATTTCTTTCTTCTTACACAGAGATGAGCCAAAGATAAGCCAGAAGAGGTTTTTTTCTCCCCAAAATGACTTATTTTATTGCATCTGATCATGACAGTAACTGAGAAAACACATTCAAGAAGAAACCCTGAACACTTAATTACAACATGTAAAGATACACATCACCAGCAGGATATTATCTTTCATTGCTGAATAACTACTACCAGTTATATGCCAATATGACCAAACTAGCCCCCTGTGGGTCAGAGTTCCTTCTATGCTGAGGGAAACCTGCTTTTCAATTAATTCATAAGAAGGGAAGCGCACATATTTCCATTGCAACTCTGAAGCTAAAATCTCACGATAGTATATAAACTCTCTGCCACATGCAGAACAGATGAGCTTTAAAAGAAAGTTGTTTATATCATGGAATCTTGCAGTCAAATCACGAACTAATGTTGACTTATCACCTGTCACTCTCTATTAATGATACTTGAGTATGGATATTAAAATCATGCATATGCTGGAAGGAAAAAAATACCAAAGAAAAGAAAGTATTCTTTAATGATAGAACTTACAAAAATCTAATGACACTTCTGAGCTGTAAATTTTGAAAGAGCAAGTTAACAAGAACAACAACAAGTCCACGGACCAACTTTAAAAAAAAAGTTGGAACTTAAGAACAGGTCTGCTTAAGTCTTCCCACACTAATTATGGTTCCACTCTGAGCAGCTTCTTAAGAGGCACCACTGTGTTCCAGGGTTATTGCTGCAATGATTTCCAAAGCAATGTGCTCAGTTTACATTCCAGCTCTGCAAATTTGACCTGGAATCCAATTGTCAAGCTGAGATACTCCCTCCTTGTACAAAAATCAAGAACAAAGATGAGCAAAATTCTGCCATATATGACACTTCAGAAAACCTATCATCTCCATCAGTACAGCAGAGATTGCATTGCTGCCTTGTCAGTAAACCAGATGAAAGATGAACCATAAGGAAGGAAGATAAAATCAGCTCAGATGGATGACAGAATTACAAGTTTAGCACGTTATCACTATAATTGTGTATGTTTTAGTGTGGTAGATGTCTTCTAGCTTTATCTGAAACATCACCATCTCCACCCAGCTCTTCACTGAAGCTCACCAGCATAAGTCTCGTACTTTATAGCTCAACTGGAGCCACTGACATGATTACAGATTGCTTGTAGGACACTGTGCAAAGCCAGACAGGTTTGCTCAAAGTGTTTTCACTAGTAATATATGCTAAACTGGCTGACCTCAGACAAAACAAGTAGGCAATGTCGACTTGTTCAGTTCCCTGAATTTTCCCAGCAGAAGGTGGCTGCAGATATAGTATACAATGCAGATACATAAACTCCTCCTTAATGTGAAATATATAGCAAACACTGTGCTTAGTAAGGAAAATTTCCATCTCCCTTGCTGTCATATACAATTTAAAAAAAAATAGGTCTTGACACCTGTGAAATTTCTGCATTTTATACTATTCCAGGTTGATGGCTTGGAAACCTGATACACATAATCTTCTTGGCAATCAGCATAAATACCAAATAAACTGGTCAACTAAAAAAAAAAAATATGGCTGTTTACCATCGCCATTTTCCTGCCCTGATAACATTTCTGCATTAGTGAGAATAAGAAGAAATACTAAATAAAATATAACTTTTTTTTACTATTATTAGCCATCAGATTTTCCCCAATCTAAAACCAGTATGCTAACACCTGTCAATATTGCACATCTTTTTCTCTAGCTACCTAGCTGACCAGATGGCTAAACAGAGAGTTCTCTGCATAAGTGGAAACACAGTTAAAGAGCTTTGCTAACACCTGAAAGACAAGAAGATGAGACTGTCCCCTTTCATGGTCAGAAGAGATGGTTGTCTTTCCTTTGCGCTTCTCTGATGTTAGATTTCAAGAGATCAGATGGCAGCTGAGCAACAGCAGTTAAACCCTTGCATGTACAACCACATCAGTCCATCCTACCTCCAAACAAGAGTCAGCCATATAATTTCTCAGGAACAATTTGAATTTAAAATAGTAAAAATTTGCTCCCGTTGTCACATAAGAAAAGACCAGATGTATCAAGAGTCTTTCCTCTGAAGCCAAAGATACAGCTTTAGAAATACTGAGAAAATATTATATATATATATATATATATATATATATATATATGTGTCTCACCCATGCTTTTTGAACAAACTTTTGTGATCTGGTCATGATTTATGAACCGGAATGTCCCTGTGCTACAGTTGTACCAAATACCTATGACTGAGTACAGAGGGGAACAACCAAGAGAAAAATACCAACAGTGATCCTCACAATTGGACTTGCACTGCTTGTACTTCAAAAGCTTAAAAAAGAAAGACTACACCACAATCCAGACTGGAACATTCCTGAGTAGAAACATAGCTTATTATTTCTTAAAGGAATTTTAAGGCAATGTTTACAACATGCTCTCGGACTCAGTCTGTAATTTCTGATGATAAATTAGCTCATACTATGTTGAGAAACATTGTGTAATTGTCATCACAGAATTAGGAGTTGATAAAGCCCTGATACAGACCAACAATCCTCTATGGCCTGGGACAGAATGCTTCTCTCTCTAACACTGGATGTAAATACATATAAAGAGAGAAAATGTATATCCGATGTATTTATATTTCCCTATACTATAAGTCCTAAGAATGTAGCCAAAGCTGCATACAAAGAAACTTTAGAATCTGTAATTTATTCAGATCTTCTCTGGTTTGATACTTGGAGACAGTTTTTCTTGGGTACAACTAGAAACTTACTTCAAACTTTAAAGAACAGCAGGTCTGGACACAAGATTGTTTTAAATTCCTGTTACAAATTATGATCAACCACAAAAGTTCTATTATAGTTTGTCAGATTAAAAGTGAATATACTGTTTTGCCAGAAAGACTGAATAATCCAACAGTGATTGGCTTACTTTTTTTTTCATTTTTTAATGTCCTCTTACAAATTTCTATCTGGTGTGTTATTGCCTGAAAGTAACTTCAAATAGGTGAAGGCTGACAGCAACAGTGGAGTTTTCCCTGCCAGAAGTATACATTAAAAAAAAAAAAAAATTGCAAACATGCTATACTATTTAAAATGAGACTCTAAGGCACCACAAGAAGAAACTCTTTATAAATCAAGGGCACGCTGTATACAGTAACTCACAGTACTGAAGAGAGATGTTGTTAAAATCTACTAATCCATTTTTGGCATGAACTGCAAACAGGAAAGATAGTTTACAAACACAGGTTATAAGCACTGTTGCTAGAGCTGCCATTCCTGTGATCTCAGGCAAACTCTGAAGCATGTTGCTTCCTTTCTGAAAAGCTTAAATATGTGGCCTCCCCCCACACACCCTTAGCTCTGGACAGTTGAATCATTCTCACAGCAGATAAATCTTTCTGACTGCTGATTATTCTGATGGGAGGAAAAAAGGCACTGTGTGTGACAGGGTCCCTTTTGTTTCATTACAGGCACAACAATCTGTTTTCCATTGAGCAGAGTTTTTAGTTCTCCCCCCACACCATTTTTCTTTAATTATGATAAAAGACAGTAACTTAATCAGGCATAAATCCTGTTCAAGCAAACATAAGAAAATAAAGGGGTTAACTTTGGACAAAAAGTTATACATGTGACTTCTCAATTACAACTCTAGATAATATAACACTAAAGAACTGACAAGTGAAAAATTGTTCATTCCTCACATTTGCACTAATATCGCTAGAAAAATTAATTAAACAAACCCACAATCATGTTTATTTTTATTAACATGCTTTGCCTAGCATGTAACTATTCAGTTATAAAATGATCTTGACTTTTATTCCAATAGCACAGCCATATGCACAGCTGCTCCCAGGGAAAAAAAAAAAAAAAACCACATTTTCTTTGTAATATGCTATTTTTCAGAAATTCTGGAGACCAGCACCTCAATTTGCGAAATAAACTGGGAAAAAATTAAGAGGTTGGGACTGATACCAGAAGGAAAAGATACTACCTTCATAGTTGGGCTAGCTGACACATGTAATATCGGCAAGATGTATATGAAGGCTAGGATCGGCATCCTCAGAGTACAATCAGTATTCTCACTCATTGCCAAGTTTGACAACAGGCACAGCAAATTGCAGTTTTAACTCAGTTTACTTGTTGGAACCAAAACTCACCTTGACCAGCTAAACTGCAGCAGAACTGGTCACTATTCACACAGAAACAACCACCAGTTACTTTTTAAGCTGTGAACAGGCTGCCTGTATTTTAACCCACTCCACTGAAGCACATTCAAGCAGGACACCATCTCCACCCAGCTTCTCAAGGAGCTGAATATGCCAATATCCCAAATAACTCGTCTCTTAGAAAACTGGAAATGGTGGGAGAAGAGGGAGAATACAGTCTCAGCAGAGCAAAGTGAGAGGATGCACCAGCAAACTTGCTTGCAAGGGACCCTGGAAGTAGGGACAGGTGAGCAAGAGTTAGGAGAAAGACATGGACAGATTCCAGTAAGACAGACTCGGGAGTTAAGATATCTTTGCGATGGAGGCATGAGGTGTTGTTAGACATAGAGGGGAGACAGTAAGGGAAATAAATTTGAGGGCTGAAATTTGGGAGTCACTGGAAACACAGACAGGGCGTGCAGAGTGTATTCTAACTGAACAGGCATTGAATCTTACTGAGCAGAAAAGGCCAGAGGCAGTTCGTTGGCCCTGAGGACAAGTGAAACAGCATGGGTCATGCCCGCATACCTGCAAACTCTCCTCTCATCCCCAAAAAGGCTAGCTGTATCAAAGCTATGGGAACATGCCTTGCCATATGCTCCCCCTCACATTATACTCCTGCACTGCCAGAGTCAGACCTACAGGCTACCACTATGGCAGAAAGCATGGTCCTCAATAAACCACAGCCAAATGCAGGCTGGCATCCAAGCTTCAACCTAGATCCTGTTTTGTTCATGGTATGGACGTAGCCCAACCTGCTTGAGTGAAAAGGTGAGGACATTGGAGAAAGACAACAAGGACAAAAATTCACCATTAAAGACAACCTAGGGGAGTCATAGAGAGTCCCTAAATATGGACGAATGGGAGGATCACACACAAAGACCTTGGTGGGCAGAAGAGGTGGATTGCATAGGTTTATGCAACAAGGACAGTGTGCAGATCCTGCAAAGTACACAAGTGCTCCATTCACAGAATCACAGAATCAATCATGTTAGAAGAGACCTCTGGGATCATCGAGTCCAACCATTGCCCTGACACCACCCTGTCAACTAGACCATGGCACTAAGTGCCATGTCCACTCTTTTCTTAAACACATCCAGAGATGGTGACTCCACCACCTCCCTGGGCCGCCCGTTCCAATGTCTAACGACCCTTGCTGAGAAAAAATGCTTCCTAATGTCCAACCTGAACCTTCCCTAGAGAAGCTTGAGGCTATGTCCTCTTGTCCTATCGCTAGTTGCCTGGGAGAAGAGGCTGACTCCCACTTCACTACAACCTCCCTTCAGGTAATTGTAGACTGCAATAAGGTCACCTCGGAGCCTCCTCTTCTCCAGGCTAAACAACCCCAGCTCCCTCAGCCGTTCCTAGTAGGTCAGACCCTTCAGACCCTTCACCAGCTTAGTCGCCCTCCTCTGGACTCGCTCCAACACCTCAACATCTTTCTTGAAGTGCGGGGCCCAGAACTGGACACAGGATTCAAGGTGCAGCCTCACCAGTGCCGAGTAGAGAGGGACGATCACTTCCCTAGACCAGCTGGCTACACTCTTCTTAGTAGAGGCCAGGATGCCATTGGCCTTCTTGGCCACCTGGACACACTGCTGGCTCATGTTTAGCCGGCTGTCGATCAGCACCCCCGGGTCTCTTTCCGCCGGGCCGCTTTCTAACCACTCTTCCCCCAGTCTGTAGAGCTGCATGGGGTTGTTGTGGCTGAAGTGTAAGACCCGGCACTTGTTCTTGTTGAACCTCACGCTGTTGGTCTCGGCCCATCTATCTAACCTGTCCAGATCCCTCTGTAGGGCCTTCCTACCCTCCAGCAGATTGACACCCTCACCCAGCTTGGTGTCATCTACAAATTTGCTGAGGGTGCACTCAATCCCTACGTCTAGATCATCTATAAAGATATTGACCAGCACCGGCCCCAGAACTGAGCCCTGGGGAACACCACTAGTGACCGGCCACCAGTTGGACTTTTCCCCATTCACCGCCACTACCAATGACAAGGTCCATCAATCATCACACTGAGCTCCCCCACTGAGTCTCTCCAGTCGTGTCTGGTTTGTAGTTAATACCTTCTTTGAGTACGACCCCCTCAAGGATCGGTACTGGGACCAGTTCTATTCAATATATTCATTAATGACTTGGATGAGGGATTAGAGTGCACTGTCAGCAAGTTCGCTGATGACACAAAACTGGGAGGAGTGGCTGACACAACGGAAGGCTGCGCAGCCATTCAGAGAGACCTGGACAGGCTGGAGAGTTGGGCGGGGAGAAATTTAATGAAATACAACAAGGGCAAGTGTAGAGTCCTGCATCTGGGCAAGAACAACCCCATGTACCAGTACAAGTTGGGGACAGACCTGTTGGAGAGCAGCGTAAGGGAAAGGGACCTGGGGGTCCTAGTGGACAGCAGGATGACCATGAGCCAGCAGTGTGCCCTTGTGGCCAAGAAGGCCAATGGCATCCTGGGGTGTATTAGAAGGGGTGTGGTTAGCAGGTCAAGAGAGGTTCTCCTCCCCCTCTACTCTGCCCTGGTGAGGCTGCATCTGGAATATTGTGTCCAGTTCTGGGCCCCTCAGTTCAAGAAGGACACGGAACTGCTAGAGAGAGTCCAGTGCAGAGCCACGAAGATGATTAAGGGAGTGGAACATCTCCCTTATGAGGAGAGGCTGAGGGAGCTGGGTCTCTTTAGCTTGGAGAAGAGGAGACTGAGGGGTGACCTCATTAATGTTTTTAAATATGTAAAGGGCAAGTGTCATGAGGATGGAGCCAGGCTCTTCTCAGTGACATCCCTTGACAGGACAAGGGGCAATGGGTGCAAGCTGGAACACAGGAGGTTCCACATAAATATGAGGAAAAACTTCTTTACGGTGAGGGTGACCGAACACTGGAACAGGCTGCCCAGAGAGGTTGTGGAGTCTCCTTCTCTGGAGACATTCAAAACCCGCCTGGACGCGTTCCTGTGTGATATGGTCTAGGCAATCCTGCTCCAGCAGGGGGATTGGACTAGATGATCTTTCGAGGTCCCTTCCAATCCCTAACATTCTGTGATTCTGTGATTCTGTGATACATAACTAGCACCAAGATAGTAGTTTTTAATACTATGATGTCACTACATGAAAAGGACAGGTTTTGTCAATTGGTTAAAGACATTTCTTTGGTTGCTTAAGTTAAAGGCATTTCTTAAAGCTGAATAAAACGTTGAATGTTCAAACTACAGATGTGAAAAGGAAGAGAAATCCCTTGGGTTTGGGGGGTTTTTTTTGGCCAGTCTGGAGTGCATTATTTCAGGCAGCATGGAACAGCCTCTGGCTATAGTTACAGAGCAGACTTTAAATGAAAACTGGTGTTGGTCTGCATAATATTTTGTGCACCTGGGGAAAATATTTATCCAAGCAACAGCAAGATCTGTGGCCAGCAAACATTTTGAGGACTCACTTGCATTATGTTCAATGGAATCTCTGAATGTACCAGCAGACACTTACTGTACTTAAACTAGCTTCTTCTCTTTAAAATTTATGAACAAAACTTAGCAAAAGAAATATCATATTGAATTAGCAACTAGGATATTCACACAACATGGCCAAATTTACTCTCATAGTATGTATTTTCAGCATGATTTTTACAATGACAATTTAGGTTTACATGCATCACACTTGTGATTAGTTTTCCCCTTCGCCCATTAGGCATTTAATAACTTTAAAATGTAAACATACACTTAGAGTTTTAATATCTTTAACATAAATCTACCCTTTTAAAAAGTCATATACAGACTTACTTATGTACACCAGTGTTTCTTCCAGAACAGCATTCATCATATGCCATACCAGCTTTGCAGTAATTCAACATCCAAATGCTGGACTTTTAGGGAGTGTGATGCTGTACAGAATCAAGAGTGGAACCAGCAATGCTTCCTTATCAGGAAAGCAGACATTTTAAAGTACCAACATTCTTCGTTTATATGGAAAGCTTAATATATAAACAAACATACATTCCTATGCTGCCACACAGTCCCAACATCGCTCTGTTCGTATTAGTGTGCTCCTGCATTTAACTACTAGATTATTTGAGACACTGGGGAAGTTTTAGCTAATGCAAACTAAACTTGAACCACTTAAATACAGATCACTGTCTATTTTTCTTTCCTGGAATAAAATAAAATATGACAGCTACTTCAAATACATCCAGAGCTAAATTACAGTTTACACTGTCTCTCCCCCCACATGTTAAAAGAGCTCTCTTTGTAAAAGAACTCTACGAAAGAATGTCTCTGTCTCAGAATTGCATTTAGAGCCCATCCTAATCCTGAGATAATTAAAATCTGCTAAGGTTGTAAGGTACTAAGTCTGTAAGAGTTTATTGAAGAAATGCTCTCTGCATTCTGAATGGCAAAATCTACAAAGTTCCCACTGACATAAACAGGCATTCTTCCTAACGAAGTACAGGTATTCCTTCTTAACAAGAGTAAATGCAGAATTGTTGATGGAACCACACTTCATGCGCTGGCGTACAGCTGCCTCAAGCTGTGTCAAAAAGCAACCTCAGTACATCATCAGCACTGCCCTGCTCTTTAGCCACATGCTCCATGGGGTAATTGCTTTTTGAAAGAGCTCAGACCATAAATTACCTTTGACAAATTGACTTTCATTTTGTCTTCTAACTTAAGACCAGAGATGCCACTTAAAATTACATTAAAGAGATTACTTCTTGTCCCCCAGAGACCACATTGCCTGGACTACACCAAAACCAGTATACAAGCCATTCTCTACTACTTCTGACCTGCAATTTATCTTATGTCCATAGTTAACCCAAGTTGAGGCAAAGGAAAATTACAATGGCCACCTGGGAAAGTGGGCCAACAATGACTGCTGTGAAAACCATCACAAAAAGCCCAAGAAAAACATGCTAAAGTTGCAGGAGACAAATTTGAAAATAAAAATCCTGATTATTTCTGAGAAAACTTGATGCAGAAGCAGATCTACTGTGACGTAATCTTAATGGGAACATAATTTTCCAGAACATGTAGGAATAAAAAAACTTTATAACTTTACTACCTAAAATCTTTTTACAACCTTATACACTGTTAACCAGAACACATCTTTAGTTCCAGAAATTACACTGCATCATGAGAGTATAAATTTCAGTTCTAATTTACAAAAATTTATAGGCAGTGGTTGTCCCCACACTTGATTTTCCAAAGAATTGGATGAAGATTGCATAATTACTTTTACTGCTGAGCTGGATTCCTTGGGTCTTTTTCTTTGTTTATTACGTGATAGAACACACTATATTTAGGACATGCTGGGTCCAAAATACAAAGCATCAACTTTTAGAGATAACTCCTGCTCTTTAATCTCTCTTTAATTTTAGATCCTGCCGGGGGGGGGGGGTGGGGGGGGGGGGGTGGGGGGGAAGAGTATGTTGGCTATTTACATAAAAGTGATTACACAGTCCAAAAGTCCAAAGTTAGAAAAAGTGAGGAGGAGAGGCCAGTGAACAATCTTTGATAACTCACTAGGCTAAAAAACTATTAGTAGACTAACCCAGCAGAGACATGGAAAAGTCAGACATCAGCTTCTCTTACCACCACCCATGGAGCAGAAGCTGTTGCATCCATAGGATATAATTATGCCTTTTATGGGAACGCTGCAGAAAACATTTAGCAGAAACACTGCGGAAAGAAAGAGAACTGCAAAGTGAGAGTGAACAGGACCTTCTCTTCTTCACCACCTTACCCTACCTCTCAATTTTGCTTAAAGGCTAGACACCAGACAGGCAGCTAAGTCAGTGGCAAAACAGCCAACAAGTTTATTCAGCCACTTTCAGAGACTTACCAGCGATCAGATTTACCAGGTATTGGGTGTTTGCACCTGAAACATCACTACACCAGAGCCAGACAGATAAAAAGCATTGTTTACAACAGACAGATTAAATACTGGATTTAAACCAAAAAGGAGCAATGGCTAGAACGGGTAAGTCTGAACCAATAGTTGCTGAGGATTCATTCTCAAGAATAGTCAGGAAGGAAATGCTTTTGGACATCCCTAATGTTTTTAATTATCATAATCTATTTCATATATATTACTGTAACCATTTCTGATAGATCAGCTAAGAACTGTCCAATATTAACAGACCATTTAGTTACTTCGTAATGTAAATTCCTGTCTGCCGCCTTTTCAATTCCTTGCTTAATTGGGGAAGAAATAATAAAGATTACAATAACATTTAAATCTGGTAGTACCCTTGCTTGTTGAGAAATTGCTGGATTAGAAGCAAGCAAAGCTTTCTTTTTTCTTTTCTTATTTCTCTTTTTTTCTTTAACTGCCTTAACAACCCATCTGGCAGAAGAAAGAAGCCTTGATTGTTGGCAGTGAGGAATACACTCAGAAATCTGTGGTTGGACAAAAAAGTCACTTCTGGTGCAATAATGGAAAACATAAACCTATCATTCAAAAAAGCAACAAAAAAAGAAAAACAGGCCCCGCTTTCTTAAAACAGTGAATCACATACATCTTCTGTCCCGGAAATTCTTCACATCAATTAAAAAATGAAGACTTACCATATCCCATCCAAGCCTGGAAAATGTGGTGTTTGTTTTTTTTTTTTCTTAAAGTTACATTCCTTCATTTTAAAGTGCATTGCCTGTTCCTTCTCCCTCCATCTCCTGCTTGCAAAATAATGCTCTTATGGTTGCAAAGATAATATTCCAAAAAAAAACAAACACAATGTTTTCATCCCAAATTCACAACTGGTATAATACAGTATTAGGACTCTGAGTAAGTTTACAACTGCTCTCTGCAATCCCACAGGCAGTCAAACTACCATGAACCAAGTCAACTTCCCATAGCATATAAAAGCTGCAAAGAAGTGTGAAATTAGGAGCCAAAGTCATTATCCAAGGCAAAAACACCTAAAAGATCCAAGCTGGGAGCTGTAAGATTTTTTCATCAATATCCTACATGTACCTCTAGCTACATGTGGAGAGCCATACAACTTCCCACTCACCCAGATGGATACACAGTTTCTACCCCAAAACCTGCAGCCAGAAGCAGCATTGACAATTTTGCTAGGTAACCAGCATCCAACAGAAGTGCTCACAGTCACGAAATAGAAACTGGTGAGGCTGATGGGAGAGAGAAAGAGGAAGAAAGAATGCTTCACAACCAGCCTCCAAAAATGTTTTCTATACCTTCAGACACATAAGGGTAATTCCTGGTCAAACTCAACCCATTCAACATTTCACAACTGCAATTCAAGTTTCTCTCGAACCGCATATAAAGAAAATGGGTTTGAAGTACAGGATGTATGTTCCAGCTCTTTGGAGCCCTTAGCACTTCAAGACTGAGCTGCTCTTCAGGGGCGGGGAAGGGGGGGGAAATAACAAAAAAAAACCCAAACCAAAAAAAAGCCACCACCCACAAACCACACACCACCAAAAAAAACCCTGTTACATGATTCTCACTAGATGCAGGAATGATCAACTCTATGGCAATCAAATCAGATAAACATGCTTTTGGTATTTATAATTCACAGTCCACAGATGTTCAGAAAGAAATGTTCACGTAAAAAAAGAAGGAGTGGGGGTGGAGGGGAGGGGAATGAAAGAAATAGACACCCCAGAGTAAGAACTGGAAGCCAACTAATCTGATCTAGTGTTATCTTCAAAAAGTCATTAATTCATATCAGGGTGGAAATTTATTAATTCTTTAATAAGAAATGCATCACATAGACATCCTCACACATCAATATATGCCCAGTTTGATCCTCTGTTATGAAAGCAGAGACAATGTACGATAAATTCAGCAGGCTTAAATAGAATGTACATCAGGTAAACAAAATAAAAAAATGAAGAGAAGAAAAAGGAAAGGTTCGGTATAAAGCATTCTTTTAAACATATGTTTAAGGTGTTGCTTAAAAGCAACAGAATCACAAGAGCCTCATTGTTCCTTCAACTGACTTCATGCAGCCATTTCTGAAACATTGTTCTGTTGATTTCTTCAGTGCTGCTTCTGCTTGACTTCCCAACTTCAGCTGTCAGACCGACTTAGGCCGTCAGTATGAGTATATATACACTCAAGAGTTAAGGCTAGTGCTAGAATCTTTATTAACAGTTTGAGCTTCTCTGTGTGTAGGTGTGTCACTGAGTTTAACCTTTCTTTTTTTTTGAACGGCATTGTATTTTTCTACCATATGATGGGTTTTGGTTTTTTTTTTTTCACTTGTCTGTGTATTTTCTTTTCCCTGAAAGTATTGTAATACCCATCTTTACCATGTGATGTTTTGGTCTTAGAACCTTTTAAAACTCTTTTTAATCTTCCAATCAATTTTTTTTATGGTCAGTTCAATATGATTATAAGTATTTTATTATACACTGCACTATATTTTTATCATGGTGGCATGTCTTCCTGAATATGAACACTGTGGAGGTAAAAATGTGCTTACGATCTTCCATGTGTACGCAGGAAAATGTGATAGGTACACACGGTTAGAAGAAAACGGTTTGATATTTTTAAAACTAGAATCTGCAAAATGAAGGAAAATAAAAATATTCCAAAACTGCAAATACTCTCTCTGGGCAAAACCTTATTGAAGCTTTTACAATGACAGAATTTCTACTTTAAAAAAAAAAAAGAAGATAGAATTAGGAAAGCTAAGGCCTCCTTGGAATTAAACCTTGCAAGAGAGGTCAAGGACAACAGAAAGGGCTTCTTCAAATACATTGCAGGTAAAACCAACACTAGAGGCAATGTAGGCCCACTGATGAATGAGGTGGGGGCCCTGGAGACAGAGGATAAAAAGAAGGCGGAGTTACTGAATGCCTTCTTTGCCTCTGTCTATACTGCTGGAGGCTGTCCTGAGGAGCCCCGGACCCCTAAGGCCCCAGAAGAAGTCAGGATAGAGGAGGAATCTGTCTTGGTAGATGAGGGCTGGGTCAGGGACCAATTAAACAATCTGGACGTCCATAAATCCATGGGCCCTGATGGGATGCACCCGCGGGTGCTGAGGGAGCTGGCGGAAGTCATTGCTAGGCCACTCTCCATCATCTTTGCTAAGTCATGGGCAACAGGAGAGCTGCCTGAGGACTGGAGGAAAGCGAATGTCACTCCAGTCTTCAAAAAGGGCAAGACGGAGAAGCCGGGTAACTATAGACCAGTCAGCCTCACCTCCATCCCTGGAAAGGTGATGGAGTAACTTGTTCTTGATGCTGTCTCTAGGCACATCAAGGATAGGGGGATCATTAGGGGCACTCAGCATGGCTTCACCAACGGGAAGTCATGCTCAACCAACTTGATAGCCTTTTATGAGGACATAACCCGGTGGATCGATGATGGTAAAGCTGTGGATGTGGTCTATCTCGATTTCAGTAAAGCGTTTGACACGGTCTCCCACAGCATCCTCGCAGCTAAACTGGGGAAGTGTGGTCTAGATGATCGGGTAGTGAGGTGGATTGTGAACTGGCTGAAGGAAAGAAGCCAGAGAGTGGTGGTCAATGGGACAGAGTTCAGTTGGAGGTCTGTGTCTAGCGGAGTCCCTCAAGGGTCGGTACTGGGACCAGTTCTATTCAATATATTCATTAATGACTTGGATGAGGGATTAGAGTGCACTGTCAGCAAGTTCGCTGATGACACAAAACTGGGAGGAGTGGCTGACACAACGGAAGGCTGCGCAGCCATTCAGAGAGACCTGGACAGGCTGGAGAGTTGGGCGGGGAGAAATTTAATGAAATACAACAAGGGCAAGTGTAGAGTCCTGCATCTGGGCAAGAACAACCCCATGTACCAGTACAAGTTGGGGACAGACCTGTTGGAGAGCAGCGTAGGGGAAAGGGACCTGGGGGTCCTAGTGGACCGCAGGATGACCATGAGCCAGCAGTGTGCCCTTGTGGCCAAGAAGGCCAATGGCATCCTGGGGTGTATTAGAAGGGGTGTGGTTAGCAGGTCAAGAGAGGTTCTCCTCCCCCTCTACTCTGCCCTGGTGAGGCCGCATCTGGAATATTGTGTCCAGTTCTGGGCCCCTCAGTTCAAGAAGGACACGGAACTGCTAGAGAGAGTCCAGCGCAGAGCCACGAAGATGATTAAGGGAGTGGAACATCTCCCTTATGAGGAGAGGCTGAGGGAGCTGGGTCTCTTTAGCTTGGAGGAGACTGAGGGGTGACCTCATTAATGTTTTTAAATATGTAAAGGGCAAGTGTCATGAGGATGGAGCCAGGCTCTTCTCAGTGACATCCCTTGACAAGACAAGGGGCAATGGGTGTAAGCTGGAACACAGGAGGTTCCACTTAAATTTGAGGAAAAACTTCTTTACGGTGAGGGTGACCGAACACTGGAACAGGCTGCCCAGAGAGGTTGTGGAGTCTCCTTCTCTGGAGACATTCAAAACCCGCCTGGACGCGTTCCTGTGTGATACGGTCTAGGCAATCCTGCTCTGGCAGGGGGATTGGACTAGATGATCTTTCGAGGTCCCTTCCAATCCCTAACATTCTATGATTCTGTGATTCTGTGATTCTGTAACTTCATGAAAATAAGCAATTTTTGACAAGTACTTAAAATTAAAACATCTAACTAGTCTCACATCACCGAAAATAAAATTCTTGTGCAAGCAAAGACTGTATGAAAGAAACAACATGTTGTTTTCCTAAAAATGTGTTCAAAATCAGGCTGGTAGTTTCGTTTTATAAAGATCTTAATATATCATGATTTTTATATCATGATTTTTGTGAGTTCATAGGCTTTCAGTTTAAAGAAAGGTTTTCAACATTATTTTAAAAATATTATACACATAAAAGATTGTAAGTACATTTTTACCTCCACCTCAGACAGCATTTAAAACAAAGACACAAAATTAAAAACACTTCCATACTATCAAGTCTCCAGATCAGACTTCAGCTCCTATATCCCAAGAATACTGACTTGTTCACTTTTCAGTTGATACTGGTAATTGCATGCAAGTAGCAGGAGGTTTAAAAATCCATTTTCCTGGGCCCAGTTAACTTTCTCAAATAGCCTGCAAACTCTAATAGAGTTTTCCAGGAATGCACTTTCTAACTCCATTTCCTGTTGTATTTAAAATCCTGCCAAAGGAACATTTCAAAGCAGAACGCAGGATGTAAGTGTATGATGGAAAGTTCATTGAAGGCTTTCAAAATCACAAAAGTAGACACGCTAATTTAAAAATGATATGTGAAATTGTTTATTGGAGAAATAAGGACTATGACATTCAAGCAGGTCTAAGAAATAATGTTAACAGCGTTGCAGCCCCTGCAGACTTGTTTTTAATTTTACATTAAAGGTTGTTATTGAAATAAAGCACAACTGCTCCTGGAATTGTCTTCCCATCGCTTTGCTCCCTCTAATATTTGGCGTAGAACAGGTTTTTAAGAAAACTTTCAATACTGCTCACTGCAGGCTTCAGACAGAGGGAGATTTTGAGCCCCCCCTGCAAACAGGGACCTGGCCCAGTCCTCAGCAGAGCCAACAGGAAGCTGCACCATTGACCTGAGCGGGAGCGGAGCCCCAAGCTGGCCTCCTCCAGGTCCAGCACCCAGCATACAGCGACCTTCCAGGCTGTACTTTTTGGCTGGACCTGTAACTCACTTCCCATGGTGAGCTGTAGCAACAGCACCGCAGCGCGTCTGTCTGCCTTGTTCATTTGGTCCGTTAAATGAGCGACTCAGAAAGCAACTAAAAACTCTGTATTCAGTGGCATTGCTTGACAAATAAGCTGAAAAAAAGGTATCTGAGGAGCCTAAAAGGTATCTGCAGCGAGAACGTGTGAGCAGTTCTCCCCCAGCAGCAGTTGCCGTTCTTGGAAATGCTGTAATCACTATACACAAGAAGAGAACAAAAGCTTTTGGCCCCACAGCACCAGTGAGCAGTAACTGTGCCTGGTGCACAGCTGTCAGCAACAGCTTCTGAAACTCACAGCATCTTCTCTCAACGTGGCAACGTACGTACAGAGCTCAAAATGACTGACACTGTGATCCTGTGACATGACTCCCTCCCTCCTAAAATGAATAAACATGCATTTATACAGCTAGGGAAGTAAAATCCTGTCTTATCCCTTGCTTTACTAACACCATGAAACCTGCAAACTTCCAGGGAGAAGCAACATGAATGGGTTGTATTTGGAAAACTTTGTTTTCCAAGTGATTGCGAACATAAAGTTGCATTTGGATCTTGGATTCACTGAGCAACTTCTGGAAGGAAAATCCAGTATGCAGCAAATGAGTGAAACCAAGAAGCTGTTCTGCTACAGAGGCACAGACACAGAGCAAACAGTCTTCAAAGCGCACAAAAATAGGAGGAAAAATGACACAGGCTGACATGAATATATGACTAACTTCTGCAAGCACAAAACTTGACAGAACCGAGTACACTGGCTATCTTAGCCAAGATAACATTCAAAACACATTTAAGAGCTACTGATCTTTTTTTTTTTTTGCTGTTTTGCTGTTTTCCATAGTATTCTTATTTACTGAGAAATACGTGCTTTTCTTACATCTTTTAACTATGCTTCCCTATTTGGCAAAAAAGACCTGTAGAGACTTAAAGATCTGATTCTGGACTTAGGGTAGAGTTTTGCTGCAACCCTTCTGAATGACTGCCACCAAATGTGGCCTTTTTATTTGTGGTGAATAAAAATGCTTTAATTTTTTGTGGGCTTTTTGTGTTTTGGTTTTTGTTTGTCTGTTTGTTTTTTTAAGTTAGCCATTACCTGTATTTAAGGAACAAATTTTAAAAGAAGGACAAATGTTCTGGGAAAAAATCTCCAGGATGGTTAAGGAATTGAATGCAGATGTCAAATCAGAGGTAACACGTCTATTGTAATCACAGGTCAGTGCTAGCTCTAATTTTCCTAGGAAAAGTATGTTTTGAATATTGTTACTCATGACTCCTTTTAAAGAGAGATTTATTTCCGACAGCTGCTTTCATTTTACATACAGAAATATTAAAGTCTGTGATTATTACTGAGAACGTATAATTACAAAAATGTAACACTTACTTTCAGATGGTCCCCAGATTTCCCCCACCCATCCCCATCATCTCCACTACCATGTTATCTTCATATAAGAGGCAAAGAAATAGTACACCATATTATTTTAAGATAGTTTGAGTTTAAATTATACTAGCTTGAAAGCATATTTTTTTTTAAAAAATGTTATTTTAATCCCTCTTGAATTCTATTTTTCTTTAGACTTAGAATTGATTAAAACAAAACAATGCTCTGTCCAAACCTGCATTCTTTTCACGATTTTCCCATCCTTCCATTATCATCCTAAAATACCATACTCTTACAATATGGAATTCTTTAATCAGTCCTGACATGCGTCTAACTTTTTACTTGGCCCAGCCCCAGCAAACACAGTTGTGCTCTACTACACATCATTTCTCTCCATAACCTCTCTTTTCCTTTGGGTAATATACTTCATTTCAAAACATACCTTCCACTACAAAGCAAGACTCCAGGCTTCTGTAAGGGTTAAATTAGAGGTTGAATAATTGATGCACAAGCAGAATTCTGGTTTAGTTCACAAATACTGCTCTCATTCAATCTGAATTTTGGCCAAACCAGCTGCAAAAACTACGCTTTGGTTTGCCTCATCAATTGCCATAGCCTGTTATTGAAATCTTCATGTTTTTTTAAAAGACCTAAACTTGAGAGTATGTTCCAGGATCAATTATTCTTCAGGCTCATCAACTCTCATGTGGTATTTAACCAAAATTATTACAAAATAAATAGGTAAAAACATCAAGTCTAAATATTACTTCTGCTATAACTATCACCTTTTGGGAACTCTGCCCAACACCACCAGTATGATGGTAGAGAACAGAGAGATAACTTTCCAGTACCACACCACTGGCAAAGCAAAAGATATTTTGCTAATAATAACGTGCAGAGACACATCCTTTCACAGAGCAAGCCTTCTGCCACCAAAAAAAAAAAAAAAAAATCACCATTTCAGAGAGTAGGAATACTTAACACTATATATAGCTTTCCTAGGCCAATGGGTTTGATCCAAAATCCGTTAAAAAGAGTTACACTGCCTCTTACTTTAGATGAAGTGCCAGTAGCCTTAGCAACATATTAAATTATGTGCAATTTTGGGGCTCTGTTTTTCATCCACCACGCTGAAACCCTAAAGATGAAACTAACTTCATGTTACAGCTCTCTCTTCTTGAGGAGAATATTGACTATACATCTGTTTTGGATACACAATTCTCATAAGTAACAGAAATGTCTCCTTCAGTCATCTCCCTTCCGGAAAGCTGTTCCACTACAGGAGAGACAGCATCCACTAGTTCTAATTTAATCATATTGTGCCATTTCATACTCAGTTTAGACACAGTCATGTTGGTAAACAGACATCACAGTAGCTAGAAGAATCAGAGGAAGACTTGAAGGAAGGGATTTTGAAAATACCTGATCGAAGTCAGAAGAGCCTGAGACAATTGTTTTGTGGCAGGAGCAGCAGCAGAAAAACAAAACAAAACAAAACCAATCACAAAGGAATTAAGCTTATGCCTTCTTTATGAACTTGTATAGGAACAACATGATCCTGGGCATTATTCCACAAAAGCACTCCAGTTTGGAGCACCTAAACAACCCACACCTTCAGCAAGTCACATGCTGGCAGCTCAAGAAGAAAAGAACTGGTTGCAGGGTTGCTTGGGTCTGAAGAGTTTTACAGAACATTGTAAAATGCAATAGACGCTCCCAGACATGAATATAAAATGTGCTGTTAATCCTTTCTTTCTCTACACCAGAACGTCTTTATGGTTCTGATTTTCAGAAACAATGCATCCTAGTTCTATTTCTGCATAACAATAATTTTTAAAATACACATATTTGAAATATTCGTAAGGTCTTAATCCACCTGGGGAGCGATGCTCATGATTTAGTTTTGTGTTTACAAAACAAGCGGCATCAAAGAGTCTACTCATTGCTAACACTTACACAGCACTTTCCTCCTGTGATGCAGAGCTGGGGGAAGAAATTTAATAATTCCCTTAAGAATTTGTAGAAATCAATAAATTAGATGTCTCCTATACATCTGTATTTTGAGTTGTGTTTCTCCAACAAAAAATATATGAATGACAAGAGAAAACTAAGTCCTTTTTCCAAGGCTCCAGAGTCTCAAGTCCTTAAAAGCACGTGGCTAACATGCTTAAGGCTGTATGTTGTTACTGCAGCAAAAGATAACGCACATTAGCCACAGGAACAAGCATGAACATTTTATGAATAATGCAACAAACAGATAGGTAAAACTGACACCACAAGCTGTTGACAGGTGAGACAGAAACCCCCTACAGGCAACAGGGACTGAAATGAGCAAATCCTATTTTTGAGCTGCACAGTATCCTTTCTGAAGGACTTCGTTCTCCTCTAGACAGCCTGGCAGCCATACGTGTCTTCTAAAGGCGGTACTTCATTTGCACATTAGACACAGTAGCTAGCTGAACTAACAAAGAAATGTTAACTCAGCATGTCAGACAACCTGGTCAGACTAGGACACATTCATTACCTCCAGCCTGTTTTTTTAACCAAGATCTGCACAAGAATAGAAGACAGGGCTGGCCATTCCTTACATGGGCAGCATTACTTGTAACATTTTTCCGAGATAGATAAAGTAACTTCGATATTTGTCAAGCCAAACTTTAGTCTGCTGCCTAATGGAAATCTCTTTTGATCACAGCCTTTCCACCAGTAACTGACACATTATGGGTTCTCGTTAAGAAAATGAAAAGAATGATAAGTGCTTTTTGCCTTAGAGTCAATAAAAACAATCTTATCGTCAATATTGTTAAACAACTGTAAATACTTAGGAACCTGAGAAAAAAAGGATTTTTTTTTTCATTCAATTATATACACATATCAAGGCCCACTTCAATTCTTTTGTTTAGGAAAATCTTTAATACTTTGTTTGCTTTGTGTCAGAGATAACATTTTTTCACTCAGGTTAAAGAGAAACCTTATGGCTCTTGTTCAGATAAATTATCAAAATTCCAAGCCTGATGTTTGACCTTAATCAGTAGGACCAGCCAAAGGACTTAGATGTATAATTTTCTTATTCCAATTTATGTTAACTTTTGCTACAGGGTTTATACAAAAGCAAATGTCAATAAAGGCAAGAATAAAAGCTCCATTACATTTGCTCTGAACTACATGAAACTCGCTAAAAATTCTGATTAAAACACTCTCAAAGCAGAACAAGAAAACTTTTAATGCATCAAAATGTAAAATATAAAAGAAACTTGAGTTTACAACATAGTAGATTGTTATTATGGATAAAACACAGAAAAGCTACCTACATTAAGTAAAAAAAGGTTTTGCTGTTCTGTTAAATGCCTTTCATACTACAGTCAGTAATGCAATAAGCAGGTTATGCACCTAAGCAGGTCCTCCCTGTAACATATTTAAATCCCAAGAGTGGCCTCTGGCAGTCAGTGTGAATCACCACCAACTCCAAACATCTCTCTTGAACGTAAAACTTTGCTTCCATATTTTGACAGCAAGCTTTTTCCTTCTTTTGTAGCCACCACAACTAAAATAAAAAAACTGAAACAAGCTCATACTGTGCTTAAATGAGTATGCACCTGATGATAAATTCATGACAATGCTAGTTATTCTAGATGGTATGGTGCAATGACTGCCACAAAGATTTTGCACAGTTCAAGGCTTCCTTTCCTTTTAAGAGGGAGAATACATTCATATTGCAGTGTTATTTTCAAACACTGCCTAGTAACACCATGGGGACTGTTTTTTTTTTAAAAAAAAACACAAAACATTTTAGAATATGAAGTGTCAAACTTATCAGCAAAATGTCAGCAAAATGTATTGGGCTGTGATTGAATATGGAAATGTGTAGCAAGCTCACAAACTGTCAGTGGTCCACCACTTACACAAATACACACACATTTGTTACAAAAAACATGTCAACTTTTCTATATTTTGACCCTAAACCCATTTATACTTCTGTCGCTGAATGGTGAAGGCTGAATATGCCTTTCAAACAGTTCCCACGGGCCATGTGTTATCAGCTGCTTTAGTGTTATCCAGTAACACAGGAAATCCTCACATGGCTGTTGCCACACACCCTTTGGGCAAGAGATTTCCCTCCTAGCTGGGCACAGTCAGACTCTCAGACATTGCAGTACAAAATGCAGTACACAACTGCATCACAGCATACAATGCAGGGGCAAGCCCTGAGATGCTCAGCTTCAAGTGCAAAGGTTTTGAAAGCAAGGTGATGCTCATCATCTGAAAGTTCAGGTAGACCTTCAGAAGATCCCAGAGGAGACCCATGACATCCATACATTAAGTCTACTTGACAAATGGCTACCTACATTCTCTTTTTCCATTTCCAAGTGATCCTCAGGAAAAAAAACAGGCTTCCTTTAGACCTAATCTTAAGACAAACACTAATCCATTCCATTCCCTCATGACCATATCAGCACATGTGCTGCCTCATTAACCTCATCAACAATGTTCTAACCAAGAGGCAATGGAGGAATCTTCATGCTTCAAAAGCATCTAGCTCAGTATATGTACTACTTAAACCAAAATAATACTCACGGAAACAGTAAAAGAAAAGTGATAAACTTCTGATAGCTGAGCTCTCAAAAGTCAAGCAGTGCTACATGTCTTCCTCTGAGGCTTTCTTTAGAAGCTACTGAGCTGTCACACCTACTCCTAAACACCCCCATGTTCCCAAAACATGAACAACAAAACTAATAGCTCATCAGTAATGATATTTAAAAAAAAAAAAAAAAAAAAAAAGTCTCCAGGTCAGAGGTGATCTCTCAGCAGAGCAAGCAATACAACTAGTTCAATCCAAGTAAAACTCAGCCTGAAAAACCAATCAGATGGTGTCACAGTAATCTGAGAACCCCAGGAAATGCCAGAGTTGTCAGGCCACCACCTTCTCAATAACATTTCCCCCAAATTAGAAACTGGATACACTAGGTCACTAGCTGGCAAATCTCCCAGCCTCAAATGACGGCCTGTCGAACAAGAGAGAAGGGCACTCTTCCATCTCCTGCACTACTAACAGGAGGGCCTGGAGACCATAGTCAGTGCTTCACCACAGAAAAATGACAGGGACATACTTTTGTTTTCTGCAGAGTACTGCATTCCCCACCAAACCAATTTCTTCAGAATTCACAAAATGAGTCTTATATTCAAAATGCTCCACTTTAAGGTGGTCAGTAACTTGATCTATTGCTATGTAATGTGCTTCACTGGAATCATAAATTGCAACTGGGAATTCATTAGGAGTGGAGCAACCTGATTATGGAGGTGATAAAAACCTCACAGTAACTCTGCTGCTAAATACCTTTTAATCGTTGATCCCTTCACAACAATTGGGATGGGGGAAGGTGGTGGAAGATGGAGCATTAAAAATGGTCAATAAAGCTTTTTCTAATAGACTTTCATGGAACAAGAAAAACAGCTGTTACTAAATCAGGTTACAATGTCAAGAATTCCTTTGCTCACTTACTTCCCTTCCCTTCCCAAGCTTGAAGATGGCCCACTGCTTCAAGAACTCCATCCACACATATCATTATAAACACAGTGCCACAGTCGAACATGGACATCCTATGTGCCTTTATTTTAACCAGTCCTTTATTTTAGCTAGATCCTAAAATGTTTATGTGGCTCCCAGTGGCAACATAAATGCTCCAACCCCTGTAAGGAAGCTGATGCACAGGAGGAAGGTGTGATCTCTCCTCTGCATCATGGGGAACGAATGCTCTGCTGAACACCTTGTGGCTGTGAGCACACTGAGTCTCCAGAGCACAGAACTTGATGTACATCTTTTAACTTCTTTCCTGTCCCAAACTAAGTATCTTTCCAAAAGGAAACAGAGTACGCATGACCAGTGCATACCCAGTCTCACCCCACCCACATGGAATCAAAACACCCTGGGATGCACATTGGGAGACCAGCATGAGCAGGCAAATTCTGAAATGCATTTGTCTGCAATGTACAGCAGGTCATCATTGAAGCCACCAACACAAAAGAAAAAGGCATCAAAGTAATTGACACTGTTGAAAATACACATAACCTTAACTAGGCTACTGTCCCTTTTTACTTACAGAAAATGGGATGTCAAATTTAACCTAAGGTGAGGCTATAAAGCCTCTTGGAACAGAGATTCTCCTGAAATGCCATTTTACAGAGGCACACTGTGCAGGTACACTTCAAGTTAAACATTTACTAGACACTTGAGAGAAACAAAACACTAATATAACTAGGGGAAAAGAATCTCTTAGATTCTCTACAAAGGTCACACATACGGAATAAAAGTCGATCAAATCACTGTTCTGAAAAGCAAAAGTACAAAAATCACCAGACGAAAAAACAAAGAGAGAAAAGAGCAAGATCCTAACTCACTTTTCAAAATGAAACAGAACAAAACAAAACCAAAAAACTCGTGCTCTTATTCTTAAAGAAGGACTGGTTGTTGAAATCTATCAGGACAAATCAACTTGAAAACCTCTTTTTGGAAAGGTTTACTAGGAATTTTTTCCCAACCAAGCTGAAATTATCACCCTCAGTACAGCAGAAAATGGTAGGAAATAATGTGTAGTACAAATAGCATTTTTAAAATTCCATTAGCTATGTAGGGTTTTTTTTGCTTTTGGATAAAAGCACGGTACCTACTAGAGACTGCACATAAAACAGAATTCAGAAAATTACAGGATAGATTTATGTAAAAGCATGCATGGTTAATTCTTTTTAATATTACTAACATGCCAAAACCTCATGACTTATACAAAAAGTAAAATAAAATACTTACTTATTCAAATGGCAAAATAATTTGTACTAAGTCCCAGTGAAATTTACAGCAATGGCACACACTCAGGTGTAGTTTTTGGCATCTATAGATCTGTGGTTTGGGACAAACTAACTTCACTGAAGCAGAACTGGAAGCCAAGCCTTTATCTTGCACAAGCTGACTGAGGAGACAGGAGCACTAGTCTGGCAAGCTTAGAAGTTGGCTTTTGATGAGGGAAACCAGGCTGCTGGAGGAGGGGGAGGAGGGGAAGTAGACGGGACTACGTCAAAATGTCACCAGACTGACGAGTTCTGCTAGGCAAAATGGAAACTGTATGTATACATCGACTTTCTGCCTTAAGATCACCTATCTGTCATCACGGGGACAGCAGTGGGGCAAGGAAATACATCTTCCTATCTAAATTTGAAACATGTACAGCACCAAGAATTGTTATCAGGGAAGAAAATATTAAGCCACACTTGAGAATTTAGCTCATGAATATCAGCATATCCAATGTGGGAGTGGGGGGCATCTTAGTGCAAAACAGCTGTGTCCTCCTCCAAGAGGAGAAGAGCAAGGCTTGCAAGTACGACCGAAGCGTTTGTGTCGTGGTGTTGAGAAACGGACCTGAAGATGAGGTAAGGGGGTGCCCAGAGGCATCTGCTAGGATGACCAGGCCAACAGGTTGGGGAAATCCTTGAGGCAGCAGGAGCCAGTGCCTCACAGGCCACCTGAACCCACCACAGCTCACTTCCCCCACCAGAGAAATTAGCCATCTGTACAGGCACGGACAGCCACAGGGCTGTGTGCACCACCCACACGCCACATCACACGGGAGCCAGACACCACCATCACTTTTCCAAAGAAGGGTACAATTTGGACTGAAGGTGGCGAGGAATCGCTGTGAGGACAGAAGCCTAACACAGCCAAAACTGGGATGGACACATCGGCTCTCCCTTCTCTCTTCTCATGGCAGCTTGCTGGTGTGGGTGCAGGGCCACCTACCACCACAGTAGGTGCAATTCACCTGCTGCCTCCCCAGCAGCTACTCCCAGGCAACACCCACAGCATGGGGCAGAACAAAATCACCTCACAACCTACCCTTCAACCCTTCTGGTTTACATAACACATGACACCAGTCCAACAAAAACCAGGCATAAATCAGAGATAACCTGAACACCAGCTAAAGCAAGGTTTAAAACATACAGAAAGACTAAAGGACAAATATGCAGGTCATTCAGGCAAACAATGCTCCAAAATTTAAAACAACATTGTCAAGTATTTGCGCCTTCACACAACATGAACAAACTTTTCACACGGTATTTTCCAAACGTCATGACAAACAGAGCTAAACTCACGCAGCATCACTCAAGGTTATCATCACTAAATCAAGTATAAATAAGGTCAGTTAATAGACCACAAGCTTCATTGCAGCACTCAGCTTCCATGTCAGCAAAGGCTGAGCAATTTCAGATTTCTAAAACATCTCTTGCCACTCTCCAATAACTGAATGTGTTGTGGAGAAACAGCCAACCAGTAGACCTCAGAGCCATGAAATAATTTTACTTTTGAAATGTGCTTAAATAATATTTCAGTGTGAAGAAACAGACATCTTTACTGTGCACTACATTCCTGACATTCCAGCCTGTCCACAGGTTCCTGTTCATGTTCTTTTTCCTCTGTGTACAGAAAGCCTTCTTTCTCAAAAGACACATTGCACAGGGAAATTTCAGAGCAAGCTACATTTTCAGATGACATGCTTAAAAGTTTAAATTATTGAAAAAATACTATCCTTTAAGACAGAAAAAAAAAGAGCAGGAGAGAGACGTAGACCAGATGGTGTGGGAGGCAAATCAAAACAGCACAAGGGTTATTAAGTTGCATGCACTTGGAACTCTTAATTGGCCAGGAATCAGCAAGACAGGTTTCCAAGTGAGTCTGAATATTCAGGCATAAAATCCTGGGCATAGAACTAGCTGCAAAATCAGTATTAAAACAGCAACACTGTAAACATACCAGAAAAAAAAAAAAAAAAAAAAAAGATAATTTATTTGGTGTTTAATTTATGTGCTTGCCACAGTCACAACATTATATTGGAACTGAGCCATCCTTCTGATTGGAGAGTATGAATGCTGACTTCTATTCAGAGTAGACTCCTTTACCAAAAATATTCCTCTTGCACATGATGTGTCACGATGAGAGAAAAAGTCATAAAAAATACTTAAAAATTTCAGAAGCATATGCTTTTTCCAGTGAAAGCTGCAGATACTCTGTAATTCTGAAAATGGAGTCACTTAAATTTAACAAGCAATTTTAAACATCCAAGTTAGGAAATTCTGGCCAAACCGCACAGCATACAGGCGCAAATGTTTCCCAAATCTGCAAAATTAATTACAACAGCTCATACCTACTGGAACGTAAAGAACCAGTTTTTCCCTCTTGTTCTTACACTCTGAACTGCACCACTTCAAACACTGTCTGCTGGTAACAGAAAAAGGGGAGCAAAAAACCTCTTACAAAAGGTTGAGGGCTAGAGTAATACACCTGAAACCATTACCAAATTTGTCAGCCTTTCAAAGAAACAGATGGGCTAGGAGGATATTTGCCTAATTTGTATTAGGCAAATATAAGGGCAGCTCAGAGCCTGCAGGCCTAGGGCAATTAGGCGGAAGAGTGGTTTAAGCAGAACAAGTTCTAGACAACACTTTTAACAATTCTTTCTGAAATGTAGTTAAAGTATACAATGCAAATAAAAGAAATCACAAAAGGATACATTGCCTATTAAAGGAAAATGGCTAGGGTCAGGTAGTATCAGTAATTACAGCTATAAAACCTCATCTTCAAAAGCATTAAACAATGAGGATGCCTCAACTCCCCACTGACTCAGAGTATAGTTCCTATTATGCATAGAGAGAAATTAAAGTGTTGATGGCAACCTCAGGCTGTCAAGTCAGTCCACATGAAATCAAGCATTACAGGCAGAAGTGAGAGTCGTACTTTTTTGAATTCAAAATTATGATTCTTGAAAGGTCAGGAAAAACAAAAGATTAAAGACACTGTAAAGCAGAACTGCTGAAATAAATGAACAATGCTTTAGTGAAATCTGTTTTTCCTTTGGGTGTTTATCTGAAAAGGCGGAGTAGTCATAGGGGAAAATCTCAAAGGCTGAAAGGAAAGCTGTAATATCCCAGGCCCCTAAAAAACAAAAGACAGGTGGAAAACAATGTATATTTTCAGTATTTCAGTTATTTTCTTCTAACAATCCAAGAAGCTGTGAGAAAAGGCAAGGCTAAGGGACTGTCTTAGAATTCAGGCTTTATTTAAGCCTCCAGAAATCAGAAGTTATTTCTGCTGTCAGTCATAACTGTGGATGGGTACGTGGTAAGAAAGTGTGTCTAGGAAAGGGTGTCTCTGAAATAAAGCTCGAAAGAATATTTAACATTTAATATTGTCAGCCCTGCTCTGAGCAGGGCCTGGACCCCATAAGGAACTGAGGTCCCTTCCAACCCTAATTATGCCAGATTGCGCATATTTCCACTTCATTTGTGTGTTCAGTGTCTAGCCTAACTAATGCTCTATTGTGTTAACTTTTTGTCATTCCTTGCACTATTAGATTTGGTCATCAGTCCATCTTGCAACTGAACATCTGCATCTTCAGGTTGACCACCACTGTCAATCCAGCCTGTCAAGAACCACCCCACACATGGCCTTTGGCCAGGCCCCGCATTTGAGCACTCCAGGGCTCTCAGAAAGACTTCCCTCAGTAAAAACGCAGAGATAAACTTGAACATAAGCAAACTGCTGTAAATTAAAGCAGACCCAAGACAGAAATGTCCTGTGATACTCGCTCCAGTAAGATAAAAAGCAAAACCAAGATCTACCTTTAAATTCTGTCTCCACAAGCCTCATGCTGATGAGTGAACCTGAGAGCAAGAGATATAGGACAATACGCTACTAAACTAAGACAGAAAAACAGCCAGTTAGGCAAATGAACACTATCAAAATTCAGAGCAGCCTGCACTTCATTCTACGCATGTGAAAATCTACACATTCATTAGCATATCTACCAAGATAGCACAAATTAGAGACACAAAGTCAAATGTTAAAATTATCTTTCATTTGAACCAATTTGCCTTTAGCATCAAAAAGGATCTCTGTCCTGTTAGGAATCTAAAATATCCCACCTTTCTGATTTACACTTACCAAAAAAAACAAAGCAAATGATGAATGGTAATAAACTGTATTCAAGTAATCCAAACAACAGCATTCAGGCATCTCTTAACCAAATGTTAACAGAAAGACAAAAACCAGGTATTTTGAAATACAATAATACGCAATTGCAAAGACATATAAATAAGTCCAAGATTAATTCAGTTCCTGTATCTTGACCTGTGGACCAGAGGAATGCTGTTATTTACAACATCTATATTGCTTCAAGGGGAGGCCAGTTGGCTTGAACACAGACTTTCTCATCTAAAACATCTTCAGAAACTAGAAACGTCACCTGTCAAGTCTAAGAGACCCTAAATTTAATCTTTGTTTGAATGGTTATTAACATTCTCAGTGTGACTTCATTGACTGTAACAGAATCATGCCAACTTAAAACAGCTGAAGACAGGCACTACACTTCTTGTAGTATTACCCTGTAGCCAGCATCAACCTCTACATTCTGCAATCATATAAACCGAATAAAGGATGAGATGGAAAAAAGAATTGCAGACAAGTTGCCCTGGTAGTATATGACACTGCTTCTGTAGTCAGCAGTATGCGAAACTCCACTTAGAGAAATAGAACTGTCCTGCCATTTCCATTAAAAATCTGCATGTTTCTTGGTATGCACTTCCTCCTGTAAATTAAAAAAAACATTACACGCACTTACTGTGAGCAACTTTTTCTTCAAGGCAAGCCAACATCTTCACAGCCACCCTACACATCTATGAAAGGTACTTCTCTAAACTCCTGGTGCAGGTGCTGTTTCCTTTTGACAGCAGCAGAATGAGTGCATGGATGACATTTTAGCTTCCTGGTCCCAACAAAGCTCTCCACTACTCAGTCTCCTCTTTCAGGCCAAATCCCCGCTCCTACACACATAAAAATTTCAACTTCTTCCCAAACCTGAAAGTCTGCCCTCCACAGAAGGACTTTAAAAGCTTGCTATTTACTGAGTGAAAGATGGCATGCAGAAATAATGACCAATGGAAATGAAGTAGGTTGAGTACTTTAACTTCATCTTTGTGAGAATGGAAGCTAGAATTGCCTTTTTTTTAAAAAAAAAAAAAGCCTTGCCAAATTTGTTTTTTCCTGTTACCCAAATTATTTCACGTAACTATCTCAGGAACTTTCTAATCACTAGATGTATCAATTTGAAAAAGACTCATTTTCTCCGAACATATACAACTGTAAGTTACAATGGTTCCATGATTCAATTATTCTCCAACTGTACATGTACGTTTTCCTATTTTCTAACAAATCCATTTTAACAAGAGAAGATCTTACACTCAGCCATTTTAGAACAGTTGTTAAGTTTCCTTCCAGTTATGACATGCCTATTTTTCTCCTATGCTTTCCATTTTAACCTGCAAACAGACTTTTATATGTCTCTTTACAATTCTGGTTGGTATTAACTTGTTTATGACGCTGCTCTAGAAATGCTGTAAGTTTTTCCCATTTATGCTGTGTTGTCTGTCCCCTTTTTTTTAACCAGTAATCATTAAGAATGAACCATAGCAAAAGGCCAAAGGTACTTAAATGCAGCAGGGTACATATAAGCCCATGTATTTAAATGCAGTAAGAAGAGCTTAAATTTCCTATTTCCTTGGATAAAAATGTAAGCAAGCTAGTTGCTTTACTTCTACTTGAATTCAAATCAACAATAGGAATTTCTGATATAGGGTTTTTAGTTTAGCATTTTGATCTGCTATTTCTTCTCTCCCTTAAACTTCCTATTATGTATATGCACAATCATGCCTGGTGCCACATGTTCATGAACACACCATATACAGAAACTCTTGCTCACACAAAAATCTCTCTGCTCTCAGCACACTTCACATACCTTCCTTCTGCCTCAGTTTCCTCATTTATAAGATAAACAAGACCATCTCACTTTCTCGTGCAATGTGAAAATTAATTAGCATTTACAAAGTTCTTTCACTTTGCAACAGGAGTTTCAGGAGGTGTTACTGACTCCACAAAACAAGATACCACTAACACCTAAAAGTGTGTCAGTGAGCTGCAATTCCCTGCTCTGTTTTAGATGTTGAACGCTGACAGACGCACAAAAATTCCTATCTGGCAAGTGAAATGGCTTTCAGTTCCAATTTTATAAAGTTACACTATAATCACGTAGGTCTGACTTTTTTTTTAATACATCTTCTATTCAGGTAAAAAAAAAATACTGTACGTTCACTGAGAGAATCTTGTTTCTTACAAAGTTAAAAACTCATTACTATCTTCACAGATGCAGCTGAAATCCCAAACAATGCTGTTTTCAAAACTTTTGATGGTGAAGCAGTGGTTTGTACAGAATTCCTTTAAAACTAAGTGTCTTTGCATTGCATATCTGGGGATCACCTAGAACATGAAGGCCTCTACTGCTTGGGTCTTAACTGCTCCAGCTGTGATCATGTTAAACACCAATAAAAACTACACAAAAATGAGGGAAACATCTGCTGATAACACTGCTGTTACATGAGAGACAACACCGCCCAAGGAAATATTACTAGCTTCAAATACTTACAAGAATTTAGCACAGTATTTGGTAAGTCAGTCAAATGAGTTGAGTACTGAAAAAATGAGCTCAGGAATAGTTTCTTAGTCTTCAGTTATATTTTACAGTTTGCATGTAGAATAAAAGTGTGAATTTAACTTGGTTTCTAAATCCAAAATTTTCTTCCCTTGGATAGCTACTTGCACTATTAATCTATTTGAAATGCTTTTCCTATAGTAGAGGTCAAATTACATTAAGTTTTGAGCAGTTCCCGATACTCTACTTATTTAGGGGGTTACTAAAAGATTAAAATTGTTGCATTTAAATTCAACATATAATTTGAAGCTGAACTACTTTATTTGCTAGTTAAATAGCATTTTGCCCCACTCTAGAGACTAAATCCACCACAGAGCAGAGAATTCTTACCACTCCATAAATAACTTGTTAACAGCTAAACTATGACCTAGGTAAGACACTTCATCACAAAACAGAACATTAAATCAACTAAACTCATTTTTGTTAAAGCAGCAAAACAAACTGTAGCCTTTTCAGAAGGGAGGGGAAACCTTATGGTGGAGAGAATGATGACTATTAGTATAAATGAAAGTATGGGCTTTTTTCTCTTGGGACTCGGAAAGGAATCTTTCCAAATTCTGGTTTTACAATAAAGACATTTGGAGGTCTCAAGTGTTGGTCCCATTTGGGCATTCATCCAAATCCCTAAACCACAACATATTTTAGAAAAACTTCACAGTCTCTGCGCAGAAAAGCCCAGGACTGACCTAACTGACTCAGAATTAACAGAGAGACTAGTTTCATCTGTTCAAAGGAGGAAAAAAAAAAGAAGAAAAAAAAAAAGGGAAAAAGAAAAAAAAAAAACACACTAGGAAAAAGAGCACACAGAAAAAAAAACAAATAAACCCCACAAAGGGGCTACATACATCAGACATGCACAAAGATAAAGGAGGTCATAATTTTCAGTATTTCCTAACTATAGTTTTGACCTGAAGAAAAAAAAAAAGCATGTGTATTTTCCTAAATAAGCAGAGTTCACTATTGTTTCTACACTATTATGGCTCTCAAAATGACAGGATCTGTAGATGGTAAAAATGGCAATTACTTCCTTCACATCTCTATCCTCTTTAAATGTTTCAAATCAGTCAAGGTATCTGAAATATTCAGCCATCGCAGCAGACACAACTTCACCTCCCTTCTTTTCCTTAAGTAAAACTTGCTGTACAACCCATGGTGAAAGACATGGCCATTGTTTACATTATATGTCCTGAAGAAGGAAAAAGCAACCACAGTATAAGGCAGGCCTCCCTCAAGCACAGCGCGGTGCTATGTTCAGTACCCTTACCACCAGTCATGCTGGCACGGCAGCACTAGAAGTTTCTAGTTCTCTGCCAGTCCATGCTCATGAGCACGTTAGCATCCCCTATACTTGCTATCACACATTCTCACAACTCTATCCCCACTTCCACATCCCACAGACATTCATTTTACTCAAACTGGATCACAGTCCAGCTCCTCTGCTCAGACAAGCCCATCCACGCCAGCCGGCTCCCACCTTGTTGGAGCTGTGCTCCCCATCTCACCCTTTCCTGGCTATACTCTTCCATCTCACACAAAAGAAGTACAGGTGCTGATACCAGCAGTTTCTCTGGCAATGTCAGTTATGGAGAAGCATGCCAATGGCTGAGTTAGTTACAGAAAACCATCTGTTTGGAGGTATTTTTCCTACCTGCTGTTCAGGCATTTTTTTTCCAGACAGCTACAACAGCCACAGTAGATCACTACGAAGTACTTCCTACCACTGGTGGGCAACCACCTGTGTTAGGTCTGTGTGGTGGGGCTTTGGCAGCAGGACAGGGGCTACAGGGGTGGCTATTGCGAGAAGCTGCTAGAAGCTTCCCTGGCTCCAAGACGGGCCTGCCTCTGGCCGAGGCCGAGCCCATCAGCAATGGTGGAAGTGCCTCTATTATAACATTTAAGAAGGGAAAAAAAGAAACTGCTGTAAGGCCTGCTGTGGAGAAAGGAGTGGGATGTGAGAGAAACACCTATGCAGACACCAAGGTCAGTGAGGAAGGAAGGGGAGGAGGTGCTCCAGGCGCCAGAGTAGAGGTTCCCCTGCAGCCCATTGTGAAGCCCATGGTGAGGCAGGCTGTCCCCCTGCAGCCCACGACGGTCCACGGTGGAGCAGATACCCATCTGCAGCCCCTGGAGGACCCCACGCCAGAGCAGGTGGATGGGCCCAAAGGAGGCTGTGACCCTGTGGAGAGCCGGCGCTGGAGCGGTCTGATCCTGAAGGACTGCACCCTGCGGGGAGGACCCATGCTGGAGCAGTTTGTGAAGAACTGCAGCCCATGGGAAGGACCCACGATGGAGACGTTCATGGAGAACTGTCTCCCGTGGGAAGGAACCCGCGCTGAAGCAGGAGAAGAGAGTGAGGAGGAAGGAGCGGCAGAGACAACGTGTGGTGAACCGACTGTAACCCCATTCCCCGACCCCTGCGCCACCCGGGGGGAGGAGGTAGAGAAATGGGGAGTGAAGTAACCTGAGCCCGGAAAGAAGGGAGGGACGGGGGGAAGGTGTTTTTAGATCTGGCATTTTTTCTCATTACCCTACTCTGATTTGATTGGCAACAAGTGACACTGATTTTTTTCCCCAAGTAGAGTCTGTTTTGCCTGTCACCACAATTGGTGGGTGATCCCTCCCTGCCCTTGTCCCGACCCACAAGCCTTTCCTTACATTTTCTCCTCCCCATCCCACCGGGGCAGGAGGAACTGAGCGAGCAGCCGTCTGGAGCTTAGTCGCCGGCTGGGCCTAAACCACAACGCATCACATGTTGGTGAATTCCTGAGATCTAAAGTGCTAGGTAATGGACAAAGAGTTAGTCAGAAAGAACGAAAGGAAAAAAAAAAACAACACCCAAACCCACAAGTCTCAGAATGAAATATGCTGTAGGGAAAAAAATAAAATCATAGGAACAGAAAAGTAAAATGAAGGAAGAGGACGGGTTGATGGGAGTTACAGCAACTGAGGACAACCCTGTAGAGACAATCACAAGTGTACCTATTTATTCTTACATTATTTCTGTAATTCTAAGCCCGTAACTTACTTCAGATAAATATTAATGCTTAAAATTGAGATGATATCATATGTTCCCAAATGTACAGTAGTTTCAGTTAATTGCCTTGGTCGTGCAACATGCAACTACTCACACAATATGGGCTTTTAATGAGCAAAGGAAGCAGGAAAACATTAACCAGTATGAGATTAAAGGATACGATTTTAATCCGTTAAATTGATGCAGCCATTATATTAAGAGAGCAACTATCTTTTGCAAAAAGTTTTCTATGAACTTTGTCTGAACTCAGAAAAAAAAAAACCAACTGCATCTTGACCTGAAAACAGTCAGGTCTGAACTCTGCCTTTCAAACTGATGAATCACATTCTCTGGTAACAGTATGACAACATACTTTACCAGAGTTACAGAAAGTTACTTTACAGAATGGCAAGTTATTTAAGAAGAAACCACAAAAGTAGACTCTTAGACATGTCACAAGAGTTTCCGCTGTTGGAATTTTAGCTCCCAAGGACTGTAATATGACAGCTCCTGTCCTGCATTGAATGATAGTATGAAGCTAAGGCGCCAGCAGGAAATGAAGGTGATAATTATTTTGGGGGGAAACTGCCCCCATGACAGTCTCATAAGTGAAACAGGTAAAAATTACATAGAGGCGAATGCCAACTCATTGGCAAATGAGCGTTAACTCGCAGTGGTTAACTGACACAATGAAGTCTCACAAGTTTCAGTGCTATGGATACCTCCCTTACTGAACTCCACAGGCAACATCAAGGCATTACGTGTTGCCGATATTCTGATCTTGGCAAATGAAATAAAATGTCATCAAAAAATGGTATGGAGTGGGTGGGAATAAAGATGCACAATTGACTGAAGGCAGGCAGAAGGTTTTGTGCTTAAACCATTGCACTGGTACCAAATGGGGACTTGGCAACAATTCTGCGTGAAAGATCTGGAGTAGATCAGAGCTTGAGCAACGCCATCCTGTCACAAAACAGTCAGACATCACTCTAGGAAATAAAAACAACGTCATCTGGTAAATATAGGAAACAATCCTCTTCCTTTAGCTGGTGCTGGTGCAGCCTGAGCTGGAGTACGCCAGTTTTGGCTAGCACACTTCAAAAAAGATGTTTTGGAGCAAGTCTGGTGGGGAGGAATGAGCACGACACCATGAGATGCAGAAAACATGATGTAAGAGGAAAGGCTGAGAAAACATGAGGGAGAAGGGGTGTCCAAGGAGAGATGTCTACAGGGAAACAAGATAATTTTTAAAAAGTATTTGTTTCAAAGTCTGAGGAACTGTTTCAGCAGACACAAAAAAAATAAAGTACAACTACAAGGGAATAAACTGTCAGAGGAAGCAATGCACTTAAATTACAAACAACTGCAAGTAAGCACTAAGCCTGCATGCTTGTCTGTGGAAGTCACTGAACCTCTGTTCCTGTCACCTCTCATGAATAGGTTATGCCAGCTACAGGTGATTCTGCCCTGAAAAACAGAGAATCCGACCTCTCAAGGTCCTTTCCAATCCTTTTTTCTCCCCATCATACTGTGGTTACAGAAGATCTTGAGCTTCCTAGGAAATATAACAGACATAAAGACACGCGAAGAATTTCTACAGAGCCTAACACCACAGTACTGAGGTTTGATTTTTCTTGTTTATTTCTTGAAACAATAAATCATGGGCTGATGGTCAGCACAAACAAGTATTTCACTGACCACTAAAGACTTGTCTGAAGGAAGAAGTTACTACATCTAGTTTACTCTGTGGTTTCACTCTGAACTAGTACTTTCTAATAACTACCTCTGCGGGCACAGTAAGTGTTCAGTAAATGTGAGTTAACATTTTCCACTTTTTGTAATTTTGAAAATGTGCTGTAAATTGACACCTTTGCTTTTTGCAGTCCTTTCCTGTGTAAACACATCCTTCCCAAGTTCCAGAAGAAAACAGCTCCTAGCTTGAAATTTGGCCTTTGGATTACAAACCAGGATAACTTCTGAAATCTGTCTTTCCTAACTCCACATGCTCTTGTCTTTGACTGGCATGATCCTCTTCAAAGCATTTTCTACACTTGATATGTTCTTAAATAACACATTGACAAAAATATGCTTATTTTTCTCAAGAGCAAGGTTATCCAAAAGCTCTCTAGACATAACATTTGAAAGAAATGTGGGGATTTTTTTTTTCTTGTTGCTTTGAAATCCACAGTATTGTGAAATTCGTAACAGATTCTCTGTTACCTGTTAGGGAACTGAATTCTGAATCCCATTTCTACACTGACACAGAGAGAACAAAATAAATGTGAGATCAGCTTTAGAAAAACAGGTTGAATTACTATCTACGATTTCAGATATTACTACGCAAATCCACTGAGTTTGCAAAACCAAGCATAAAGAACAGACTCACCCTCTCAAGACATTTATTAACTAGTGCTTCTGGTCTGGCTGGAAATACTTAAAAAAAAATCAATTTGTTGCATTAAATTGCTTCCAGGCAAAGCTAGGAAGCACAGTTATTTTTAAAATTAAAACAACAGCAGATATGTTTTCCTCATGTAAGTTTGGTTCAGATCCTGTTCAAGCTTGTAATTTTATCTATGTAATACCACCTTCCCCTTTGTAAGGGATTCTGGTCTACCATGAAAGGAGTCATCATTAACCACCACTATAACTACAATTTTTAAAATAATTTTTAATGTTTAAGCTCACCCTTCAGCTATTGAACTCCTAGGGTACCACAAACAATTTTTATTTCCCCTTCCTCAGCAAAGGAATTTCTTATATGAAGAACATAATTCTCTGGTTTCTCTGTCATAGACACTTCCCCTTTTTTTCTTTTCAACTGAAAAAAAAGTATCATCTGTTCTAAAGAAGCACTATTTGTATTTCTCAACAGAAAGTTGCAAGATTCAAAAGAGTAATTAAGGCTAGATGCTACAAGATCCTTGTTATTTTCAACTTAGAATATTCAAATACCACACTGAAAGCTGTGATATAGATCTTTAGAACCTTCACAAAAATCTCCTTTTGTCCATTTCACTGTGTATTGTACCAAAAAACTCCCTCGTTTTATTAACACATTTGATTTCAAAAGATCATTTATTCTTAACTAGTACAATGCAATACAAAACTCACTGGAATCCTAAAATTCAGCTTAAGCAACAACTGCTGGAGATTCAAGCGCTCGAACACAAGGAGAAATGACAAATAGTATTTGTGGTGAGAATAATTACCTGACAACTAATTAAACACTTGTTTGCAGACTAGACTTTAAAGGCAGGTGAGATTTTTTTTATTTGACCTGCACAGG
Source organism: Nyctibius grandis (assembly GCF_013368605.1). Classification (NCBI taxonomy): domain Eukaryota; kingdom Metazoa; phylum Chordata; class Aves; order Nyctibiiformes; family Nyctibiidae; genus Nyctibius; species Nyctibius grandis. The sequence goes on along the minus strand of NC_090695.1, from coordinate 63,929,808 downwards.
TTCAGCTCAGCTCTGCACAATCCAAACCTTAGACAGCCATCAGTTATAACGATATTGTGAAAGTGTCTCTAAAATTCCAAGCCCACACAATTATGCTAATATTTCTGCATATCACATTTTCTATCTCCGAGACTATAGTCCCATGGCAAGCTAAGCTACTCTGTGCTCAGGCCGCCATGTGCTCCCTCTCCCAGCCCTCCAGCCACCCAGTCCGGTCTCTTCCCCGCACCAGCGCTGGTGCTCCTGGGGACAGGAAGACAATGCAGGCAGCCTGGCCAGCACTGGATTTTGCAGGGTTAGTTTTTGTCCAGTCAGCTCTCTGACGTACAGTTTGGGTAGTTGTGCATTGCTTGACAATTACACCTCGGGATAGGCACACCTCAATGCAACTTTTTAGGAAGAAAAAATGCTTCTCTAATGTATCAGCAAAATGTGAAAACCAACACACATTTAAAGTCAAAACAAAATTGCTACTGCCTGAAATGAAAGAGTATGCAACATTATATTTGGGTTATCTATCTAAAAATCTGTTGGCATAGCCTTCATTTGCCTTTTTAGGGTTTTGGTTTGTTAAGAAGACATAAAGTTTACCACGCACAGAAACATTGCTACCATGTTATTAACTCTAGTAGTTTTGGCCTTTTTTCTGCAATACAATTCTGCCATGTCACTTTTCTAAACTGGAAACAACCACCATAAAACCATTTGTTAACTTATCTCCCAGAATACGCGTGCTCTCATTTTAAACACTACAAAATCTCGGCATTCTCTTTCTGTTGTGTAACTTCTTGCTAAAACTTTACTATGATCAAGTATGCAGGAAATTGCATACATCACCGGGGCCTCTTAAGCTTTCAAGCAGTTTTATTTATTATTGGTTCATACAAGAGATTCACAGAACCTATTTTAAAGTAACTCAGCTATTTTAGTCCTGGGCTGTCAAGTAATGCCATTTTTTTTTTTTTTTGCTTTCTCATTTTCTGATCTTGCTCTATTCAGCAAAACTTTTGATACACTCATAAGAGTAATTTCACATGCAAATCCAGATGAATCTGATGAATGTTTCTAGAACTGTTCTTCTTGCCTTCCTCCTTGCAGAGATGTCTTATTCCCCTAGCAGCAGACCTTCATTTGTTCTACATCCAAAAGAACATACCAGCAAGGTCCCACACCACCTTCGTCTGACCTAAGGTGGCACTGCCGTGACTCAGACCTCCTTCTGCCAGCACTGGTGATCCCACAGACAACTAGTTTTATCATAGCGCTCTGACATGGACTTACTGTACCTCTAACAGATTATTATTTCTTTATATACCTGTACTTTACTGGGAATCCAAGCATTGACCCAGGTTAGTCAATGATGTATTAAACAGCTTGCAATATGAGACAAATTTAAGACAGAGCATACAGAGAAACAGACAATACTGACCAGCATGATACCACACAATTAGCCTAACCTTTAAATGAGGGATTTCTAGAGACATCACAACAAGGAAGGATAACAATTAGTTTTGCAGGTATTAATGGGAAGGTCCCATGAAGCATGAAGAAAGAAACTAGGATAAAGTGTGTGACAGAAACTGACGCTCTGAGCAAAACGGAGATTCATTAATCCTGCTGTTGGAAGATGTTACTACTGCTACTATTCCCATCCTCCTCCCACCAGCTCAGTAAAACTCTCTCGCCAAAGGCTACCAACATTAAGTGAGCTAGTGAAATAGGTGACGTCCCTGCTAAATCCCAGCTTGGTAACAGCACTGCAGAAGTTACAGCCTCCCCTGGCCTATTGGCAGAGCTGCTCATGTGAGAGGCCTCTGATCCATTGAACTCAAAACCAGCTGGGTTAGCTTAGACCAAGTGAACTGCAGGATTTTGCGAATGTTGCCTGAAACAGGTTGCTGAGCGTCGGCCCACTGCTCTGACAGGAAAGTTGGAAGGTGGTAACATCCCGCAGGAAGGAAATGATGAAGAGCTGGGTAGGGGGAAGGAGATACTTTTTTTAACAGTACTTTTAGCTATGGATGATGCCTGGCCACGTGCAAGAAAAAAAGTACAATAGTTAGAGCTTGTTAAGGGCCTTTGAAGTGAAAGATTAATGTCTTTCTTACAAATAGAAATGCACAGAAGGAGTAACTTTAACGTCTTGCTGTGAAACACAGCTCGTGGAACACAGCTCTAATGCCTGAGCTGTGCTCTGAGTTAACCTACTCCTAAGATTTTTCTGTGCTGGTTAACTCTGCCACTGAACTTTGCTCTTCAAAAAAAATCTTTTGCACCTCCTTTACATCCAAGTCAGAGGTATGAGATCCATCTATTCTGTTGTAGGCAGGGAGGAAAGAAAGCTCCTCCACTTGTGCAGGAACCTGCCAGTTTCATTAGTTTGCACTGGGTTGAGTTCTGTTACTCCTCTTTTAGACTTACATATGATGAAGTTACTTTTGTTTACAGTTCATCTGATATAGAAGAAGAGAGTGTTTCTAAGTAGTAGAAATCAAATTTATTATTTGCAATGATAGTTTTTATACTTTTTTTTTCCTAAAGAAACAGGGATAAAATTCTTTGTGTCTTTTGCTGTACGTTATCTGTCCTCTATAATTGAATATGTGACTGCATCATTACTTTCAGAAGGAATTAGTTTTTTGATAGTTTGATTTATGATTCAACTAGACAGTTGTGTATGTTGTTTTGAAAAGTAAGACTTCACAAGTTTAGAAGAGTTCCAACAGAATTTATCCTCTCTTTATACAACCAGTCAACTCATTCTACTTACGTACACAATACCACGGAAAAAAATAATGTTAAGGCATTAAACTACCAAAAGCAAGGAAAATCAATTATAGAAGCCACTTCATCTTGAAGTAATACTTACCAGATGAACTGTTAAATGAACGGCCTAGAGTAGTGCTGATGAGGACAAGGGGCAATAACCTGGAGTTACAGAATTAAATGTTTATGCTGCTCATATAAAAGGAAGTGTCTGAACAGAGCAATTAGAAGACAAAGATCTAAGTTCAGTAGAGGTTTCGTAGATACGACAATACACACATGGGGATTTTTCTTTCAAGAAAGAATATCAAATGTGTGTTTGTTGTTTCTCTTTACAAGTTCTCCTGAAGTGGAAGTATCAAATCTAAAAGGTATTTACATGCATGCCTCCCATGTGAAATCGGTGGAGAGCTCAGTAACAAAACACCTATAGGGACCCAATCTAATTTCCTGATGGGCCTACTCACACTTTAAAACTAGACACTGGCCAAACTGGGATCCCGAACAGTTCCCCACTGATTTCACTTTGCTGTTCCTGCAAGCAGCACCCTCACAAAACATCTTACTGTTGCTCCAGCAAAATTACTATAGTGGAAAAAGAAAAGGTCTTATCTCTTTTCATTGTGTTAATTCTCTGTCCATCTCTGCCCACCTAGCCTTTCACTCCTGCAGAATCCCTTTTCCCTATGATTACTGTGCAGCTGTCAGCTTGCTGACTTAATTAAATAAACAAAGAGCTTCAGGTGCCCATGAAACTGCACCCTCACAACCACAAAACCTTAGAGGATGTCAGTCGGCTCTGCTCTGGACTCAGAGGAAATAGGTACATAAGACCATGCTCATTCCTCAAATACCTTCTACTGAATCAGTTATATCGTGATAGCCTTCCTCTTCCATCAGCTACTGTATACCACATTTCTTCACCATCACAGGCATGTATTAGGACAGTTTATATAGCAAAACCAGAAAGCATCGATATAAATGAAGACTAATTCAATCAGCAGACAGCAGTGTAGCCCCTTTGTTTCATGAAGCAGTGCACACTATCGATATATGTGCACAACGGTTCACACAGATACACGCAAGCTAATTTTAAACCAGCTCAGAAGCATGGATCTGTCTACAGGATACCCACACTGCTTCTTCAATAGGCTCTGCAAACTGCTCAAGACCAGTGCTACCAACCTGTGAGGGAGCTAAGCCTAAGGGGGGTGGAACACATCTACTTAACCCCATCACAGTAACAGCGTACCATTAGTGAAAAGCATTTCTACTGTCATTTCTTGTTTTCACTGAAATTACAGTGCAGATTTGTTTGTGCTCTTAAATGAAAGCTTTTGTCCACTGCCAGTTAAGACAAAGCCATGTTCTATACCTAAGGGATCACCCTGACTCTTTGAGAAGCATCTTTTACTACCACCAGAAAAGTCACATACAGCCATTTTTAGTTTCAAAAAACATCATTGGCCCGCATCACTTGGAAAAGAAAGTGGAAATCCTTTCCCAGACTAGCTAAGGAGAACAAACAGATGTAAAGAGAAAAAGATTGGTTTCGAGTCAAGTCTGTGGAGAACATCAGAAAAACTATCTAGCAGGATGTTTGCAAATGAATATTGGTGCATGGCAAAGGCTTGGAAAAACTAAATGCAATGCAAAAAGCTGGTAAGGGACATTTCACTTCACACTTACACGTTTAGACAAAACCAAGAGGAAAGACAATCATTTAAGTTAAGTTGTTATTTGTCCTGAATGGTTACTAGCAATGCTGCATCAGTCTGCAGTATGAGTAACAATTAAAAGCAGGATTAACAAACAATGCATCTTCTTTCAGTGCAGCAAAATCCTGCCATTCCTTTTCTTTGAAGCTTTAACTACTTTGTAGTCACTGGATTAGAAGACTTGAGGACTTGCATATTTTCCAGACATGTTGAGCCTAATGACAACTTCCTTTACAAAGCAACAGCCTCACAATGAATAAACAAACGTAAATAGCAAGCCATCCTTTGCACAGAGAACATAATGACAGATACTATAAATTAGATGGAATACTGTAAGTAGCATTTCTTCCCTCTGAGCAACCACACAACCCAACACAGAACATCTATAGAAAGATTCATGTGCAAAAACCAAAGGAAGTTGGCTTAATATTTTTTCTTTGCCTGCAATGTTCAAAATCATACAAAGAGGCTCTTTAATATAAATTCTCTCAATCAAAGGTATGATTAAAAACCTCAGATGCTGACTGCTTCTAGCTAACATTTTTATTGAATATAAACTGTGAATCTAAGACTCTGAAGATAAGTCATGAAGAGGACTCTGCAAGTCTAATGTATAGAAGATTCCCATAGTCATCAAAAAACCTCAGTATTTATTACCATTCTTTCCTTTTACATTTTTTTCTCATTGGCTAGTGGGCAAAGACCGTCAAATTTTCTAATCAGTGGTCAAATACATTTCCATGCCAGTGACAGTTCTGAAAGCTATTCACACCTTACACAAAGTGCAGTGAGTTTAAGAAAAAAAAAATCAGCTTTCCTGCAAACAACTGGAAGCTCACTAAACAGAATTAATTTGCCTCATCTGTCAACTGGTCCTTTTCTTCCTGCATCTTGCATTTCTGTGCTGTTTACAGCAGAAGAGAGATTAAGAACACTGCGATTCCATTACAAATGCTTAACACAATCAAGACACTCGAGGGGAAAAAAACATTCAGTGGCAGCCCTTGACCTAAGGATAAACTTCACCACTAAACTACTTAACGATTTAATTAACGCTAGAAAAGGTTTGATTAAGGTTTGACCTAAAAATAGTTAATGCAGTCAATGTCATTTATTAAAAGCTATGTGAAGACTTCTTGTATTCACAGCTGTATCGACTTTTACCAGGTGACCTACGTACAATTTCCAGAGCTGACTCATTTATTAAAGTCAGGAGGGAGCTATAGCGAAATCTCATGCAACTGTAAAATTCAAGCATTTTACAACTTTTTGTGTTAGGCATTTAAAAACATTCAGAAGTAATCCGTACTTGTATTCATTGCTCCACTAACATTGTACTCCAAGAAATTACGTTTTTTTCTTCATAAAATTAGGTAGATGTTTACAAACTTCAGCGCTTGCAAAACCTATCACAGTTACCATTATGTTTTCATTCCCAGACATTCTGTTGACAGATTTTTTTTTTAAACACTATATTCTGCATACTTCGCAAGTCACGTGAGCATTAACTTCAGGTTGATTAAACGTCCTTTCGTATTTAATGGTAAGGGCGCACAAATCTATAGGGCGAGTACATTCTACATCACCAGTTTCAAACGACCACCCGAGCTTCTACTGCCTCTTGCTTTGCCATATCGTAAAGTGAACACTGAAAAGGCTGAAATAACATTTTCAGAAACGTTTAAATGAAACGTAGATTAACAAAAAACTCTTGTTTGCCATTAAGCAAATCTAATTAAATGGAAGAATACCGCTTAACAATACAAGTACACAAGTATTTATTGCTGTGATTATGGGCTCTCAACCGCTGTAATGCACATTCAGTGAAGAAAATGGAGTCTCAAACTTCATGCCTATCGAAGAATAGTGAATCCACACTCTCCACAGGTGGCTGAGACGATCATCACAAGCCCGTTTACGGGGTAGCATTAAAAAAAAAAAAAACAAAAAAACAAAACCAACACCCAAATCCGCTTTTAATGGCAGTTTGTGATTTTATACCGCCTCCGAGAAGGCTGAAACGCCCTCACCAACTGTAAAACGTCTCCTGACGACGTGTGCAGGCAGAGAGAGCGGTACCACTGCCCACAAAAGACGGCAGAGATGCGCGGCCCCGCTGGCAGCCCGAGCCGCCCCGCTCGCGGCGCGCCACCCCGAGGGAGCTCCGCGCACGGCCCGGCGGTGCCCGGAAGCCCGCATTCCCGCCCGGGAAGCCGCGGGAGAGGCTCTGGGAGGGCGGAAAGAGGCTGGCAGTGGGAGATGCACAAGCGCCGATGTTGAGGGGCTGCAGGGGGGCCTGGGGTAGGGCTGCAAGGGAAGGAAGGAAAGAAGCTGCCCGGACCCTGCACGCCTCCCTCCCGCTGCGTCCAAATAAACAGATTCAGCTGCTGGGGGAAGAAAGTGGGGACAGGGACAGAAAGCTCGGAATCTCCTTTTTCATCCCGCAGGAGAGGACCGTCGTCCTCCCCCCGCTCCCGGGAGGAGGCGCTGCCTTCGACCACAGCCCCCCCCGTCCTCCCCTCGCCCGGGAGATCCCCGGAGCCCGGGACCTCGCAGGAGGGGCAGGGCGGCGGGGCAGGCCGCGCAGTTTGTTAGCGCCCCCCCCCCCCTCTTCAAAGGGAGCAATAAAGGCACTAGGAAAAAGAAACGCGACGGGCACTGACCCCAAACCCGCGAGCTGTAACACGCCCGCCTCCCGCTCTGCCCCCAGAAAGCTTCCAGACCTCTAGCTTTCTGCGGACCCTCTCCCTTCACGGTAACGCAACAAATGGCAAGACCCAGGACCCGGAGCTGAACGACAGGAAATACAGGCATCTGTCACCTCCCGGGGAGAGGTAAATGGATTAGCGAAAGCAACAAAGGGAAGAAAGGCCCTTTCAAACGTGCAATTGATTAACAAGTCCCCTCTAATCTGCAGCATCAGTTTTCCCTTAAAGACATCATCGGTCTCCTCCTGCACGTCGGTGCAATTAAGCTGAAGCCAGGAAAGGCGGGGGAGGAAGGCGCTGCTTGCCCACCGACCTCCCGCACTGCCCGGCGAGGACAGCACGGGAAGGGTTACAAACCTGGCATGAAAGCGGTGCTGCCTGTCATCTCCTCCCTCAGTCCCTGGGCAAAGCCCCTCGGGAAGTTTCCGAGCAAGGTTTATCTGCTGCAGAGGGGGAGAGGGCAATTTTCCAGAGAATGGTTTCACGAAAGATCAAAGAGCTGAACCCAGCAGCAGCTCCTACCTCCCCGGTGCATTTCACATCCCAGGGAAAACGAAAACCTTAAACCTCCCCTTTTCGGCTCTGAAAGCACCACACATCTTAGGCGTGCGTGGAGGAACAAAAAAAAAAAAATTATGCGGCTTCTTTTACAGGAACTGTAACTCTTACACCATCGCGGCCCTCCCACCCCACACGCTCCCCAAGGTCCCTATAAATCGCGGCGCCCGCCTCAGAGATGCCGGACAAACTGCCGCTGCCGCCCTGCCGCTGCCACGGCGCAAGGTCAGATGTTAATAAGGGCAGTTTATTGAGCCCTAAAAACAATCGCGACACTCGCTGAACCGAATCCTAGTTTTTCCTGAGCCCAAAGGCTGACCTCCTCCGTCCCCGAGGGTCAGCCAGGTACACAGAGGAAAGGGGACCCTCCAAAGCTCAAAAACACAGGGAGTGAGACCCCGCCGAGCCTCCATCAGCTGCAAGCGCGGCGGCTGCCCCCTCGCCCACTCAACTTTAATCCCCCCCACCCTTCCTTCTGGTTCCCGCTGAGATTCTGGCAACACTCAACGGCCCAAGTAATAACACATTATTATAACCACCCCGAGGGGAGGGCTAGAGGGCGGGCGGAGTGGAGGAGGAGGCTCCGCTCATTGCCATCCACCCTCGGCAACAACAAAACCCCGAACTTTTCCTTTGTTTTCTCCTTCCTTCCCCCTCCCGCCAGTCGCCACGACTCAGGCTCGGTGCGCTGAATCGGACGAGGAGAGGCACGAAGCGCCCGCCGCCCGAGCGGGGCAGAGGCGCCGGCATGCGCTCGGCGAAAAGGTTTCAGCGAGCCCTCCTCGGCGCAGCCACCGCTGCCCCCGTCTGCTGCCAGTCCGCCGCCCCCTCGTGAAAAACCGCAACATCAGGTTTCCATTTTGCCAAGAAGAACCAAAAAAAATAAAAAAAATAATAAAAAAAAAAAAGAACAAAGAAAGGAGAGAGGGAAGAAAGGAAGAAAAAGTAACCAACATCAACCACCAACGGGGGATGCTGGCGGCTCCGCCGGTCCCAAACGGATACGCGCACCTCTCCCAGAAACCGGCGCAGCTTCCCCTGCCTCCCCTCTCCCCGCACATCCCTTCCCGCAGCGCCGCACCGTCGTCCCCTCCGGCCGGGGGTCCCGCTCCTTACCTGCCGCGCGGAGGCGGAGGAGCCAGGCGGACGCCAGCAGGGCCAGGATGTGGCCCGCCGCCCCCCGCCGCCCCGCCGCCGCCGCGGGGACCATGCTGCCCGCCCGGCCGCCGCAGCTGGGAGCCCCGGGCCAGCAGCGCCTGCGGGCGGAGCGGCTGCCGCTGCCGGTGCCGCTACCGCGAACTTCTCGGCACCACCGCCCTAGCCCTACGCTCCCGCTAACGGACTGTCCCCGACTGGGGGCGGAGGAAGCTGCGTTCCTTTCTCCTCCTCCTCTGCCTTCCCCAGTATCCCCACGTCACCCGGGACACATCCGACACAGGGGAGGGAGGGGAGAGGCGCGGAGGGGCGGACAGGGCACGGACAGTCCCTGCGCTCCGGCACCCTCTGCCGGGGGCAGCCCCCGCCTCCGGCCCCTGCGCGGGGGAGCCCGCACCCGTCTTTCCCCCCGCACAGCGGCAGGGGGGCCTGACGACCCTCAGGAGCCAGCAGAGCTTGGGCCCCCTACGAAGGGCGAGTCCTGCCCCCAGGAGCCTCGGGAGCCTTCAAGCTTCCTCAAAAAAAAACCCAATAAACGAAAAATAAGCGGGCGGGGGGCACATCGACCAAACCCGCGACTGCTTCTCTCTTTTGCCTCCTTCCTCCTCGCGGCACAATTGACGCCTTTTTGCATCCACACGGCATTAAGTGATCGAAAACAGTTACTCCTGCCCCGAAACCGTCCAGGGGCGTCAGCCCCGCAGCACGTGCTCCAAGAGGCCAGGACCGCCACGGCGGGGATCGTCCCCTACGTGCTCTTGCTCGGGCGTCAAAAGTAAATTTTACTTTCTGTCTTTAACAGGCAGAAAATTATTCTGCTGCCCCTAAAGCTTCAGAACGTTTCAAAGTTATTTACTACCAGAAATAAGGGCATTCTGAGCACAACTGAAATATGCTTTTCAAAATCCTTTTTATTTTATTTTTTTTGCAGTGCAAAGAAATCAGTACTCTTAAGATAATGCAGAACTGTGAGCAGGCATCTGTTAACTATGTCATAAAAACTCCAAGAACACAGCAGCACCTGAATATTTGCCATATTTTTAAAGGCATAATTTAACTGCAAATCTAATCAGTTGTCTTCTCTATAAATACATCCCTATTGTTTTAGATTCCATTTCTAAAGATTTGATGGTGAGTAGCACTCAATACATACAAATCCCTTTAAGTTATTCCCCAAATCAAGCTTTAAATTCACAATCGTTTCAGTGAAATTCACTTTCCATTAAATTTACTTCGTACTGCAAACAAAGGCAAATGCTACAACATATTCCTTCTTCCTGCTTTTGCACCCTGTTTCTTTCCTCTCAGGTCTCAATTCCATCTTGAAAATTCTTCTGGCACCTAAGGATGACAAAGGGAGGCCTGATCCCTCTTTGACAGGAATGTAGGACTGACTGAATTCAGTCCCTTGCCATCACAACACCACATTTTATAATCCTTTTCATAAACCATGAAACCTACTGTAAAAGTAGTGAGGAACTTTTTTATAAGCTCCACTCTTTAGATTAAAGGCTGCTCCAGACCTAGCCTATTTGATGGTTAGAAATCTACTCCTAATTTCCAGCCTATATGTGTCCATGACCACTTCATACTCTTTATCTCTTGTGCCACTATTATCCTTTCACATAAATAGCTTACCACTTCCCCTCCCTATGCTATAAAATGACCAGAATCACACCTCAACATTTATTTTGTTACACTAAAAAAGCCTATATTTTTAAATTTCCTCTGAAATGATCGTCTCTGCATTCCCTGATCACCCTGATCCTTTTTCCTGCCACCCTGCTCACTCCCCACCCCCACATTTTTGGCAGTCTGATTTAATCTTTCTGAAGATGGGTGGCTCGAGCTCTGCATAGGATTGGAGATGCTTTCTCTACCAGAACACTTGTAATTTCCTTTCTGTGCTGAAAAGACTAACTGATATATCCTGATGATTACAGCACCTTTTCAGTTACAGATATTCTATGATGTGTTAGAAAACTGACATCCTCTCTTTTTTTATCACTTCCAGTGTATACCTGACAGCAGAAAACTGCATCAAAATTTTATGTGTCCAGCCTCGCAAATCCCACCCTCCGCCTTTCTTTTGGACCTCAAGTCATCAAGACCAGTTCTTTCTCTAAGTCCAGCAAACTTCTTGACTCTGTATCAGCAAAAAATTTTGGCTGCTCATTGGTAATGTGTCCTAAGGCTTTTGTGAATACATTAAATCTATATTAAATATCGGAGACTACTAGTGAAGAGCATCCCTCCACCTAATAGTTTTCAATTCAAAATTTCTCATTTTCCTCTCTTCTGTCAGCTCATCATCCACCTTACAGTTTATTGAGGAATCCTGGTAAGCTCCATCTTAACCCGTAACTTCCTGTATGGAGGTATATCAAATGTTCAACTCAAGTCCAGATGAGTGAGATCTAGTATGTCCTTTGTTTTGAAAATCACTGAAAGGAAGCTATTAAGGTCACCTGACAAGATATCTCTTTAGTAAATAGGTTTTATTCTGTTAACTTCCATGATGTTATTTTTTCTTCCAAACTCTGTTCCAGAGATTTGTAAATTCCTGAGGCCAAACTAATAGGTCTGTAGGTATCTGGATGACTTTTTCTCACTCCTCATAAATATCATCTACAGATCTGAACAAAGCCTTGATCTCTGGGGAAATGGGCAAGATCACATAGCCACATAACGTGATACACGAAGCATGTACAGTGCATGAGCTGAGGATAACAAAAAGACTATATAGTCTTCTGCTCCTCTCCAAAATAAAGCTGTTACTTGCCACTGGCTATAAGTAGCCAGTGTGTTTGTTACCTCCCAGTTACATGATACTGCACCTCCTTCAGTACTCCTCTCTTACATGGGAGGAGTGGGGAAAGGAAAAAAAAATGTAACTAGGCCTGCAGTTGCATGTATTCCTTCTCCTTTCCTCCATTTTTATTTTATTCCAGAATTCTGGCAATACCTGCTGCTTGGTTGTGACGATAAGCACACTTCTTAGGTGATGGGATTAGTTTTCTAATGCAGGGCAGTAGACGAGCTCAGTGCCAAGAAGTGTGCCCAAGAAACTAAAGCAGAGACAGTGCTGTGACTTCTACAACAAAGTTTAATTGGTTGAAACCTATAGCAGTTACCTGTCTAAAACCCTACAAGCTCTGAGTTCCTCTGGAGCTTATAATTGTTCAGCTGAGTTTCTTACCTTCCAAACATAACAGGGGATAAAACTACTTGCATAAATTAGTCTACATTTTGCATAATCCTCCCAAGAAATAATATTTTGCTTTTTTTCTCCGGTGCTCTCAAAAAAATTCACAAAACAACTAGGGTATGGATCCAAATAAATTTTGCATTTAGGAATAAATTAGCATTTGATAGAAACTTCAGTTGTGAGTTATTTTTCTGACAGCAGGGGAAACTGGTTATGTTACGAAGGCTAAATGACTAGACCAAGTTAGCTATTGAGAAGTCTCCCTCATAGCCACAAATGATTTTGTCACTTACCACAAAAACTGCCATTTCATATTTCACATTTGCAGGGAGAATCACTTGGCAGGACCGAGGTGAAGTCACTACAGTGAAGAAACCGCAGTACAAATTCTTGCTCTGTATTGTAGAAAAATATGTACAGCAGGCAAAGAAGCATGGACAACTGCACGTTTCTTCTGAGTTGGTTCACCCTACTTGTGTAAGCCAGCTGTTAAGAGTGCTTACTAGTGTTCTGCAGCATATGGTCCCAAACTGTTTTGTCACTATTTGACAAAGAAAAAGCTGTGCCTGTATTTGTTCGCGTGACCATATGGTACGTGCCTGATAGGAGTAGTTGAGAGCAACGGGCAAAGCTGGAATTTAGCCTGAACTTGCTTGGAAATCCCTGACAGAATTTGGATGGATTCCCTTGCCATGTGTGTCTGCTTTCATAATATATATAACAAAAGTAACTTTAAAGAAAATGTAAGATCAGATGTGGTTCAAACGTCAAGGTCTTAGTGTTCCTTCAGTCGTTTTACCAGCTTAGCTAAGTTTTCATTGGTGCACCCTCTTTATTCAAAAAACTCATTCAACACCTGGTCTTTTTATTCCTATGATGAAAGCAGCGCAGAAAACATTGTTGCAAACATTACCTACACACTTCACATTTGCAGGATCAATTCTTGGGCTTTCTTCTACAATGGCAAAGTACGTCCCACAGAATTCTGCTATGGGCCAAAACTTAGAGAAGGATTTAGGCATCTAAAACAGGATTCAGACAGGCTTCGGACTCCCAAGTCCAAATTTGTAACCCAAAAATGGACCTGTTTAATCTTAAGCACCTCATTAGCTGTCTCCTGTTTGGTGTAAACATTCCTTGTTCACCTGGACATTTATACATTGCCAGAACTGCTCCAGCCACAGCAACCCAATGCCCAGTTCCACTGAGGTCCAGAAACTTTCCTGACATAATGCTTGAGGCTCTTGACAACTCAATGCCTGATTCTGACCACCCAAACAGCTCTAGTCGCTGTCTTCTGAAAAGCACAGCCTGGAAGGAAACTGTGGTGATGGTACTCAGTGTCATGCATTGGTCCAGCAAACGCCAGCCTAACATATGAAGAGCTGGGCTCTTCACCTTTCTCAACATCTAGGCCCTCAGGGAGTGACTTGGCCACAAGACACTATACAGAAAGGTGGGACACACTCTACCCCTCTTACTGAAGCTGTGCCACTCTATGTAAACAAACATGAGAGTCTTCGGGTGGAAGTGAGAAGGCACAAGGGGAAGCCCAGCTGCGTGTCTCAGGCACTGAGCAAGGTGTAGGAAATCTATGAGACTGGTCACCCTGATAAATGTTATGGTTAGTGAATACTGAATAAAAGCAAAAATAGTTTTGGAGCAGCCACTTAAATAAAGAACTGTGTGTTCACAGTCTACCTGCACAATTCTGATTTTTTTTTAACGAAACTTGCAACAATCAAAATAAAAAAAACAAGTTAAAACCACTCATCAGAAAACCTTTTCCTACACTGGAAGCAAAATAGTATCAGGTTCAGATCCACACTTTTAGACCATTATTTATTGTGCTTTAAATATACATGATGTTGAGATACACATATATATATATTAAAATAGCCACAATAAATATTTTGAAGGAAATATTTTACCTCTGGAAGGTAAAGTCCATTTCTAAATGGCCTCAGGGGTCATCTCCCTTCTTGCTTTTGTTTCCAGCTCTACACATACAAACATATCAAGCAGTACTGCCACAGAAGCCCGCCCACCACAGAATAAATAGATCTGACACATATTCACATCATCAACACACTTTTTAAAACAAGATCACCAAGGGTATTTCTCATGCCTAGAACCACAGGAAACAATAAGCACAGCTTTTCATTTACTTCTTAAGTTAGGATGCAGAACACACTCACAGAAATAGAGTGGATTCCCCTAACTTGTAAAAACTTACTCACCTGATGGTCTGAACAACATGCAGCATCTTCAGACCGACACCTTCTCAATCCTCTCAGTCATAAAAACTGAAAGAGGGAGAAAGCTGCATCTCTCTTCTCTATCCATTATTCCTACAGGTAAAACAATTAGAGAATGACTTACTGAAGATCAGAACCTGAACAGAGAATGAGATTTAGGTTTCCATTACACAAATTAAACAAGAACATGAATGAATGAATGAATTAATGAAATTTAGAGCTCAACTAATCCTTGAAATTGTTATGACTACACTGAAGAGTAATCTTGGCATTTAGTCCTTCATACTGCAAAAAATAAAACTGAGGTTCTTTTTTTCATACAGTTTTCATTATCATTTATTGTTAGTTGGACTGAAATACTTACATGTATTTATTTTAGTTGTTTATGTCAGCCATCACCAGGGCACTAGAATGCTATAGTTTTGTAAACAATATGAGAACAATAAAATTGTAACTTATGTCAACTCCAAAACAAGTTTTAGCTGTCAAGCTGGAGCACCAACATTCAGACATTTGATGGATTTCAAAGTAAAAAAAAGGGTGTCTATGTGCCCTTAACACCCTAAGTTACCTGCCGAGTTCATACAGAACTATAAATCCATTACCCAAGCTCTCAGTACTAGGATACTGTGTTGAGTACTGCAGTTTACAAGGCAACGCCAAAATACAACATTTTCTCAGTGAGGCAGACACAACAATGTCAGAGGATCTTGACACCAGATAATAGTACACTATGCAGGATAAAAATACAGTCCAATTTCAAAATGCAGTAGATCTTTGCAAGTCACCACAAAACTATATGTTGTTTTATTTTGAAAGGTCATCATCTGGACATGAAGGTGCCAAACACTGAACTAAACCAAGAGTTTAAAAGTCAGCACCCAAGGGGTATGGACTACTGAGAATGCTCTTTTGAGAGCCTTGATGTGCATGTCAGTGTCTAAAGGACAGTTGTGGAGGAAGATGGGAGAGGGGAAAGAAGAGAAAGTGAGGATTTTTTTGGTTTCATTTGGTGTGGTTTGGAATTTTTGTTTTGTTTTGTTTTGGACTGGGGTTTTGGCCGGTTGTGTTATTGTTTTTGTTTTGTTTTTTAAAGCTAGCCTTAGCTAGAGAACAGGCAGTCTTCAACATTGGCACACAAGGGTTCAGGCCACAAATAAGAATCAGAAGTTGTATGCTCTGTTCCCAAGAGCACTTAAGAGTGCTCCAGATGGAAGACATCTCATTGCAAGCTTGTCAAAAGTGCATCAAAGAATGCCTTGCATTTGGGAAAAAAAAAAAAGATTTATATGCTTGAGAAAGAGATAAAATCTGGTAGAAAACTAAAAGCAGTCAGCACAAGCTATTATTTCTTATGCTGCAGACATGAAGTCTCTTGCAACTCCTCTGCATTTGCAGTCACAAAGCAGCCCCCAAATGGAAAACAAACTCAGTCTAGCAGAGGCAGGCTAAACACAATGCAATCCTGCACTAGGGTTCTGTCATGTGGCAGGATGAAATTGCTCTCCTTCCCTCTTCTCCCCTCAAACTCAGGGGTACGTATGGCATACACACATGAGGCAGCAAGAGCAACCATGGGAAGAACTTCAAAGACAACGCACAAACAGTAATGGGAAGATGAATACTACTAAAATCCATTTGGTGCTGCTGTGCCCTGTGGCATGGAGCAGGTGAGTCCTGTTGGGTCTCACTTTATGTTCCCCAGTGTTCGTAACTTTGGTCTATAACACTAAGGAAGACAGTCTGCCACATTTTTCTCTTCTCTTACCTGCGCCTTTTTTGTGCCTTTTCTAGAACTTCTTTGTTTTTATTCAAGTGGATTGTTAAATACCTAATTATCCCATCTCTTATGTGTAGTTATGTTCTTTAAATTCTACAAGTAGAAGAAACCTTATCTAAATATATTTTTCCCTTCAAGATCTTATTATCATCCCTTTTACATTCTGTGTCTTTCATTCACAAAAGAGACACAACAAGTTTGGAGACTAGCAATAATTAGAAAAATGATTCATGTTTTGTCTTAGGTTTAAATTGCAAGCTCAGTCTGATCTGCCAAGGGAGATAGGTAATTAACTCAACCTAGGGGCAGATTAGGTAACTCACTTGAATGAAAAGGTCTTATCTCCATACACAACACAGGGAGAGGAAAAGGGACTGAAGGCAAGTAAGTTGTTCCACCTTTTATGAGGGAGACGACATTTTTGTACCTGGTCAGCTACTTTGGTGGCACCATGTCCTGTTTCACTTAAGGAATCGTGAGAATATACTTCCAGGTTTGAGTCCCATTAATGCAATTGAATTTCTGCCTAATCAGAGGCTCTGCTTACAGGGATCAGTACCCCTCATCTGGCATCAGTCAGCATTCCCCACTCTGAGCAAACAGGCAAGGATGGATTATCAGATCAGTCACTACTCTTGTCCCCTAACAGCTGTAATTTGATCAAGATCAAACAGGAGAGAAAACTTACTTTGGTTCCTCTGTTGTTCAGAAATTGCTGAGCCACAGGTTTTGATGGAGGTTTCTCACTTGCGTAACATCAGCTGCTGCACTACACAAGTGTCTACCTGCCTCATGTGAAAGCCTCTTAAATAAACACTTCTTGATATCTATCTATCTATCTATCTTTCCCAACCAACCATAGCAGCAGCAGCAGTCAACTTCTTACAACAAATCTGTAATTAAATTAAATAGCACAGTTAAATTGGACTCAGATGCTCTGAGCTATTGCATAGACTTGATGATATCTCTGAGACACCAGTGCCATTTTTGTGGCGAAGAGTTCATCTCAAAGGCCCCAGCATGTGCCAGTTGCTGCCTTGTGCAACAGCTAACGTTATGCAATGTTGGCCCGGCGAAACTCAGACCCTGAGCACAACTGTTGTCTGTCAGGTTCTCAGCAACTACCGAGCAGCATGGGAATCAACGCAGCTAAGAAAAATAGGAAGTGGAGAAACAGGACAGCTTATTTCCAACTCCGAGCTGAAGCCCTCTGTGAACATCAAGGATAAATGGGGCAAGTCTGAACAGCACTTTTTCCCTTGCTTGTAAGTTATGGCTAATAGGCAAAGAAAAGACAATGGAAAATAACATTATTTCTCTGTGTGGTTGGTTCTGAAATACTCAACATTTAATAGCAGTTAAGCCAGACAAGAAGGCACAGACTGATTTGGCAGAGATGCTGCTGTTTAGTCTATAACATAAAACATACTAAGGAGGTCTATTTTAACTTTGCATTTCTACACTTGCATAGCTTTTAGTTCAGTGGGAATGGGGAAAAGATAGCATAGATAATTGGAGTTTTGGAAGGGTAGGAAAGGAATCAGGAGCCTTCTACTATATAGTGACTTACAGTGTACAGGGCTGCTTGCACTGAAACCAACATGAGTGGAGCAGACAGCTTCTGAGCCACACATGGCACTAGAAATAAAAACACCTAAATAAATACATCTGGGTTGAAGGAACGATGAGAAATCATTTTTTTCCTCTGTAAAATGGGGGTGGGGGGGACACCGGAATATTTTTTAGCAGAACTGTTGCCAGTGGGGCTGAATGTGAAACCTACAGCTTGCCATGGATGCTAACGTCAACTGAGGAAGTTTCTTTATGAACAAGAGCTTGAGTTCCTAGAACATGGAGATTATCTACTGGGCATATGCATATTCTATTAATGATGTAGCACAGACATGGTTTTATACTGATGTGTATATATGATTGAAATAATGAACCTTCCAAGATCTTATAATGCAACCAACCACCAGTATCCCAAACCCACAATTTTTTTCCTTTTTGTTTACCTTCTTTGGAAACAATGCCATTAAAATAAAATGAAGAAGACAGAATCAACAGTGCAATAAGGAGAAGATAAATTAAAACAGAGTTCTACATATATTCATTCTACTTCCAGTTTTCTGTTTACATTTGCAATTTCACAAAGTTATCTGATATTGCATTCTCAGGCAATAAAATCCCAAAATACAAATATCTTCCTCATATACAACATGACTGAGTTAATTCTAATGCTACTCTTGGAAATTCAACTTTTGCTTTTTGCTTTTAGTTTACACCTTCAACATTTTAAGTAGCAGAAAAGCAGCAGTTTTTGCTACGAATTCCAGGCCAAAGCCTAATAAAAAAAAATTGTCTTTAGCATTGATAGTAATGCTGAAGGACTGTGGTGTTTAAAACCTTAAAGTTAGCCTTCCTGTTACCTACAATAAACTCCACTGGGTTCATTTTATTTATTTAGTGGTACACAAGGTCAAGATGACTTCTAGGACTACTTGAAGCCATAGCTTTTTCAACTTTCATTAGCATTTGTGGGAATCACATACATGCATCAGCGGCAGGATAAACTCTAAAGAATCCATTTTAAAACCAAAAAGCAGATTTAAAGACAGATGCTTATCAGTGCATTTTACACGAGTATGCAAGGATTTTGATTTGATCCACACTCAGCAGGGAAGCCTGTTATTCAAACCATGTGTTATCCACTTGGTATGCAGGGTATAATACTGCTGCTGTCAGCATTTGCTTTAAAATGTGATGCAATATATTACAAAGAAGATTTGAACAATCATAACTAAAATTTGTTGGGAAGACTTGAAACAAAGGATTGAATGAAGTTGAAAACTTATGGAAACAATAAAATCTGAAATGTTATAAAAAGAAACTTAGTATCCACATGGGAACTATTCTACAGCCTTCTTGGCAAATTTTAATCAGGCATGCCTAACAAAAGCAATATAACTAATTTCTATATAAACAAAAACATGCATACCTTCCAACAAAGGGATTAAACATCACAGTTAACATTTTTTAGGACTACCATACATAGGAACATTTGGTGCAGTGTGATGGTGCTGAACTTGAGAGAAAAAAGCATAGCCAATTAGCAAAATAATTTCTAGTACATATCTGTTTATCAGGTCATCTTTCATTATTTTCAACTGCGAAGACTATATTTACATTAATATTTATACAATGTAATCCTACCAGTTTTATTCCATCTAGCTTTATTTGGTCTTACTAAACTTTAGGAGAGACTTTCCCATCCAAAACAGAGATACTGATAACCATAACTTTCATAACCTGCCATATTTAAACTTATTTAAAGTTTTACTATAAATGTTGCTGTAATTTGGTATTTAGACAGGTCTGTCAGAAGTTATGAAGGAGTTCAGATGAAACAGTTGTTTCCTAAAGAGATGTAAAGCTTTACTGTAAATTACATAGCACAGAGGCGGAAGACAAGACTTGAAAACAGAGATTTGCCTCACAATAAATATTTTGTACTATGCAACTTACTTGTTCAGAGGTTTCCAAAGTCTTATGGAAACATGCATATACGCAACCCAAAGTTAAAGAAGCTGTGTTAACAACTTTTTAGAGGTGAAGAAACTAAAACCATGGGGAGATGGACATAATTTTATAGAAATTGTGACACTATGAGAAACAAAACCTGCATCTCTGATCAGGATAAGAAAACTCATACCACTTTGACTCTCAATCTGTGCTTCAGAAGACTGGCCTTCATCTACATGAAAAAATCCTTCCTTCTCTACTCAAGCGGTGAAGTTTTCTCTGCCAAACTTTACTTGCATTACTTCTAACACCTTGAGAGCTAAAAAGTGATGTGGAAGCGTAAGAGCACACCTTAGTATACAACTTACAACGTTTCCAAACATGGAAAGAACTACAAGAAAGATATTTCAGATAGTAAAATATATTTTGCATTATTTATAGTGACATTAAGTAAGGAAATAAGACCAGCACTACAGGATTTGACTATTAAAGTTGTCTGGTGTTGAGTCCTTTTGCGCGTTTAAGATCATCAATATCTTAAGAAACAGAAAGGATACTCTTAACTGTAACATCTTTCTTACAGGTGTTCTACAGTCTGCTGTAGACAGCAAGTTCCTGGGCAGACAGACCTTGATCCAGTACACTTAGTCTTTTATTAACTGTGTTCAGCTCAAGTTTTCTAGTATCAGCTAGACTCTTTTTCTAGACTCTAACACAAGCTATTGGTATGTACTTGATTCTGCTTCAGAACAGATTACAGGGCCTTTTGAGATCCTTTCCAAGAAAATATTTAAAAAATAGCAAGACAATGTTACTGTTAATAGTATTAAAAAAAAGTGATCACAACAAAATGTTAAATTCTACCATGACAGACAAGTGTTTTTCACTGACATGAGCAAACACTGAAGTATCCAAATTTGTTTATGAAGATGAATACAACAAAGTTAAGACTGAACTGAGGACTTAGAATCTATACTCTGAAAAATAATACTAACTATAGCTTATAACAGCAAAAAATTATGTCTGTATTTTCTATCACGAATTATGAAAATCACTTTTTTTAAGGGACATGTTAGTATTAACCAAGGATAAAGGTTCTGGTCACAGTATGCTCAATTGTTCTGCTGGCCGCAGAAAATTGTATCTGAATTGTGCTTTTGTCACTTTATCTATCCTACTGATTGGCATGCTCTTACTTTTTTCTTCTTCTTTTTGGCATCAACATAGCCACTTGTACTTGCCAACTCTGTGGTATAACCCTATGGAGATGTACACAAAAGGAATACTTTAAAATAGAAAACTCAAATATTTTCCTCAGTTTAACCAATTCCAAAGATTCTACAGAAACTTTTCAATTTCAGTTTTCAACTCTTTCTCTTCCCTTTGTATGGATTATTTATTATTTGTGAGAAAGAAAAACATAGCATATTAAAAAATAATGATGGAACAACAATAAGAAAACAACAATGTATTAACAGTAATCTCAACTGTGCTTTATTCAAATGCTTCATTCTCAGCTTAGGAAGCCAGCTTCCAAAGCACAAAAGGACCAGCAAAATGTGGGGATTTTGGACTTTCTCTTAAGAAATATTTCCTTCACCTACTGTATAACTAGACCACTTATGTAATATAGCAGACATTTATTTTTGTGTTAGATAAATGGCAGTATTAGATCACAAGGTTTCTGAAAAAAGCAATGTTGTAGGGACTTTATTGATCATGAAGCACAGAATCAACCATCAGACACAGTACCAGAATGCACAGGTCATGTGTGTTTCTGTCAGCAGCTTTCTAGTCTTTTTGACTACTGATCAGCACACCACCATACGATAAGAAAGGTGTCCAAACTGTTCTTGCTGTACGTGCAAAAGCAGCCCCTAAATTTCATGATATAGCCTCCATAAGCAGTCATTACTATCTAGAACTACACTCCAGTCAAACACTACAAAGAATATTTTTATTATATGAACAGAATATTCCTAAAAGATGTAAAACTTACCTCATCTCAGTTATCCATTCTGCACCAGTAACACTTTCTCTCATTTCCTTGCTTTGATGGACCTGTGACATCAGTTTTATCGCTAATACATGACACCTTGTATTTCAGTACATCATTCCTTATATCCCAGCCCTCAGTATTCCATTGTCATTTCTGATGACCACAATAAATCACCTAGGGATAACTATTGTACCCATAGGAGGACAAAATTTGAGATCCAGTTTCAAAGTCTATTAAGTATTTCAGAATACCAGTTTGATGAGCCTGAGCAGAGAGCTCAGACAGAAGAGACCTATATCCAGGGGGATTCTGAGGGTATGTGCAGTGGACTGGCCGAATCTCCAGTTTAACAATACTCCACACTCAGATAGGTACTGTACATTTCCAAACACTACCACAAATCCCAAGTGTACCAGTTAGTGTTAGGCTACTAATTGTCTACTAATGTGTATATCTCAATGCTGCCATAATTTCATTTTTACCATTACAAAATCTTCTTTCAATTCAGGGCCCTCAGAAGCCGGGGTAGTGGTGGTAGAAGTTGTTCTTTAGGTTTTTTTAAAACACAGGCACTGGGAAAAAAACTACAATTGAAGCCGTAGTTTGAGTATAAATAATGACTCAGACAACTGGTTTTTATTTTCATTTTTGTTTTCACTGACTAAGAATGTAAATTGAACTCTAGTGCTATTGTGCTTTGTTCCCCCTCTCTGTGAAAATGTGTTCTGCATTAAATTGCATGGATAAACTTGAACAGCTCCAAATATCACCCTTCAGCTTTTGTATGACACAAGAGCCAAGAAAAGATAGAGAATGTGGTTTTATGACCAACAGATGGTGTAATTGGTATCATAGATGTTTTTATGTCAGGGGGTCGTAGGTGCAGCCTCCATCTGGAGCCTTCTAAGATCTTCTGTGTAGCTAAATGATTAAAGAAGCTATATTGGGTCAAAAACACAACCACCTGCCTGAGGGTAAAAGTATTGCTTTCTTGATCTAGCTGTTATACTACAGTTGCCTCCCATATGACAGTTCTCAAGCCAACCAATGCAGCAGTTAATACCAACAGGATTCAACAAAATATTCAACACCAATTTGCTCATATCCTTCAAGATTCTCAGTAACTTTTGATGAATCTCATAAAAGTAAGTCCAGTTTTGCTTACTTGAGTGAAAAGCTATTCTAACTCAGACTGATAAATAATTGCAACAGGCCAAAACCCAAGGAAAAGGAAACAAGTATTCTGGGCAGACCTTTAGAGATGAAGCACTAGTCAGCTGGCCAAGATGGCTCACATCTCCCAAACAGAATTAGACACATTTGTATTCTGATGGTAAAAAGCAACATTCTCAACACAATTGGTGTTAGCTACAGTTTCTGGATTAGGATCAGAATACCAATAAAAATGCTCTAATCCTACAGTATTAGGGTTATATATGGTTTACCTGGCTAAAAGGGTGTACAGACAGAACAAAACCAGTAATTTATACACACAATGAGCTCACCAGTTTACTTCCCTCACAGAGCGAGTATTAGCAGTAATAAATGCACAGTGTCAGTGAAACCATGACTTCAGTGGAAACCAATACTCTCACTTCCATGAGGCAGGGATTCTACATATTCTTAGTATTGTCATTACGTGGTGCACCAAACTTGCCTGGGATACCTTGTGATTTAAGTGCTCTCTACAGTACTGATGCCAGAGAGCTTACCTGGCTAACACTGGAAACAAGTAAAATGTTTCTGTCTAATAAAATAAACATGCAAATTACCATAGTTTCATGCAGTTCTGCCACAAAGCATCCTATTATTCTTCTCAAACTCTGGACAGCCGTACTCCTATGACAGACAAAAACAGTGGTCCATGATCTGAATTTTAAAGGTAACAACACAGGTATGAGTCAAACGCTTTCCAATATTGCATTTCATGTGCTCATACGTAAAACAACAGTAAAGTCAAACTCTCTTTCAAAATGTCAAAACGCTCCCTTATATTGTGTTTTAAGGATTACCCCATGCTAAAATACCAAAAAATCGATATTTATTAGTACTTTAAAATAAGCTTTGGTACAAATCAAAAGCTAATGTAAATAGACTGGTTCATTTTCAAAATTTAAACACAAACCCTGTAATTTTCAGTGAACATAAATACAAAGAAAACAACATGAGATCTCTACTAGCTTTAAAAGTTTCTCTTTGTATGACTGGACTGACAGCCTGCTAGATCTCTGCAATTACTTGCTGAAGATTTCTCTGGCAAACCTACATACCTGAGGCCAAGCTTCAAAATCAGAAATTTCAGCTGTTGATAACATGCAAGATTATGTGCTTCTTTTTGCAGATCCCTAAACAAAATATACATTTACATATGTCTTCAGAAAGCAGTTGCTTATTAACGGCAGGTGAAGTTTTAACTGCACTTTCTTCAATGCTAAACATGTTTTTGCATAGGGGGTCATTCATATTATATGTATTTACTGGTATAAGTAAACACATATCTCAAAAACTTGAGATACAAGTGAGGGGAAAAAAGGGCATATTTTCTCTCTCATATACACAAAAATATGCATTTCTATTTATTTTCACTTACCAGAAGCAGTAAAATATTTTCCTTTAACAAAGGAAACATACTCTCTCTGCTGCAGAGCACTTTTCCTAATCACCTGTACTATGGGAAGGGTAACAAACACCACATCAATGTAATAACATGTATTTCCATTCCAGTCATCTCTGGATAGTTAAGACATTTCAGGTGGATGCAGGATTTATGAAAATGAGTAATTTTAGCTGACCACACCAAAATATTTATACTAGCGTATTGGCTAGACATTTGAGTGCTTCTAAGTGGGAAATATCATCAACATAAATATTCAGCAGCCAAGAAAACAAGTTTGTTAATTTAAGTACTTCTATGTGAATTCATGTAGCCTGTCTTCATGGGTATATTATGTCCCTTGATTACTGCTCAGGAACATCCCACAGTTTCACATAGTTCTTGGAAAAATCCATATTGAAAACACTTTACAAAAATAAATAGCCAGAGAACTGGAAGTAATCAGGGGGTCATACATCCCGAGATTGTTGTGAAACATAGCATGATGCTCCTACGCTGAGAAACCTAGCTTGCTCTTTCATGAACTTCAGGAATTACTTCATAATGTCAAGGCAATGGATAATTTCAGAGGAAAAGTGATAACGAGAAGACAGGACCCACACCTGGATCTTCCAAGAAAACCTGAATATTAACGCTCTTCCACCTCTAGGTTCTTTGGTTAAACACATGAGCACTTAAAAGTTATCCATTGGTCTAGAACTTGCTGTTCCAGTGTCACCTGTAACACAGATGTTTCAAACTTCTCTCTTTGCCATTGATGCCTGGCAAAAGCAATACTGGGATGTCTGTGAAGAGTAGGAGAGCAGGATTAACCAGTGGCCTTTTGGGCTATGTTCTATTGAATAGAGACACAGCAGCTAGAACAGAGTCTGCTTCCACAGCAAGATGCTCTTTCCTCCAATTGCTTTCTCAAATCCATCAATACTATCTTAAGGGACAAAACAAACACACAAAGGTGTGTACTAGCATCCTAAGACTTCTGAGGCTACTCCTCTTTTCTGGAAGTAAAGGCCTGTGTCAGTTCTGTCAGTCACCAAACAAGATACTCAAATGCTAAACAGATTGGGCATTGCGCAAGTTTCATGCTGCCCATCAACTGTTCCACAGTAGACTACCCCAAAGGCAAATGTTGCTGCCATTTTTCCATCTGTGACAACAGGAACTCCATCACCCATGAGTTAGCTTACTACACCTTTCTTCTGCCCTGCTGGCTGCACAAAGAATGTCTGTGGCCAAAGCAGCACACATATGCTGAACTCTTTTGTTTTTCTTTTTTAATTTAAAGGGTTGAATTAGCCAGAACTTGTTCAAACCTGCCATGTGATACCATCTTTTAGCTCTGCTCAAAACTGTTAAGAGGTGATTTTTTTTTCACCTAGCTGTTTTCAACTCTTTTCCTAGCCCAGCATAACAAATGTATTTATAGAAAGATGTGTGGATACATAATAAATTCTCTTTGTTACCACATATCAAACACTTCCCCCAGGTTGCAAAGGGTATATATAACTTCATTCTCTAGTTTGTATATGATTTCACAGTTGCATCTAATTTTGCTGTGAGGTAACTATCACTACTTTTTCTTGCAAACACAGTTTCTGATATGCAACAATTGCCAAGCTCACCATTCTCCAACGTGCATTGTTACCCCCTAGACGTGGGTGGACCAACAATGGGTGAGCAACAATTCTGGTGACAATTAACTTCTGTAACCTAGTCTCATTACTAATGATAGCCAGGATCCTGCTGTCCATTTTCTCCATTGCAGCTCCACTGCAGCACTTATATCTTATTACTCTTAACCAGCACTTAATTAGCACTTTATGTTCAAACTGAGGGCCTCTCAAATACTACCAAATTTCACCTTTGTAAAAAACATTACTATCTTGCTGTCTTCACCTCACAGCATTCAAAAAATGTTTCCATTTTTGACCTGTAACTCCAGCATGTCTGATACTGCAGCTGTGGTATCTTATCCACACTTAATTCTATGGTTTCAAATAGTAGAAAGTTACTAAAATGGCAAAACTGGCCTTCTGCACTTAGAGGTGATCATTGACACTTGAGTCATTATGCATTGCCACAGATTTTGACTTATGCTTCAAACCTCAAGTATGTGTGTACTGTAAATTGCACAGCATTCACCAGCACTATGCACCACGGAACAGATGAGCACTGGAACTAGACTGAAACTGAGTCATTACGTTTTCACTGGAATCATCACCTAATAAATCCAATTCATTTGTACCACCATAATAAACCCCCAATTTAATGTGACTTTCTGCACATCCCTTGCCTCCCACCAGTCAGACAACAGCAACATGCCTCTGCCTTTAGGAAATGTGGACATAATCACTAAAACAAGGTCTACGGTATACCAAATGCTTTCACTGCTTAAGTAATTTTTAAGCAACTAACAATGCATTTATTTTTGGTGGCTATTCTGGAAAATGAAGGGAAAAAAGCAGGAAGATGACTGGAAAACAAAGGTGTAGGAAATAGTAAAAGCTTCAAGAAACAAGAGAGCAACTTATTTAGAAGTCCTGATCTTTTAAAATCCTTAAACATTTTAAAATTCTTATCCCCAAGATAGCAATTTAGACATAAAAAATTAAAGTATTTAAAATTTGCTTATTAACAAAGTTTGAAAATCAGCACATTTCAGTAAAACAATGTGATATGATCATGCCTATGGCTTAACTTCTTCCTTGTAGTTCTTTTATCCATTAAAAAGTCAGGAAATTTATTATTGCAAATGTTGATTACTGTTTGCTAGCAAATCTTTGTGTGTAGCTTGACAATGGAATTCTAAGGATGGATCAAAATTAGATCTATAGTCTTTCACCAATAAAATATTCTATATAAACAGTCATAAATAGGAATTTTACCACTGAGTATTCCATAATATCAGATACTTTAAAGGCCACTTAAGTACTCCCAGATTTTAAACCTAAAGGCTGCATACAAAGGTATGGGGTATCACAGTCTGTTTAGATTTTGCAACCAAAGTTCACATTCACCATTGACACCAAGGCAAAACTTTACTCAGTACAAACAGAACAAACACAAATGCTAGCTTATAAAAAAAAATACTATCCTGGACAAAGTTGAAAAAAAAAATTAATATTTGATCTTTCAGCAATTAATGGTACAGAACAGCCATTTCATTATCTTGTTATGTGAAAGAACAGAAAAAGTCCAAACCACTGAAAAATGATGATAGGAAGTCAATACCACCTCTTCAATTATCATGAAGTGCTGATGTTACGTCATCTTTTTTATCCTCTCTCTTTAGCATCAGTCTAACACGTACTTATTGTAATGCACTGAGTTCAAATTCTTTCTCCTGCATTCCTCCCAACACCTACTGTGACATTTTTTGGTAATCAACAAAGGGCTTGCTCCAAAAGAAACCCAATTTTGAATAGTGCAAGTGTCAAAAATTACTGCTACTTCCTGTCTTGAGTTATAATCATAGAACTACAGAATCACAGAACAGTCCAGGCTGGAAGAGACCTTGAAAGATCGTCTGGTCCAACCTTTCATGAGAAAGGGAGTCTACAAGAGGTTGCCCAGCACCCTGTCCAGTTGCACTGAAAACCTCCTGTGAAGGGGACTCCACCACATCTCTGGGGAGTTTGTTTTCTAGTGATTGACTGTTCTTCTCACTGTAAAAAAATTCTTTATGTCAAGATGAAACCTTTCCCAGTGTAACTTGTACATATTGCCCCTTGTCTCCTCCATGTGGCTCCTTGTGAGAGAAAGCCTCTGTGCTCTTTGTAGATGCCCTTTAAGTACTGGAAAACTGCGATGCAGTCCCCCCAGAGCCTCCTCTTCGTCAGGGAGAAGAGACCTAACTCTTTTGAAGTCTTTCCTCACAGGGCAGGTTCTCCAGCCCTTTGGTCAATCTTTGTGGCTCTCCTCTGGATCCTCTCCAGTCTGTCCTTGTCTTTCTTGAATTGTGGGGACCAGAACTGGACACAGTACTCCCAAGCACAGTCTGACAAGTTCTGAGTGGGATGATCAGGTCTCTCTCTCTGTTAGTAATGCCCCAAATGTTCTCGTTTTTTCGCCTGCATCAAATA
This sequence comes from Nyctibius grandis, assembly GCF_013368605.1. Classification (NCBI taxonomy): domain Eukaryota; kingdom Metazoa; phylum Chordata; class Aves; order Nyctibiiformes; family Nyctibiidae; genus Nyctibius; species Nyctibius grandis. The sequence continues at coordinate 63,901,440 of NC_090695.1, read as the reverse complement.
GAAGTTAACCAGTGGATTATACATTTCCAATTCAAGTTTTTCCTCAGACTCCAATAGTTACTGGTTTTGCCAACACTGGATCCCGTGTCAGAAAATGCAGCTCAGTTATCCCAAGAGCATACAAAGTCAGGTGTAACACCTTTAATAGCAGGGTGTCCTGGTTTGGCCTAAACCAGGCCGATTTTCCTTTCGGTGATTTTTGCTTTCAGCTAAGTCTCCTCTAAGTAACTGCACTTTCTGAAACTAACTGCATGTTTTTGCAGACACTGTCTGCTTCCAGGACTGATAACGCTCGAAGTTTGTAGTTATCACTGAGGCACCGGTAGGGATGTTGTGCAGAAAGGCTCTTGCTGTACTGGTTCTTGAGAGAAACCAAGGTCACTGCTGAATTCCTCACTGCTTACGAGTGAAGAGCCGAAGGGGGGTCGCAGCTGCAGGGGGGAGCGGACAGGGCAGGTGACCCAAAATTGACCAACGAGTGTATTCCATCCCATACACGTCATTCTCAGTATAAAGCGGGGGGATCACGAGGGTCTCACTCTCTTTCTGCTATGGCCGGTGTCCAAGGAGGACTCTGTCTGTTTTCCTGCTGCCCCCGATCCCGATCCGTGCATCCCTGAATCCAGCTCTCGACCGTTGCTAGGCCCAGGCTGGGCCTTCCCGGAGCCTGCCCTGCAGTGCCGGTGGTGACGTGGCTGACTTCAGGGGAGCTCAGTCTTGGTTTTGTATATATATTTGTATATATTTGATTATTTCTATTATTGTTATTATACTCTTTTTCATTATTATAGTTTATTAAAACTGTTTTAACTTTCCAACCCAGAAGTCTCTCTCCCTTTTCCCTTTCCCTTTCCCTTTCCCTTTCCCTCTGGGGGGAGGGGGGGGGATAACAGAGGGCATCTGCCACAGGTTTAATAGCTGGCCCAGCTTTAAACCGTGACAAGGGGTAAATAGAGAAATCTTAGCCATGTAACATGGTAGGCAAAATTGCAGATTTTTTTTCTGTAAGAGTCTTTCAAAGCTGAGGCATATTTCACCTGGACTCCAGAGTTTGTTGATGCATCAGAAATTCTATACCAAGTCACAGCAAAACTGCATCTGGCCCAGTGTCTAGTTTCCAACAGCAGTTTTCCATAAGTATCTGCTACCTAAGTGTTAGAAATTGGTCATGTAGAGAACTGTCCTTCCAAGAGAGATACTTCAGCAATCTGCAGCTCAGCTGATTTATTAGTTTATGTGACTTTTATTATACATATTTTGCAATGACCTAGAACACACTGGACAAGAAACTAAAACTGAAAATCCATCAACAGCAAGACAGAGTAAGTCCTTATCTTATTAGCATGAAAACTGCCAAAGAACATAAAAACACAACAAGAAATGTTCCAGACACTTCCTTTTATTAGGACACAGAAACGTTTTAATGTACAAATGCTTTGTGTTAGTTGTAAATATTTCCTCTGTTTAAGTCACATTTACAGCTCATGTACATTCCTCAAGTCATCTTAAGATGCAAGACACTTCTGCGGTAGCAACTTCATAGATCAGTGAATGCCAACACTCCACAACCCTGTTTAAAATAATGAAGTCCAGACGGAGTGACAGAAAGGAGACAGTACACCATTCTGTGCAGTGACTAGGATTGTATTTCAAAAGTGAAAAAAAAAATCAAAGTTATTCAGCCATACCTCTCTCTCTAACACTCTCCTTATGCATTTCACCACCTATCAAAAAATAATCACAGAGTCGTCTTGGTTGGAAAAGACCTTTAAGATCAGAGTCCAGCTATCAACCCAACACTACCACGTCAACCACTAAACAATATCCCTAAAGAATATCCCTAAGCACCACATCTACTCATCTTTTAAATACCTCTAGGGATGGCAACTCCACCGCTTCCCTGGGCAGCCTGTTCCACTGCTTGACAACCCCTTCCGTGAAGAAATTTTTCCTAATATCCAGTCTAAACCTCTCCTGGTGCAACGTGAGGCTGTTTCCTCTCGTTCTATCGCTTGTTACCCGGGAGAAGAGACTAACACCTTCCTTGCTACAATCTCCTTTAAGGTACTCGTATACAGCAATAAGGTCTCCCCTCAGCCTCTTTTTCTCCAGGCTAAACACCTCAGTTCTCTCAGCCGCTCCTCAAAAGACTTGTTCTCTACACCCTTCAACAGCTTCATTGCACTTCTAAACATCAAAACCATACAAAGGCAGTTTTACCAACTTTTTAATGCTGGGTATGTGTTTGCCAAATGAATCAGATGGTAGTATCCCTTAGCAACAGACATGAACTTTTGTTTCATCAGAACCATGTAGTCACAGCTTTGAAACCGCCAGAAATTCCACTCTGCTTCCTGCCAATTTAGGTGTTATCACTTCGTTTTAAAGCAAAAAACAAAACCAACAGAACAAACCCATGTATCTGAAGATTGGTGCTAGTTCTCAAAAGTGCAACAAAAAATTCCCCCGTTTGCAGACAACCTAAACCAAAATGCATGAAGTGAATATAGACTCTGCAACCTAGTACTTCAATGCTAATTGGTGATATGCTTACCTTCACAGGTTTACCTTGAACTCCAAAACCATTTATTATGCTGCATTGCAATACAAGTACCTCATTTGTTCCCAGCTTATACATCAAAGGCTTGAGTTTACTTGAATATTCAGGTTTCAATTATCAAATTAAAAATGGCTCACAAGCTCAAGGTAAGTGATAAGTTTTAATTTCCATTTCTCACAATCTCTGAGGGTCTTGAGAAGGTTGATTTTTCTGCACTTCAGTTCCAGTCTGTAAAAGAGGAATCAGCTTCCTTCCCCACATTTTTGCTCTTTTAAAATGTTGGCTTCTCACAGGCTTTTACTCACAGTTAATAGAGAAAAATGTAAATGTCAGTGACATAGGAATACTCTTTCACATTGGGATGGAGGTTTCTTTACCTTGCACAGATAATGATTTGACTATTTCAAATAGTCAAGCAACAATCACAGAAGTGCCCCAACACAACTTTACCTGGCTTATCTGAATGTACGCAGGTGAGAAGTTTTGAAAGCCAGCACAGAGACAGTCACTATGAACTGAGGAAGACAACATAGACTATGCTCGTCTGATGCAGAATATTCAACAAAATATGGTTGATCATACTACAAAATCTAATTATGTAAGTAAAAATCAGAATCAAATATTATTAACTTTTTATTTAAACAAGGATGTTTCTCAAAAATAGTCCTGTAGTCCTTGTAGCAGCAACCAAAAAGGCACATAAAGTACAAAACAACCCAGAACACAGATCAGGCAGAATACAGAATTGTTAAATGGGCATTCTTAAAGGAAAATCCTGAAATACATAGCTATAGTTTCTATTTTATAAAAAGGTACAGCTTTTTATAAGTCATTCCCCCCTTACCAGTCTCCTCTGAGTGGTGTAATGTGTCCATCTGTGTAATGTCAATCTGTGCTCACCGAAAATCCTGACAACATAACCTCCAAATATTATTATTCAGTTGCGTGGGGATTTTATGTGTACATATCAATTTGTGTTTCAGTAGTATTTGTACCATGTAAACTCTTACTAGCTATCTGTAAATCTTCCCCTCTAAGGTATAGCTGATTAGAGAGAAAACTTAACGGACACCATTTTAGTGCTTCAAAGTAGTTTGACTACGCTAGTATTTAGTTGCTGTTTCAAAACCTTGGTTCATTCTTTATGTTGCTTATGACTCCTCTTCAAGACTGGTGTAAAGGCCCCCTGACTGAACATACTATAATGGAATTACACCAGTTTGACAATTCAGAGGTTTCAGTTTAGATGTTTTAAAGTAAATAATATGAAAAACCTCACCCATAGTATCAATCATGCATACAATTACATATGAAATGCAGGAATCAAATAGTATTTAATATTAATTTACTATTCAGATAATGGAATTCTCTGGCCACGCATTCTTAAAAACTGGCTTCCAAAAATAGTTAAAGATATAAACAAAAAAGAATTTAAGTTCCTCCTATAATTCAATAATAAATGACATAATATAGCACAAAGTTATCTCTTAATGTGTTATTTTCTCCCTTTTGGCAGTATTAGGAACAGCCATCTCAATTTGGGGCAGGGGGGGCAATAATTCCTTGACATTTATTTGTCCTCCATTCTGAGAATATGCAGAGAAAATGATATATTTTAGATGTTTATGGAGAAAACAATGTTCCTATACATTTTTGAAAACGTTTAAGGGTCTGAAGAAATAAATTTTAAACTTTTTAAGATGCAACTTATGAAAAAGTCCTGTATGCAACAGTGATATCCCATTTTAAGGAATGCTAGCAATTCAAATTCTGCCATTTACAAGTACACCGTGTCATTCACCAGTTACACAATTCAGCGTTTGTAACATTCTGGAATAATCTTATTACTCAGGTTTCAATGCCATCAGTGGAAGAACCTGAATATCTGAAGTGAAGTCACTATACAGTGTAAAACACTTATCCTGGTAAGTTGGGGAAAGAGGAATCCAAAAGATCAGTCTAATTCAATACAGACTGTGCAGCTTCCTTAAGAAGTGATGCAGCTTTGTCCAGTTCTTGTTCTGTTTGTTCCACTGTTATCACTACTCGAATACTAGAAAAAGAAAACCAGAACATACACAGTAAACTTTACTCCTTGCCTTCAGCTTTAAACTTTTTTTGTACTAATTTTAACACATTCAGATCACTATCTCTAGGGAAATTATTATGAATTCAAATTCAAACAGAAACAAGACATATGACATAGGACAGCGGCAGCAGCAGCGAAAAGCGGCGGCAGCAGCGAAAAGCGGCGGCAGCGACTTGAGGTAAGTGCGGGGGCGAGGGCGACATCGGGCTTAACCGGGCGGTTTTTCGTACTCTGGGCCCCCCCTGAGCCCCCCGCGAGCATCAGCCCCGAGCTGCTTCCCTCTGACCCCGGACCCGGAGGTTCCCGGCAACGAATCAGGAGAGGAGGGGGCGTAGCCGGAGGCACCACCCCCTGTTACCGTTGATAAGAGCCTCCCGGAGGGCAGGGACTAGTCCCTGGCCAGACGGGAGAGGGTGAGGGAGACTCAGCAGTGCCTGGGTGAGTCAGCAGTGACTGGGTGTGTCCCAGGGCAGGAGAGGCTGCAGTTGTTTGCAGCTCGTTGGGGAGGGCGCTGACTCCCTCCCAGAGCACAAGGCGAGGAAGGTGCCAAGGAGCTGTGAACCAGGGGTGGCACCAACAGGTATTTCCCAGCTCAGTGGAAGAACAATGGTATCTACCCGGTGGAAGAAGACCAAAATGGATGTGGGAACCCAGACAGAGCTCCCACGGAAGGAGGCGACGGTGCAGGTCGCAGGCTGCAGGGAATGCTACACCGTCTCTGTGGTGTCAGGGGGCTGTGTGCGCTGTGAGCAAGTAGATGATCTGCTTGGCCGAGCGGCACAGCTGCAAAACCAGGTTGAAAGGCTTCAAGCCGAAGTAGAAAGGCTTAGGAGCATTCGGGAGGCTGAAATGGAGATAGACTGGTGGAGCCAGGCTCTGCCTTCCCTGCAACAAACATGGGAGCACCTGCCAGAGAGCTCCCAGGATCGAGGGACCCCTGTACTCTGCCCCTCTCAGGTGGAAAACAGTAACCTAGAGGGGAGGAGTGAGTGGAGACAAGTCTATGGCCGTGGCAAAAGGCGAGTGCCCTCCTTGCCTACCTTGCCTCCACAGGTGCCTCTGAGCAATAGATATGAAGCCCTAGTGGAATGCAGCCGGTCCAATGGGGATGTGGTGGAGAGGCAACCTATATCAGAGGTCCCACCACAGTCAGAAAAACCTGACGGGCGTATAGCTACCTCCTCCACAAGGAAGAAGAGAAGAGTTTTAGTGGTTGGAGACTCCTTCCTAAAGGGATCTGAGGGCCCAATATGCAGAGCTGACCCCCATCACAGGGAGGTCTGCAGCCTGCCTGGAGCCCGAATCAGGGATATCACCAGGCAACTCCCCAACCTGGTGAAGGCCACAGACTACTACCCCCTGCTGATCTTCCAGACAGGTGGGGAAGAAGCTGCATCCCGTAGTCTGAGGGGGATGAAGAAAGACTACAAGGCCCTAGGACGGTTGGTGAAAGAGTCTGGGGCACAAGTTGTTTTCTCCTCCCTCCTTCCATTTTCAGGTGATGACGTGGGATGGAATAGTAGGATTCTCTCTATTAATGCCTGGCTACGAGACTGGTGCTACAGGCAGGGCTTTGGGTTCTTTGATAACGGCTGGTTTTATAAGACAACAGGCGTGACAGTGATACATGGGAAAGGTTTATGTCGCAGGGGCAAAAGGGTTCTGGGACAGGAATTAGCAGGGCTCATTCGGAGAGCTTTAAACTAGATTCGAAGGGGGATGGGGTGGTAGCTGGGCTTGCACCACTGGGGCAATGCTCTAGTGTTGAGGTGGACCAGGAGGCCCCCCATCCCCCTGGGGTGAAATCAGGGGGTGAATCTGGGATGAAATCGGTGTGCCCAGCTCGCTCCCTGAAATGCCTGTACACCAATGCACGCAGCATGGGGAATAAGCAGGAGGAGTTAGAAGTCTGTGTTCGGTCGGGGGGCTATGATCTAGTGGCAATTACAGAGACTTGGTGGGACGCCTCGCATGACTGGAATGTGGTCATGGATGGCTATGTCCTGTTCAGGAAAGACAGGCCACTAAGGAGAGGTGGTGGAGTTGCTCTTTATGTGAGTGAGCAGCTAGAATGTATTGAGTTCTGTCCAGAGGCAGATCAGGAGCGAGTTGAGAGTTTGTGGGTGCGAATTAAGGGGCAGGCTGGCAGGGGTGATACTGTTGTGGGTGTCTATTACAGGCCACCGGATCAGGATGAGGAGGGTGATGAGGCCTTCTACAGGCAGCTGAGAGCAGTCTCTCAATTACAGGGCCTGGTGGTTGTGGGGGATTTCAACTACCCTGATATTTGCTGGGAGGCCTACTCAGCCAGCCATCCTCAGTCCAGGAGGTTCCTCCAGTGCATTGATGATAACTTTCTGATGCAAATGGTGGATGAGCCAACTAGGAGAGGAGTGCTGCTGGATCTGATCCTCACTAACAAGGAGGGTCTGGTGGAAGAGGTGAAGGTTGAGGGCAGCCTTGGTTGTAGCGACCATGAGATGGTAGAGTTCAGGATCTCATGTGGCAGGAACAGAATAGCTAGCAGAATCGCAACCCTGAACTTCAGGAGGGCCAACTTTGGCCTTTTCGGGCAATTGCTAGGGGAAATCCCATGGGACAGAGTACTAGAAGGTAAGGGGGCCCAAGATAGTTGGTTAGCGTTCAAGGACTGCTTCTTCCGAGCTCAAGATCAGAGCATCCCAACAGGTAGGAAGTCAAGGAAGGGTACCAGGAGACCTGCATGGTTGAACAGGGAACTGCTGGGCAAACTCAAGTGGAAGAAGAAGGTGTACAGATCGTGGAAGGAGGGGCTGGCCACTTGGGAGGAATATAAGTCTGTTGTCAGAGGATGTAGGGAGGCAACTAGGAAAGCTAAGGCCTCCTTGGAATTAAACCTTGCAAGAGAGGTCAAGGACAACAGAAAGGGCTTCTTCAAATACATTGCAGGTAAAGCCAACACTAGAGGCAATGTAGGCCCACTGATGAATGAGGTGGGGGCCCTGGAGACAGAGGATAAAAAGAAGGCGGAGTTACTGAATGCCTTCTTTGCCTCTGTCTATACTGTTGGAGGCTGTCCTGAGGAGCCCTGGACCCCTGCGGCCTCAGAAGAAGTCAGGATAGAGGAGGAATCTGTCTTGGTTGATGAGGGCTGGGTCAGGGACCAATTAAGCAACCTGGATGTCCATAAATCCATGGGCCCTGATGGGATGCACCCGCGGGTGCTGAGGGAGCTGGCGGAAGTCATTGCTAGGCCACTCTCCATCATCTTTGCTAAGTCATGGGCAACAGGAGAGGTGCCTGAGGACTGGAGGAAAGCGAATGTCACTCCAGTCTTCAAAAAGGGCAGGAAGGAGGACCCGGGTAACTATAGACCGGTCAGCCTCACCTCCATCCCCGGAAAGGTGATGGAGCAACTTGTTCTTGGTGCTGTCTCTAGGCACATCAAGGATAGGGGGATCATTAGGGGCACTCAGCATGGCTTCACCAACGGGAAGTCTTGCTCAACCAACTTGATAGCCTTTTATGAGGATGTTACCCGGTGGATAGATGATGGTAAAGCTGTGGATGTGGTCTATCTCGATTTCAGTAAAGCGTTTGACACGGTCTCCCACAGCATCCTCGCAGCTAAACTGAGGAAGTGTGGTCTGGATGATCGGGTAGTGAGGTGGATTGTGAACTGGCTGAAGGAAAGAAGCCAGAGAGTAGTGGTCAGCGGGACAGAGTCCAGTTGGAGGTCTGTGTCTAGCGGAGTCCCGCAAGGGTCGGTTCTGGGACCAGTTCTATTCAATATATTCATTAATGACTTGGATGAGGGATTAGAGTGCGCTGTCAGCAAGTTCGCTGATGACACAAAACTGGGAGGAGTGGCTGAGATGCCGGAAGGCTGCGCAGCCATTCAGAGAGACCTGGACAGGCTGGAGAGTTGGGCGGGGAGAAATTTAATGAAATATAACAAGGGCAAGTGTAGAGTCCTGCATCTGGGCAAGAACAACCCCATGTACCAGTACAAGTTGGGGACAGACCTGTTGGAGAGCAGTGTAGGGGAAAGGGACCTGGGGGTCCTAGTGGACAACAGGATGACCATGAGCCAGCAGTGTGCCCTTGTGGCCAAGAAGGCCAATGGCATCCTGGGGTGTATTAGAAGGGGTGTGGTTAGTAGGTCAAGAGAGGTTCTCCTCCCCCTCTACTCTGCCCTGGTGAGGCCGCATCTGGAGTATTGTGTCCAGTTCTGGGCCCCTCAGTTCAAGAAGGACAGGGAACTGCTAGAGAGAGTCCAGCGCAGAGCCACAAAGATGATTAAGGGGGTGGAACATCTCCCTTATGAGGAGAGGCTGAGGGAGCTGGGTCTCTTTAGCTTAGAGAAGAGGAGACTGAGGGGTGACCTCATTAATGTTTATAAATATGTAAAGGGCAAGTGTCAAGAGGATGGAGCCAGGCTCTTCTCAGTGACATCCCTTGACAGGACAAGGGGCAATGGGTGCAAGCTGGAGCACAGGAGGTTCCACTTAAATATGAGGAAAAACTTCTTTACTGTAAGGGTGACTGAACACTGGAACAGGCTGCCCAGAGAGGTTGTGGAGTCTCCTTCTCTGGAGACATTCAAAACCCGCCTGGACGCGTTCCTGCGTGATATGGTCTAGGCAATCCTGCCCCGGCAGGGGGATTGGACTAGATGATCTTTCGAGGTCCCTTCCAATCCCTAACATTCTGTGATTCTGTGATTCTGTGACTGCAGAGAAATGGTCAGACTACTTCCCCCCCCCGCCCCCCCCCCCCATATGCACCACAGAAATTTGATTGTTATCTTTTTTACCTGCAGATCCACAGCTCATGGAAATGTGCCTGGTAACAGGCAACATGCTGATCACTGAGATTCAGGTAGTTTTGATACAGTTATTTCAGGGTATTAGCATCCTGTAACAGTCACTGAAAATATACCTCAAAGTGGAGCCTTTCCCATGTTTTACAGGACCAGCTATTGATTCCAGTCTACTGAGCAAAATCCCATCATTGTATGAAAAGAGCTAGAGTCATATCCAGTAAAATGATGTATTGACTTTCTACTAACCTGGGTGGAGGAAGACATTTTTCTTCTTTCTCCAGATAGCGGGCCTGAGTTAATGCAATACCACTATTCATGCACTACAAATAAAGAAAATACAGGAGTCATCAATCTGTGAACTTCTGATGGCATATCCTTTTGATCACCAAATACATATAACTAACTTTCATGAGTTTGGTGTCAGGATAACTATAAGTTCTTTCCCAAATGGAGGTTTTGAAGGTTGTGCAAAACAATCTCTAATTTTAGTATAGCATAAACACATAAAACAAGTCAGTGTATAGCTTCTTTAGCTTTCATCTCCAAGTAATCAGAGAAAAATGCTGTATTAAATAGGCTATTAAATTACATTTAAGCATATTTTCAAGGAAATTAACTTCAGAGTTTCTTTTTGTTGTGTCATCTTGTTCACCTGCCACCTGAAATATAAAACTTCCTCATCAACCTTCATCTCCTTCATGTGGGAGAAAGAGAACCGATGTGTACTGAAGATGGAAAAAATACTACATACAAAACATTAGGTTCTTCACACAAAAAAAGCAAGTTCATGGACTGAAACGAGCAAAATTACAAAAAGCTAGACCTCAAATGGTTAAAATACCCCACCAGAACTCTGTTCAAAGGACAGCCTTTATTCTTATGAACATCATAAAAGTTTTCTTAGCATCAGTTTTATATGCAAATTTAACTTGAGTTTTGAAGTACTTAACAGGAAATTTACTTTCTGAAGTAAAAGGTCTAATATATATTTTTATCCCGTGCTACAGACCTAAACACCTGCAGCAAGAAATGGTTAGAAAACGGGCTTTAACATAGCCCTATAGTCAGCAAAGAAACTGAGTTTCTTGCAGCATTCCTGCAAGACATTCCAACAAGTTACCCAACAAGCCTCCCTACCTGTGTGCACTTCATTCGTTATTCACGTTCAAAGGCAGTTACATATTTTAATTGCTATTGGGACACTTACATAATCCACAACTCTTTTGAGTAACTTCACATCATTTTCTCGCGATCCACAGCTCTCTTCCAACTGTAGATGCAATGATGGAGAAAAAGATTCTCCCACTACTTTTAAGCCAGAAATCCTAAAACAAATAAAAAGCCTTTAACGCACATCCTACTTGAACACACGTGTTAAAGTTCTAGATAATAACTGTTTCCCCTTTCTACGTGGTGAGTGAGAAGAGAGGCATATTTCACTTTACTAATACTAATGCAGACAAAACACGTGCATTTCAGCTTGAAATAGGTAAAGACAACAGAATTTATCACATGGGTGTCTGTCTTAAGGAGTTTAGTCAATGAAGCTTCAGCAAGTTTGTGTAACAATAGGGACTCCTCCTTTTCCAAAAAGGATTAATGATTCAGAAATTTTCAAAGGATCCTTAGGAAGATGTAGGAGAAATGTTTAGTGTTAGGCCTATATGTTGCTGATAAAAACACAGCTGGCTAAGTCAAGTCTTTGGAGTCTATGTTAAGAAAATAAATAATAATAAATATTTTTACCCACTTATGTGATAAGAAGAAACAAGGTTTTTTTTTTTTGGACTTCTGATTTTAAATTACTTCCTGTAGAAAATCTTTACAACATCATCTGTCACTTAGTCAGAAGCTCCTCTAAAACTAGTTGTATTACTAGAATTGCTCCTATATCTGTACGTAGGGACAGTTGTTAATCGGGTTCCTAGAATTTGATTGAATGATTGACATTCGATTGTCAAAAAATGACTGACATTTCATTGTCATTGTCCTGACACATCCTATTATCATATTCAGGACTGAGTTATTCCCCTGCAAAAAACTATATCCAATACCCAAGCAAGACCTCTGGTCTCCAAAATTAACAGGTCCCATAAACGCATGTCTACCATCAGCTGTAATTTTGATTTTGTGACTTTGATGAGCTTGCCTCACACACATTGTAAGTTTATATCCTCATTTTCATTGTAAGTTTATATAGAAAACAAGTTTTCTATTTTTACAAAGTTCAGGACCCAGTCAGAGCAGAAGAGAATCCATAAACACCAGAACTAGAGTCTATAGGAGAGAGAACTAGCACTACAAAAACACTGAATCAATTATAAACTTGAAAAAATAACATTACACTCTAGCACGGAAAGCATCTTGCATTATTTCTGCAATGCTATTGCAATTCACAGTCCATTCCAGAAAGACAAATCAAACTAATACTCTTCTTCAGCCACAAAATGGCAAACGTTCTGGTGTCATTCACCTACACTTACAAACTAACTAAACACAGGCTTTTTCTTTAATACACAAGCACACACACTGCATTTGTCTCACTACCGCACACATATCTAGGGATCGGGGATATAGCATTTGGTAACATAAAGGACAAGGAAAAGCAGGCCAAGGTCCAGCTACAAGGTAGAAAGACAATACACAGTATAGCCATATAATATATCTGTTCTTAGGTACGTTCCCTAGGAGTGACCTGACTTCTAAGTAGTGTTCTACAAGTAGGGAGATGAGAGTAGAAGTCAGACAAAGTTTCACTGTAATTTAAATCTATTTGCTGGACAACAGAGTTTAAGACGAGCTACTAAAATAATTAGGTTTTGTTTAGAGCAACACAGTATTAGCTTCTAATTATAAACCAGACATAATTCTTTAATTGACATAGATAATAATAAACTGCCCCCCTCCAAAGAGTAAATGAGAAAAGATGAGTAGGAAGCAAGCTTTGTATCACTTCCATTCAAGCTGAGTCTTTGCCTGAACAACATGCTTTGTATTTACTATACACTTACTCATAGAGGCTGCTTACAAGTTTCAAACTTAATTTTAATCTTAAAACTTTTTCTGTCAGTCACAGCCATAGTAAACAACTACAAAATTCATCTTACCTAACTATTTGAAGAAAGCCAGGAGTTTAACATGAGGTCTTCTGATGGCAATACTTTAACTTTTCATGTGATGTATTAACTATGTTTTCTGAGCCTTTGCCAAATTAAGATTCAGCAAGTATCTAATAATCCAATGCATGCACACTGTAACTTTCCTGAAATCAGAATTCACTTTCCTAAGAAATGCTGGGAAAGTTTCATTTTCAAACAAAAACGTATAACTTCTACACAAAAAGAGAGAACTCTGAAATACGTGATTTTGGTAACAAAGGAACAAATCTAGCCTGAACTCCAACACTCCTTTTATGGCTAGTTCTGTATTAGCAAATTAAACATGCCTTGGACTGTTTGCTGGTCCTGTGGTGAATGGGTATGGAATGACTCACATCCATACTTCTAAAATCTCAATCTCCACGTCAGGGTGGCCACATCAAAACTGACTACTGGGAACAGCTCCCAGCTCACACCAACTCTGGAACTGTATCCAGGAGTCCTTTCAAAGAATGCTGCTTGGCCTGGGCCAAGCTCATACCACAGATCACTCCAACAATTTGACAGCGTAGACAATCGAGATCCAGCGCTCAGGAATGCTTCCTCACATTAACGTACCAGTATGGATGTAGCCTTGGGGAGCTCCCTCGTCACAGCTCTCCACACCCCAGCTACAAGGCTGGGCTGCAGAACTGAGTGGCAGAACCAGGTTCTCGGTGGTTAGGGAACCCTGTGTAGCCGGGCTGCCTGAACACCATAAACATTTCCATCGGTTTTGCTAACAGAAAACTAGAATGAGGTCTCACTGAAAAAAATGTCAAGCTTCACTGGAAGGGAAAATCTTTAAAAATAAATCTGCTTTTCCTCAATGAAAACTTGCTTTATTGGAAAATTCTCAGCCAGGTATAGGATATGCAATAAGTAATGAACTATTTAAGGGATACTACCTACTACTATCACACTTTTTAAAAAAACATCTAAACTCTGTCCCATCCATCCTGTCTCCCTGCAATACAGCTTCTTCATTTCTATTTATTAAGACACGAGATATTTTAAAATACAAGACAAAAATCTACTTTATCTAAGATTGTTAAGAAAGTTAATAATATTCCTGATTTGTGTTAATAATCTCATCTCTTACTGCATTTTCTTATGCTTTATAAACTGCCATGGACAATAAGAAAGTAGTTCTGTGCAGGATTCAGAAGAATTCTTCCATTTCTTCCACAAAGGGACACTTGGCTTGTACCCGGGACAGGAATAAACACCAGTCATTACTCTAGCTTACAATGCTATGGCTTCTTCCAATGCTATGGCTTCTTCCCCCACCATAGTCCATATAAAGACCAAAATTTTTCTGGAATGCTAATCATGCACTGGTCCTTATATATCAAGTCCTAAGTTTCATAGGTTATTTACACTTTGGCTAAAGAAAGATTTCCTTCACTTTTAATTTGTTCCTCTCAATGTATTTGTTCTATTATGAGAAAGGAGAAAAGCTGTGTATTCTTTCCCACTTTCTTTGTGTACAGTTCTACCACCATTCTGTGCTCTCTTTTAAACCAACAGTTAGTTCCACTTTATCATGGAGACAAAGTTCCACTTTGTCCTCAGGAGACTCGGCCCCCAGAGCCTGAAGTTAGGGGCGGGGGGCTGTGTGAACCCCCCGTAATCCAGGAGGAGATGGTTAGTGACCTGCTGTGCCAGTTGGACACCCACAAGGCTATGGGCCCGGATGGGATTCACCCCAGAGTAATGAAGGAACTGGCTGATGAACTTGCCAAACCACTCTCGATTATCTACCAGCAGTCCTGGTTAACTGGAGAAGTTCCAGCTGACTGGAAATTAGCGAATGTAACGCCCATCTACAAGAAGGGCCGGAAGGACGATCCAGGGAACTATGGGCCTGTCAGCCTGACCTCGGTGCCAGGCAAGGTGATGGAACAGATCATCCTGAGTGCCATTACACAGCACATGCAGGACAATCGGGGCATTGGGGCCAGCCAACATGGATTCATGAAAGGCAGGTCCTGCTCGACCAACCTGGTCTCCTTCTATGACCAAGTGACCCGCTTAGTAGATGAAGGCAGGGCTGTGGATGTAGTCTATCGAGACTTCAGTAAGGCATTCGACACCGTCTCCCACAGCATCCTCCTAGACAAACTGTCTGCCCAGGGCTTGGATGGGTGGACTCTTCAATGGGTTAAAAACTGGCTGGATGGCCGAGCCCAGAGAGTGGTGGTGAATGGGGCAAAGTCCAACTGGCGTCCGGTCACTAGCGGTGTTCCCCAGGGCTCAGTTCTGGGGCCGGTGCTGTTCAATATCTTTATAGATGATCTAGATGTAGGGATTGAGTGCACCCTCAGTAAATTTGCAGATGACACCAAGCTGGGTGGGAGTGTCGATCTGCTGGAGGGTAGGAAGGCCCTACAGAGGGATCTGGACAGGTTAGATAGATGGGCCGAGACCAACGGCATGAGGTTCAACAAGAACAAGTGCCAGGTCTTACACTTCGGCCACAACAACCCCAGGCATCCTGGCCTCTATTAGGAATAGTGTAGCCAGCTGGTCTAGGGAAGTGATCGTCCCTCTGTACTCAGCACTGGTGAGGCTGCACCTTGAATACTGTGTCCAGTTCTGGGTCCCGCACTTCAAGAAAGATGTTGAGGTGTTGGAGTGAGTCCAGAGGAGGGCGACCAAGCTGGTGAAGGGTCTGGAGGGTCTGACCTACGAGGAACAGCTGAGGGAGCTGGGGTTGTTTAGCCTGGAGAAGAGGAGGCTCAGAGGTGACCTTATTGCAGTCTACAACTACCTGAAGGGAGGTTGTAGTGAAGTGGGAGTTGGCCTCTTCTCCCAGGCAACTAGCGATAGGACAAGAGGACACAGCCTCAAGCTTCGCCAGGGGAGGTTCAGGCTGGACATTAGGAAGAATTTCTTCTCAGAAAGGGTCATTAGATACTGGAATGGGCTGCCCAGGGAGGTGGTGGAGTCACCATCTCTGGATGTGTTTAAGAAAAGACTGGACATGGCACTTAGTGCCATGGTCTAGTTGACAGGGTGGTGTCAGGGCAATGGTTGGACTCGATGATCCCTGAGGTCTCTTCCAACCTGGTTGATCCTGTGATTCCGTGATCATAGTGAGACCACTGTAAGAACCGAAGTCAAGCAGCAGCCATGGTTAGGCAGGGAAGATGAGTGCATTTAATATCACAGCATTAAAAAAAGCTTTTTCTGAAAACTTTGCCTCCTCTTGGAAACATCACACAGTTTTTCTCGTGTGGTTATTAATAAACAAAAAGAAACACACTGGACCCTGCAAATATTAGTTCCAATCTTCTCCCTGATACTGCTTTATGCAATTGTTAGGATAGTTTTCCTGCTACAGGATAGTTTTTTCCTACTCACACTGAGTAACTAAGTGACTAATACTACAAAAAATCAGCTAGTATGATCAATCATGCATTACAGATTTTTTGTGTGTTTAACTGTTATTAATTTCTGTAATATGTAACAGAAAACTGTTGAAGAAAATTAATTCTAAACCCATCTATTCTGCACATTAAACAGTCACTGAAAAGCCACAGTAATTTCTGTATGTTTTAGTATCAAAACCTGACAGAAAAAAACCCAATTACTCAGTATAGCCATCTTTTAAAAGAGGATAGCATTACGAAATTTTAAACAGAATCCTTATTTTTCACATAAATTCTAGGAATTTTCTATGTGCCTCCAGAATAATGAATACTTCTATTACTATTTAACATTCAAGTCTCACATGTAAGAACAACATTGTATTACAGGTGATTGCAAGGTGCATTGAGCTGTCTGAAAGAGTATCTGCTAAGCTACACCCCAAACGCTTTTACCTAGGCATTTTTTTCAAAATGCTTATCAACACTTTGTACCATTGAAAGCTATCACACTTTCCTAAAGACTTAAATGTGTAAGGGCTTGCAAACATCTTCACTAGCATTAAGGTATAATCTCATTTCAATACCTGTAAAGGGATTTAAAAAAATTGGACTCTTTTTAGTAGCATAACAGAGACAGCTGGAAAAGGATTACCTCCTTCCTTTAATACATACATAATTGAGTGTACATATCCCAGCCTAAGCACCTGTAAAACCAGAAACAGATTTGGGCAAGGAGAGCTCTTTAAAGTTGGCATTATAAAGGCATGGCTAAATCAACAACAGCCAAAAAAAAAACCCAAAATACATACTTACCCCTGTAAAGCTTTGTGAATTCGTTCACATTTACCCCGGAGAGTCTGAAAAATGTCTACACAAAAAAAAAAAAGAAAAAAGAAAAAAAGGAAAAGGCTTAGATATCCTGCTTCTACTTTACATTTCTATAAGTCTAACATTTCAAAAAAAGCATTTGGAAGGAAAACTAAGATATACATATCTATTGAAGTACTAAGTCTCTTCACTACTCTTCATAATGTTCCTGATTCCCATTTCTGCCAGGAAACAACAGGCTTTTAAGATCTGACAAATGCATTATTTCCCTTTATCTCATTACTCCAGCTGCATTGGTTCATGATCATATGGAAACGATGACACAAACACTAATGGAATTGAAACGGCAGGTCCAACTTATTTATATCTCTAAAATATCTAGAGCCACGCAGACTCTTGCTCCTTGATCCTTTCACCAACTTACTGCAGATTCTTAAACAGGAAACTTTGACTCCTGGATCTGCAAACCTTATTTCTTTTCCTCAGTATATGTTGACCCTCCACTACAGCTAACAGTCCCATAACCTACTCTTAATTTTTTCTTGCTTTTGCTTAACTTCTGAGGACTAGGCGTGGGCTACCCAGTAGTTCTCATTTATTTGTGACAAATCAAATACTGCATTTCTCTGCAAACGTGCTCCAATCTGTTGATGCTAATGAAGGCTAAAACACATACATACAGCTTTGGCCAATTTTGTCCTCATGTGCCTCTCATCCCCTCCATGCCCCGCAAAAAAATCTTTCTTAGGTTCTAGCAACAAGGGCAATTCTCTGACTCCTAAAGCAGAAACTCCTGCCTGCCAACTTTATCCAAACGTCCTGTACTTGATCCTGCCAAAATTGCAGGTGTTTGCACCATGATCATTCCTGAAATTCTTGCCTGTATGCTTACTTTGAGAAGAAAAAAAAAATTATGTCATGCAAGTGGAAAGTAAAGGGCTGTTCAGTCCTGAGGAAACATATTCCCATTTGTTTCTCTTTAGCCTTCTCTTCCTCCATTTGTCTTGAAGGAATTTGTTTTCAAGGAAAAAGCATATCACTAGTCTGTAAATAATTTCTTATCTGCTTAGTGGTAACCATCTCTGTCCCTCCTAGCCTCAACTAACTCACTCATTTTCAGTCAGAAGAAGAAAAGGGGAGGAAACACTGAAGAAGAAAAGCAGGATGGGAAATTATATGAAGAAAAAATCAGACATGTAAAATTAATTAGCTGAAAGAGAGAGGACTTAAAAGAATAATAGGGTGAAGAATCAAAGTAGGGAGAAGTATGAGTTATTAGTTTTGGGTGAAGAAAGACTGAAGAATAAGATTTTCCTGAATTAAGTACCTGGATTATCTTCCATAATATTCAGAGCCTCAATAGCAGCAGCAGCTAACAAAGGAGGGAGGGATGCAGAAAAGCAGTAGCCTTGACCAGACAATCGCTGTGGAGGAAAAAGAAAAAAGAATCCACTTTTTTGTTTATAGCAGTACAGATAATATTTTAAAAGTTAATTCACATACATTTAAACAACCCCTCCTCCACACTTACAGGTTCATGGAAGGATTTAAAAGTACGTCTCCAATTCATCTACAATATTTCATAGAACCAGACAATTTCTGTATTGAATCAAATGTTGCAGAATAATTCATATTATAACACTCTTTGCAAATTGATATTAGTAACTAACTGTCATTTCTAAGTAACTAATCCTGCCGCACCATATAAAAAAAGAGATCTGGCTTACCTGATGGTCAATAATAAAAGATCTTCCACAGCAAAATCCTCCAATAGAAGCCAGTGAATTTTCCATGTTTGCACTAATAAGATCTATATCATCAATCTGCCAGTTAAATTAAAAAGTTATTAAGAGATGCTTTTGATTACATCAAGACTATTTATAAGATAAAACTATTAAAGATGTATCTTGTTTCACATTATCATAAATACTGGAGAAGATCTACCAAACTATCACATATTAAAATGAACTTACAATTGAAATAATTTTAAGCAATACAAAAGGACTTTAGAAATTGAGATTTATAAATCTGTAGATAATTTACATAGGATCACTCTTCCAGGTATTGCAATGTGAAGAACACAAACAGAAAAACCAAATTATATAGATACTGGTGACAATTCCTCAAAGCACTCAGTGTGACAGTGTCCTTTGAGAATGAAAGTAGTCCCACTGCAGTCAGTAGGAGTTAGAATGTGATTAAAATTGAGCATAAGACTAGTTAAATTAGAGTTTGAACCTTAAAGACACAATTGTCTTATTTCACATATTTTTGCCAGGCTCTGTAATGCACACTGGTGACCACTGCTACAAATTCCCATTCTAAGCAGACAAAACTGAAAGATTACGTTTGTAAATGAATTTAATATAGAAGCCAATTAACCAGATGGTGCTTGGCAAGCATCACAGTAGCACTGTTTGTTTCCTTTTCTAAAGCTGTTTAACATTCATTTTCTCTTTTCCACATTTGCTATTGAGAGACTTACAGTGAAAACAATAGGAAATAGGGGAAGACAGAAGGAATTCTCAGAATTTGATATTTCACTTCCTAGTTGAACTCAGACACTGTCAGAATGTAGTGAGAGATGCTCCACACTAAGACACTGGCAAACAAAAGAGCCCTTTTTCCTTCTCCTTCTCAGGCAGCTATGGTAGCAAATAACTGCAAGGATACCCTTTTGGATTTCCAAAGTACTCCTCAGCTGAATAAACAACATAAAAGGTAGATTCTTGGAAAAATAGTTTGGCTTAACCTGCCAGTGAAGTAGTAAGACAACATCTTTGAAAGGACCATCAAAAGCTTTATCCTATTTTTCCCTACTGGAGTAAAAGGCAATAGAGCAAAGTAGGCTGGCTATACACTGAGAAGATTTTCCTGACTTACCCCTAGCCCCCAAATATTTCTGTGTAAGCATGACACTTAAGTGTATGCAGCTGGAAAATAGTGCAATCATTATTTCACCGAGTGTCCAAAAAAAGGATAAAGTCATGCACTGTAAATTTTTTTTTGTTATCTTCCTCTCTAAAGATAAGTAAAATTATTTCAAGTAAGCATGTGAAAGAAAAGTGCCAAGACCTAAACACTTGAAGACTGATACAGAAAAGTATGTTTCAATTTCTGTCACACACTAGTAAACATCGTTAATGCTACAGGTATAAGAAATCAATTGCACAATTTGCTTCTGTACAAGTTTCTTGTTCACAACAAAACTCACAAAAAAGGTACTTACATTTATTCCAAAGTGTTCAGTAATCCCTCTTCCATGTTCTCCAAGGACTCCAAAGGAAAGGCTCTCCTCCAAAAATATTCTAACTTTGTATTTATACTTCAATTTTATCTAAAACAGAGAAAATTATATAAAACACAAGTTAAGCCCATCAGAATTTGGTAACAAAATGGGTGGGGGAGATAGGGTGAAGACAGACAAATACAGTATCCTGAACACTGCAAAAATATCAGCTCTAGAGTTGTGTTCTGTCATTATGACATTTTAAAAGCCTTCAAAATTCTTCCACCATGTAAGACGAGTAAATTTCATAAATGTTCATGCACCAAAAAATTTTGACTTTTTTTTTTTAAACAGGCTATCAAGTACGTTCAAGATGATGCATTTTCACAACATTTCTTCCATTATCTACTAGAATATAGCCTGCACAAAAAGCCAATTTATGCTGAATAGGAAACGTTTTCCTCAGTCACTGTTTACGACAGCTGTGTGAGGGTTTCTTTGAAACTTTTTTTTAAAATATATAACTTAGTTTAATGATTTAGTATCATACAGCATAACTGAAAATACAGTATATTTTACAGGTTAAAAACTAAGACCACAACCAGATATTTACTTGCAAGTCTTATTACATATAGCTTCAGAATCCTAATCCTGATCAGAAGTTTTGAACCAATGTAAGATTTGGGATTGCCACTGCATGAAAGTTTGAGAAAGCAAGAAGGTAAACAAAAAACCCTGCATGCAGAGCTTTTCTTTGTAGGCTTAACTATATGATACCACTATTCCATTAGCCACATGTTTTCATATGCAGAGTTTAAAAGGCAAACTGAAACTACTTACCAATTCTGGAAGAGGGCAAACGTCTCCTGTGTTCATATACAATCCTTCCACTACAATAAACCTTCGAGTTACACGGGCCTTGCGAGGATTCTTCAGAGAAAGATATGGTTTCAGTTCTTATCAGTTGTTACTAACAAGTGAAGATGAAGTTTTTTTGATAGGGAAGGACAGTAATGGGAAGGGAAGGAAGATAATGTCTCTTTTTTCAAGTAAGCTTTTACTTTAGTTTAAACTTAGTATTTATCATTTGTAACAAAAGCTGAAATGCCTCATTGGACTAGTTTTTATTTTGTAATAATTTTAAAGCTTTTAACTCTTATACAAGATTTAAGATACATTGTTTTGTAACAAATCATAACCAATATATTTGAATTTACGAATAAAATACAAACAATACAACTACAGAATAAATACTACAAATCTTGGTCTCTATTACAATTAGTTTGAGCATTTAGAAGGCTTTTCAACAGATGGTTTGTCCACCAGGATTCTCAGTGCAGCACAAACCTCTCACAAGTAGCGTCTTCATAAAAAACAATCTAAAAGTATTCATAACATTCAAGTTACAATCTCCTCTGATCTCTGGACAACATCACAGAATCACAGAATCACAGAATGTTAGGGATTGGAAGGGACCTCGAAAGATCATCTAGTCCAATCCCCCTGCCGGGGCAGGATTGCCTAGACCGTATCACACAGGAACGCGTCCAGGCGGGTTTTGAATGTCTCCAGAGAAGGAGACTCCACAACCTCTCTGGGCAGCCTGTTCCAGTGTTTGGTCACCCTCACTGTAAAGAAGTTTTTCCTCATATTTAAGTGGAACCTCCTGTGTTCCAGCTTGCACCCATTGCCCCTTGTCCTGTCAAGGGATGTCACTGAGAAGAGCCTGGCTCCATCCTCATGACACTTGCCCTTTACATATTTATAAACATTAATGAGGTCACCCCTCAGTCTCCTCTTCTCCAAGCTAAAGAGACCCAGCTCCCTCAGCCTCTCCTCATAAGGGAGATGTTCCACTCCCTTAATCATCTTCGTGGCTCTGCGCTGGACTCTCTCTAGCAGTTCCCTGTCCTTCTTGAACTGAGGGGCCCAGAACTGGACACAATACTCCAGATGCGGCCTCACCAGGGCAGAGTAGAGGGGGAGGAGAACCTCTCTCGACCTGCTGACCACACCCCTTCTAATACACCCCAGGATGCCATTGGCCTTCTTGGCCACAAGGGCACATTGCTGGCTCATGGTCATCCTGCTGTCCACTAGGACCCCCAGGTCCCTTTCCCCGATGCTACTCTCCAACAGGTCTGTCCCCAACTTGTACTGGTACATGGGGTTGTTCTTGCCCAGATGCAGGACTCTACACTTGCCCTTGTTATATTTCATTAAATTTCTCCCTGCCCAACTCTCCAGCCTGTCCAGGTCCCTCTGAATGGCTGCGCAGCCTTCCGTTGTGTCAGCCACTCCTCCCAGTTTGGTGTCATCAGCGAACTTGCTGACAGTGCACTCTAATCCCTCATCCAAGTCATTAATGAATATATTGAATAGAACTGGTCCCAGAACCGACCCTTGCGGGACTCCGCTAGACACAGGCCTCCAACTGGACTCTGTCCCATTGACCACCACTCTCTGGCTTCTTGCCTTCAGCCAGTTCACAATCCACCTCACTACCCGATCATCCAGACCACACTTCCTCAGTTTAGCTGCGAGGATGCTGTGGGAGACCGTGTCAAACGCTTTACTGAAATCGAGATAGACCACATCCACAGCTTTACCATCATCTATCCACCGGGTAACATCCTCATAAAAGGCTATCAAGTTGGTTGAGCATGACTTCCCCTTGGTGAAGCCATGCTGACTGCCCCTAATGATCCCCCTATCCTTGATGTGCCTAGAGACAGCACCAAGAACAAGTTGCTCCATCACCTTTCCGGGGATGGAGGTGAGGCTGACCGGTCTATAGTTACCCGGAACATAGACCACAAGAATATCCTGCACTGGTTTCTGTTTAAGCTTCAATGGTACGATTTGAGTTTTGTTGTTTTATAATGCCATTCTCCTGGTATTTACTTTAAACCTTATCGATATCTTCTGATCAAGGATATTAAGTCATGCTGCTTACCTTTTTCAGTTCTAATAAAAAGATTCAGAGAACATCTATTTCGCTTTTCTGAGTGGTAGGCACCACAGAGTCACAGAATCAACCAGGCTGGAAGAGACCTCAGGGATCATTGAGTCCAACCGTTGCCCTGACACCACCCTGTCGACTAGACCATGGCACTAAGTGCCATGTCCAGTCTTTTCTTAAACACATCCAGAGATGGTGACTCCACCACCTCCCTGGGCAGCCCATTCCAATGTCTAATGACCCTTTCTGAAAAGAAATTCTTCCTAAAGTCCAGCCTGAACCTTCCCTGGCGAAGCTTGAGGCTGTGTCCTCTTGTCACAGAATCACAGAATCACAGAATGTTAGGGATTGGAAGGGACCTCGAAAGATCATCTAGTCCAATCCCCCTGCCGGAGCAGGATTGCCTAGACCATATCACACAGGAACGCCTCCAGGCGGGTTTTGAATGTCTCCAGAGAAGGAGACTCCACAACCTCTCTGGGCAGCCTGTTCCAGTGTTCGGTCACCCTCACCGTAAAGAAGTTTTTCCTCATATTTATGTGGAACCTCCTGTGTTCCAGCTTGCACCCATTGCCCCTTGTCCTGTCAAGGGATGTCACTGAGAAGAGCCTGGCTCCATCCTCATGACACTTGCCATTTACATATTTATAAACATTGATGAGGTCACCCCTCAGTCTCCTCTTCTCCAAGCTAAAGAGACCCAGCTCCCTCAGCCTCTCCTCATAAGGGAGATGTTCCACTCCCTTAATCATCTTCGTGGCTCTGCGCTGGACTCTCTCTAGCAGTTCCCTGTCCTTCTTGAACTGAGGGGCCCAGAACTGGACACAATATTCCAGATGCGGCCTCACCAGGGCAGAGTAGAGGGGGACGAGAACCTCTCTTGACCTGCTAACCACACCCCTTCTAATACACCCCAGGATGCCATTGGCCTTCTTGGCCACAAGGGCACACTGCTGGCTCATGGTCATCCTGCTGTCCACTAGGACCCCCAGGTCCCTTTCCCCTACGCTGCTCTCCAACAGGTCTGTCCCCAACTTGTACTGGTACATGGGGTTGTTCTTGCCCAGATGCAGGACTCTACACTTGCCCTTGTTGTATTTCATTAAATTTCTCCCCGCCCAACTCTCCAGCCTGTCCAGGTCCCTCTGAATGGCTGCGCAGCCTTCCGGTGCGTCAGCCACTCCTCCCAGTTTTGTGTCATCAGCGAACTTGCTGACAGTGCACTCTATTCCCTCATCCAAGTCATTAATGAATATATTGAATAGAACTGGTCCCAGTACCGACCCTTGAGGGACTCCGCTAGACACAGGCCTCCAACTGGACTCTGTCCCATTGACCACCACTCTCTGGCTTCTTGCCTTCAGCCAGTTCACAATCCACCTCACTACCCGATCATCCAGACCACACTTCCTCAGTTTAGCTGAGAGGATGCTGTGGGAGACCGTGTCAAACGCTTTACTGAAATCAAGATAGACCACATCCACAGCTTTACCATCATCTATCCACCGGGTTATGTCCTTATAAAAGGCTATCAAGTTGGTTAAGCATGACTTCCCCTTGGTGAAGCCATGCTGACTGCCCCTAATGATCCCCCTATCCTTGATGTGCCTAGAGACAGCATCAAGAACAAGTTGTTCCATCACCTTTCCGGGGATGGAGGTGAGGCTGACCAGTCTATAGTTACCCGGGTCCTCCTTCTTGCCCTTTTTGAAGGCTGGAGTGACATTCGCTTTCCTCCAGTCCTCAGGCACCTCTCCCGTTGCCCACAACTTAGCAAAGATGATGGAGAGTGGCCTAGCAATGACTTCCGCCAGCTCCCTCAGCACCCGTGGGTGCATCCCATCAGGGTCCATGCATTTATGGACGTCCAGGTTGCTTAATTGGTCCCTGACCCAGCCCTCATCAACCAAGACAGATTCCTCCTCTATCCTGACTTCTTCTGGGGCCTCAGAGGTCTGGGGCTCCTCAGGACAGCCTCCAGCAGTATAGACAGAGGCAAAGAAGGCATTCAGTAACTCTGCCTTCTTTTTATCCTCTGTCTCCAGGGCCCCCACCTCATTCATCAGTGGGCCTACATTGCCTCTAGTGGTGGTTTTACCTGCAATGTATTTGAAGAAGCCCTTTCTGTTGTCCTTGACCTCTCTTGCAAGGTTTAATTCCAAGGAGGCCTTAGCTTTCCTAGTTGCCTTCCTACATCCTCTGACAACAGACTTCTATTCCTCCCAAGTGGCCAGCCCCTCCTTCCATGATCTGTACACCTTCTTCTTCCACTTGAGTTTGCCCAGCAGTTCCCTGGTTAACCATGCAGGTCTCCTGGTACCCTTCCTTGACTTTCTACCTGCTGGGATGCTCTGATCTTGAGCTCAGAAGAAGCAGTCCTTGAATGCTAACCAACTATCTTGGGCCCCCTTACCTTCTAGTACCCTGTCCCATGGGATTTCCCCTAGCAATTGCTTGAAAAGGCCAAAGTTGGCCCTACTGAAGTTCAGGGTTGTGATTCTGCTAGATATTCTGTTCCTGCCACATGAGATCCTGAACTCTACCATCTCATGGTCACTACAACCAAGGCTGCCCTCAACCTTCACCACTTCAACCAGACCCTCCTTGTTAGCGAGAACAACATCCAGCAGCGCTCCTCTCCTAGTTGGCTCATCCACCATTTGCATCAGAAAGTTATCATCAATGCACTGGAGGAACCTCCTGGACTGAGGATGGCTGGCTGAGTAGGCCTCCCAGCAAATATCAGGGTAGTTGAAATCCCCCACAACAACCAGGCTCTGTAATTGAGAGACTGCTCTCAGCTGCCTGTAGAAGGCCTCATCACCCTCCTCATCCTGATCTGGTGGCCTGTAATAGACACCCACAACAGTATCACCCCTGCCAGCCTGCCCCTTAATTCGCACCCACAGACTCTCAACTCGCTCCTGATCCGCCCCCGGACAGAACTCAATACATTCTAGCTGCTCACTCACATAAAGAGCAACTCCACCACCTCTCCTTAGTGGCCTGTCTTTCCTGAACAGGACATAGCCATCCATGACCACATTCCAGTCATGCGAGGCGTCCCACCAAGTCTCTGTAATTGCCGCTAGATCACAGCCCCCCGACCGAACACGGATTTCCAGCTCCTCCTGTTTATTCCCCATGCTGCGTGCATTGGTGTACAGGCATTTCAGGGAGCGAGCTGAGCACACTGATTTCGCCCTAGGGGGATGGGAGGCCTCCTGGTCTACCTCAACACTAGAGCGTTGCCCCAGTGGTGCAAGCCCAGCTACTACCCCATCCCCCTTCGAATCTAGTTTAAAGCTCTCCGAATGAGCCCTGCTAATTCCTGTCCCAGAACCCTTTTGCCCCTACGACATAAACCTTTCCCATGTATTACGGTCACGCCTGGTGTCTTATAAAACCAGCCATTATCAAAGAACCCAATCGCTGTCCTGTCGCTGGTTGCCCGGGAGAAGAGGCCAACTCCCACTTCACTACAACCTCCCTTCAGGTAGTTGTAGACTGCAATTAGGTCACCTCTGAGCCTCCTCTTCTCCAGGCTAAACAACCCCAGCTCCCTCAGCCGTTCCTCGTAGGTCAGACCCTTCAGACCCTTCACGAGCTTGGTCGCCCTCCTCTGGACTCGCTCCAACACCTCAACATATAACAGTGATAGCTCTTCAGCTAATTCTTTTAAAATTCATTTAACCAAGCTATCTGTATTTTCTGATCCTGATTTTAGTATCTGCTTTTGGACACCCTTTTCTATTACTGTCACAATGAGAAGCAAGCCGTCAAACCGACACAAATTTTTCAAGAGAGAGAACATCTTAAGAGTTGAGTGCAAGAAAGGGAAGAGAAAAAAAAAACAACAATCATGATTCTATAAATTAAAGGGTTAGGACTAGCCACTTTTGTTTTGATTTTATGGTGTGGCATTCAAACTGATCATTAACTTGCATGATTTATTAGGTAAATGCAGTTATACAAATTTCTAAAAGACCAAAAAAAATAAAAAGCTCTGTAATAGTATTTTTAAAAAATAAAATAATCTCACACTTCAGTCATCTGTCCATAAAGATATTCCCCCACTACCAATGCCTGTGAGCTCACTTTCAGTGGTTATGCAGACAAATGCAAATAAATAAATATTTTTTTTAAAAAAATCAATCTTAATTACATAAGCAACATTAACCGCTCTATAGAGATTTATGAAAACCAAATAACTGCGTATAAGCACTGCATCCATTCAATTACACAACCCAGTAAAAAAAAAAAATGTGGGGGAGGTGGCAGAAAAGAGTAGAAATATTTCTTCAAAGGAATGGTACCTTTTGATCTTCAGTCTCTTGTTCTTTCAACAGTCGTTCAAGGTCAGCCATATCATTATGCTTAAATAACTTGATGTTACTACGAGATGCCTGTAATCCCTTCTGAATAGCAAAGCAGGCAGCTTCATCTCTGTAAATACAGCAAGCCCTTCTAAGTTTGTACTCGGTTTAAAAACTATTCAAAGAAAGCTTTAGGACTGTCATGCTGTTGTGCAGATATCTGTACTTAGGTGTAGTTAAAACCAGATTTATTAAAGCAGCATATATTTCATTCACATTTTGAAAACTCATTTCCAAAGATTCTCAACTTTCCTATGCACTATAGCCACTAAAAGCAATCAACAGGTCTTTTCTTGGAGTGTGCACTGGTCCTTTTGCTTGTATGTGACAGCAGTTTATTTGAGCACAGCATTCCATGGACCAGGTACGATAACGTGGTAACCATCCCAGCCACCTCTCACTCCATTTGCTGTCGGTCTTAGACGCAAAGATATGCCCGTAACATTCATAGTGATCCTCCATGTATTCAAAACCTGCTTTTTAATACCCTTTGGGAATTACTATCTCAGTGTTCAAAGAACTATCCACCATTTTTGAGTGTTGGAAAAGCAAATCTCTGAGCATGATGGGGTATGCAATTTCACAGCTGCTTATGTCAAGCAATCTTTTAAAAGTGGCAACTAAATCAAACCTTCTGCACATGCTAAACGCAGTAATTTCAACCAAGTTGCCTTTAAATATGGTGAGATCTTTTGTCAGCGAGAAGCTGAAACAATACAAGATAGCTAAATCCAGGATACACTGGCATCTTGAATAGTGTGCTCAATCCTGGTTGTTCGTCTCAAAAAAACGATCCAGAAAATGTTCAAAGATGACCAAAAAACATGACCAAAGTTATAAAAGAACTTCTGTAGAAGAAGTCAAATAGGCTGCAAGCCTTACAATTAGAAAAGAAAGCGCTGAAGAAAGATTTTGGCAGACAAATACAAAAGTGTCACTGTGTTGTGGCTTAACCACAGCAGGCAGCTAAGCTCCACATAGCCATTCATTGCCCCTATGGAAAAGATGCATCAGTTCACTGTCTAAAAATCAAATGTATCCATTGAAATTAGTAGGTGTTATATTCAAACCAGATATTTCTTCATATTTTTTCATAAAATGTTAAACTGTGAAATTTCATGTCATAGAAGCACTGTGAATATTGAAGATTTACAGAGGTATTAAAAGAACAGGAAGGCTTACCAAAAAATCCATCAACTACTACTAAATCCAAACCCTTCTCTTGGCTCAGAAAGTCTTGAGTATTGTTACATTTTTTCTCCTGTTTTTTTACTCTTCCCTAGACAAATTAGCACTGGCTACTCTCAGGGACCAGATACTGGGCTTGTTGAATCCTTAGTGTGACCCTGAACAGCTGTTCTTGTGTCATTTCAGTATGTACCAACATTTATTCAACTAATCCATTGCAAATATGCATGAGGTGAACAACTGTCCTGCATGAAAGGTGAAAAGCCAGCAGGAGAAAAGCAAATATGACTGTACAGTTTCTCAAGAAGAAAACTAGGTATTAGACTTCTGTTAGTTCTTGCATGTACAAGTTTTTCTTTTGTTTCAGCTGAGTGCCCAAATCTTCCATGATAAAAGCAGTAACTGATTTGATTTGGAGTATTTGGCAAAGAAAAGATATTTGAGCTTTGTACAACAAAATACTTGATCAAAACCAGCATTATTTTCTAAATGGTTAACTTAATCTGATTAACAATAATGAAATAGAAAAATGGAAAGGAATACTCTTTAAACTGGAATTTCCCAAGTAGAAAACAATACTTACACAAACACAATGTCCCCTCTTTTCGAATATGCAGGAATAGCACTGGCAATTGTTGCGAATCCATATGAGTATATAATAGCTTCCTCTGTCCTCATGAATTTTGCTAGTCGTTCTTCTAATTCTAAATGCACATCTATTTGAGAGGAAAACTGAAAGCATCTTAGATAGTTTACTTGTTTTCATATCAGAAAGACATTCATTGCTTTTAGCAATCATCCAATTCAAGCAAACAGAATGTTTATTTGTAGGAAGAGTGCTATAACAAATAACTTCCCAAAAACCAGCTGCAACCAATCCAGCCTTACTTACACTGACAAGTAACCCAATATTAATCAGAAGCTTTGCTAGATCTGAAAATATTTATGTAATGTGGTTCTCTCATGTTTTTATGCAATGGTAATTAAATCTATTTGTGATTAGAACACAAGTAAATGACGCAGCATTCCTGGACTATGACTATGGAGCAGTTACTGCAGTCAAACAACAAATAGCTACGTAATTTATAGCAATTAATGAGGTCCCGTTGGCAGACTGTCAGTTCTTCCAAGCTGATGCTTCCACCGCACATAGCACAGCTATCATTACAACAGAAAACTGGTCTTGTCAGGCTGCAATCACATACTACCTCCTGAATGCACTTTAGCCAACTGAAAAGGTCACCATCTCCATGCCAGAGATCACTGACCCTTGAGATAAATTGACACAATTACACACACAAGCATTTCCCAAACCAATTTGGTCAAAGTGACCCACATTGGAAACAAAACACCACTAAATCAAAAGATTAAGAAAGGTAATACCACATGGTGGGTGGATTGTTGCTGCAGAAAAGTGACCATGGCATTAAGTATTCTGCCTAAGCAAAATAACCTGTATCAGACAAACTGTTATTTTAATTGTGTAACTCTCTTGCCACTACCTGCTTCTGCTAGCAAATGTTAGTCGGAGAATTATGCCTTTTATCAACTGGAAATAAAAAAGATTAAAGGGCAAACAGAGATCCTTAGTGTATGACTTGAAAGATCACCGTTGGCCAAATGTTACCTTTTTGCAACTATTGAAAGTTCATTGAAACTAAAATCAAATGAGGCAACATCAGTTAAAAATATAGATTCTTCAATAGCCTATGAGGCACAGTTATGGCAGTGTTGCTACTTCCAGCCACGTACCAACAGCAAGGGTGGAACAAGAAACAGCTTTATAAAAACCTTAACTTTGCCATACTAAAGAAATATCTAGCATAACCTTGCACCAGAAGGGCACACCCATCTGATTCTTGTATTTATACAACAAAAGCAAAAGGTATGTCTTCAAACAACAGCCTCCCAATCACTGGCAAGAGCAATTTTATCCACAGACTGCAAACTCTAAATCTTCAACAATCCTTTCCTAATGTTTACCGGAGCATCAAAAAATAGAATGGAAAAGAATTCTTTTATTTGGTTTCCCACTGGTTTTAAATGGAAACAAAAAGTTTAATCACTTATTATTTGAAAGTTTTCTTTTGCTACCTATCTCTTCGATCCAGTTGTATTAGATATACCAAGCAGTTGGAGAAATCTAGAATAGCCTTTCTTCTCCAAAGCCTTTGGAAGGATATTGATTTGAGTAATCTAATCCACTTTCTGATAGAGATTTTAAGCAGTCCTTTTCCAGAATCTTTGTGTCTTTTTCTTTATTGTTACATGGACTTCAGGACCAATGAAACAATCTCCAGTCAAGTTTCAAAACAGGATGGATGAACTTTGATTCAATTATTGAACAAAAAGCCCAAGAAAGATCTTTTTTTTCTGGCAGCAAGCCCCCAAAAAAGAGGTTGGCCACATGGCACTTAAAACACACAATATAAAAAACATTCAGCCAAAAGTGCTCCTTCTTGAAGCCCTGCCAGGAGAGAATTACAAATTAGAGGAAACCGGGACTGAACTACTATTTTGAGTGCCCAGCTATTGATACCTAATGGGGAAAAATGTTTTGTTTGCATGTAAAAGACCACCTACATCCTTGAACTAAAAAACTGGAAAAGATGACAAGAACATCACAGTTAAAAATGAAAACTTGCATGCTTCTCACTGAGCTTTAATCAGCAACAACCACCACTACACTGAGCAAGGGCTAGGTAAAAACAGTGGGTGAAAGAAATACTGTCAGCAATAATGAACTAAAAAATATAATCATATTTGTGTTAAGGAAAAAAATTCTACAAGCCTAGTAAATTTTGCCAAGGGCAAGAACATTTAAGTTCAGAGTGACATACAGCATACACAAACCTGATACATCATTACATAAGGGAATGAATGCTTTGTATAATAGTGAGGTTGAAAAGCTTAAGACAGTATTAATTAAGGCTTCACTAGTACTCCACTGTGATAAAACCAGAATACTATCTGGCTCTCCTGTTCTTTATTGCAATGATTTGCTTTAGTCTGGTTATATCACTTGGATTAACCTAGCTTAAGTGCAAGCTGCAAGCACTACCTAGAGTACATTTGCACAGAGGAAGATACGACTGAAACAGCTTTCTACATAATTATGACACCTTAATAAAGCTATTATTGTCAACAACCACTACGAAGTGCCAGTTTAGTGCCTAGCACGTGCTCGCATGCAGGTCAAAACCAGACGAAATGAGACCAAATCCCACATAATCTTTTATATACTTTTTCAGGTAGCCAGTCCTGATCCTCACAGTAGGACTGAAATTGTAGCTGCTATGCAATCAATAATAGCCTTTAAAAAACCCCTCCACCAAAAGTGATACACCCCTCAGCTGCCATTACGGAGAAGACAACCATAAAGAATCAGTTATGTGTGAATACACTAGTATTTCAAGCTTATCATAGGATAAAGTCATGCATGCAGTTTTCAGGGATACAACACGAAGCAAAAATAGGGACTCATGAATCTACGAGATCCCTTCAAACAGGCAGAGATATGAAGAATCAAGTCTCCATTCAAAATAAATTATAACAGAATATCTACGTTTCCAAATAAAGAGGTCTGTAATATATATCCCCTAATTCTGAGTGACGCCAATTGACAATCATCAATTAAATCCTATATAGTTAAGTAAGACAAAACTATGTGGTTCTGGACACAACATGACTCATTTACTGAAGTCACAGCACACAAAAAATTGTGTGAAAAGTTTGAGGCATACAACATTACTGATGTAAGAAGTGTTTCTTATCAGAGATTCATAATCCTGCAATACTCAAATGTTTAAAAGTCAAGGGAAAATGGTGAGATAGTTCGGGATCCAACAAGACCAGCAGGTGTTTATATCAAATTTTAAACCAATTTTTCATTACTTTATCTGTAAAACATGATACCTTAAATAGGTGAGTATAACATCATTTCTTCACTAGTGTTCTCATGCAGCAATACCACAGATTCTATCCCCTGCTTTGCGAAACGGAGCACCAAAAAATTCAGAAGCCAACGAGCAGCAACTAAAATAAATGCAAAAACTATACAGTTTGGATCTTAGGACTGGACCTCCAAAGAGGGCAGGAAACAACCCAAAGAATCTCTCACTTACCAGAGAAAATCAACTTTTAACCAGTCTGTTTTGAATAATTACTAGAAAGAAGCAAAGTGAAAGATTTCACAAAACTTAAAATCAGCCTGGATTCAAAAGGCAGGAGGCATTAGTCCACAAGTTTCTTTGAACTTTTCAGTGGTTTTTTTTTGGGGGTGGGGGGGTGGGGGGGAAAGCACCTGCATGAATTCCAACAGATCACGGCTGAACTGTGATCAGTGAGGGAATCTAGCTTCCTAAAAGCTCTCTACTAATCAATGGGCTACCATCACCTTCTTTAGAAATGAATTACGGTTACAGGCTAATAAATAATCTATAACATTTATATCAAAGACGCACCTTTGTTCTGATATATAGACTTCTAACAAATCAAAATAGGTACAGCACCTGGCTGATCACTTAAAGGACTAGTTTGATTAACTGAGAAAAGTACAAGCTAGTCTTGAATTCAAGTCAAGGCTATAGGAAGCTAAGTCTATAAAATCATTCGAGTACAAACATGCTGTGAATTCCATCACCTCTGGGAAGAGACCGGAAAGTTCACAAGATGATGAGTCAATGTATTTATCCTGCAATGGTGCAGCTATTCATGTATTACTCTTTGGTTTCCACGCAGTATTTCAAAATACCAATGCCTGTAAAGAACTATTTCCAGAGGCTGATATTTAACAACTTACTACTTCTTAAAAAGAATGAAAAAACCCTTTGTAACACCTGCTCATGTCATAAAATCTCTTAATTACAAGTTATCAGTAAAGGAGAACTTCATTCTCACTACAGCATTAAATAAACTTAACTAATAATCTTTATCATAGAAATCAGATTGCCCTCTTGTGGTCTACTTAGAAACTTACTATTAATTTACAGTTAAATTCACCATGCATTATGAATTTAAGTGCATGAATCTAGTATGTTTATTTTCTTTTTCTACTGTGGTGACCAGAACTAAACCAGATTATATTTAACTTCACAACTCTCCTCCAAGACCAGCATTAGAAAGAGTAAGAAAACACATAAAATGAATAAGAAACAAAGCTGCAAACAATGAACACTACCAATCTTTAACAATTACAGTAAAAAGTGTGTCAGAAGCAACAGAAACAATTTGCTGCTTATACATAGGACTATTTTGGCTGACTTAACAAACCAGTCTGAACATGTTTAAAGGCAGATCAAAGAAAGTTACTCACCAAAAGTACCATAGAATCCTCTAGGTCCACAAGTGCCAACACCGTATTTCTTCAGAGATGCCTGGGCTGCACTCTTTAACAGAAAAGAATTACATGAAATATTTATTACTATACTAGATCTCTAACTCTTCTATGTACTTCACATTGATATTTTTATACTAATGTATGCAGGCCAGTTCTTGCATCATGTAACATGACCTGCTCTACAGAAAGTATAATAGCATACTGAATTCTATGAATTAATTTCACATCAAAACTATTTTAGACAAGTGTTTAAGCATCACTCATTGTATTCTAATGATTAAGCACATTAGATACTAATCTAACTTGATAATCAGCTAGTATGCAGTAAGTACACCGGATTACACTTTAGTAAAAAGACAAACTTAAATAGCGCAAAATTTTGAGGTGTATAATCTTCCTCACTGCTTTAGAAGTACACTTCCTTGACAAAGTTTGTGCTTTCTGAAGTCATTCTTAATTTCAAGATAACATACAAAGTAAAAGAGGAATAATCACACAAATACAGTAACTGGAAGAACTCACCTTAACCTTTTCATTATCCAAAAGTCCAAGAAAGTTAAACGATGCAAAGTTTATACATTCCTTGCCATTAACAGTGATTATATGAGTGGGAGGACTGAAAAAAAATAACAGACCTATTATTATGAATGAACAGTTGGCATTTTCATAAACATTCGAACAGTACAGGAGTTTTGTTTTTCAACAGTAAAAGCCACACAGCGTTTTCAAGATTCTCTCTTTCTAATTCTTCCTTTGCAGCTGCCAATCAACATTTAAGTTCAGCGTCAAGTCGCAAATATACTACCATACTCAGCAGAAACTGTATTCCTGTAGTTTAATAAAGAAATTGTAAATACCTTCCTGAGATATTTAGTTTAATGATTCCCTGTTGAAAACTTAATTTATACAAAGATGACTCCTGAAGAGATAAAGTTTCTCCTTTAAAAGCAAAGTGATATCTATTTGAAAGAAGGAATAGTACAAATAAAAAGGAAATTTCATTGCTACTTACTTCCATTATAAAAACTAATTAAAAGCCAATGTTTTTGTCATAAAGCAGACCCACAATACCGATCTTGTACTGAATAGGGCTTCTGAAACATAGGTACTAGCTGTAAGCAGACAGAAGTATTGTATTATCTGTCATCTCAAGTTTCCAATTCTGTTTAATCCATAACAGTTTGAATAACTCATGTAATCAGGAAACACAGGAAGTCTGAAAACACCCAATATTAACAAATGAACAAGAGCACAATATGTATGAAGCAAAGGGCAGAGAAATTTTCTGCCCTAAAAAATTATGATTTAGATAAACAGTTATTAAAAAATTGAAGATAAAAATAGCTATTACCTCTTTAAATGCAAGCATCACATCTGTGTGCTGTATTCTAAAATCCTGTTTTGGCAATAACACACTTCAATACTACAAAATCAAAAGTTTCAATTAATCACTCAGTGTTGAGAAGTCTCAAAGCTAAAGCACACAAAACCTTATGTCTGCCCGTTTCTGCATGTGCTGGCAAATATTACAATTGAGATCCTATACTATTCCTCAAATACAATAGTTTCAACAAGCTTTTCCCATGTGGAAACTAGCACTGAGCAATTTTCACAATCAAAATTAAACAGGGCTGCTCAAATGTCAAATGCCTGTGCATAGCTGCTCTAAATCTGGTTGCTGACAATATTTCAATAGGCATATTTGGTCTGCAAAGCAAATAAACTTTAAGTCCAAGCTATGCACTAAAAGTTAACACTGAACTGCCTGAACTTCACTTAAAAAAAAGTGTGATTTTGTTTTGTATCTGTTCACTTCAAAAATCAAGTACATGTTGCTTCAACCAAGCACCTGCAAAGCTTACAAAACAGCTTTGGAAAGCTTTTGCTAACACAATGCATGTGCCATGCATCTTCATCACTGTCATTCCATGGCATTAAACTGACTCAAGCTGCACCTGACCCCACAAAGGAGCAGTCCTGTATTG